>NC_139040.1:72097473-72577004 GCF_964662115.1 Mustela nivalis
GGTAGGGTACAGTAGAGGGTACGTGTTGAATTGCACGTTTCTAAACTTTATCTGTATACGTGCTGAACCGCATGTCTCCAGCTAGCGAACGTGCTGAACTGCACGTCTCCAGTTAGCGTAGGTGCAGAACCCTACGTCTCCGGTCTTGGTACGAGAGACAACCCTTATCAATCTTACTTAGTAGTCTTAACAGGGGAAGGGTATAACTTTATTTGAATACACAGGGAGCGAGGGTTTAAGTAATTTTTCATTTCTTAGCAAAGCATTAGAAGCATTATTATACAGAAGCCAGAAACAGCTGGGTTTAAACACAGATTTTTGCTATTCGTTATCCTGTTATGCTGCTTGCTGACTCCCTTATCTATGGTCAGCTGGCCACAGTTTCTTAGTTAGCATAAGCTGGTTATAAAAAGAATGTTAAAACTTATAGGCTATACTATAGTTCTGACCTGGGGTCCTTCACTGGGACTGGAGACTTAAGCCCCTGTCCCTAGCTGCCCCAATTCCCACAATTTCCCCCACAATCCTTTGCTCTTTTGGAGTGTTTTCAACCAGTCTCCAAGTTAATGCTGGTCGCAGGGCACTCTCGCTCGTATTGCGGTATTACTTTCCAACTGGTCGCCTCTGGTGGCTCCCTCCCCTTTTGTTTTTCTTCCAATATCAGTCAGTCGTTTGCCACTCCACTTACCTGCCTATTGGCGTCTTCTGTTCTGGTAGAGATCCAGACGTGTATAATTCTGATCTCAGGCTTATTTCATGGATGATCGGAGTCTTCTGGAAGGTAATCAGCTCACTTTAGAGTGCAGGTTGAAAGGGCGCCTCCTCTACTTCCCCGCCCTCTTGTCTGGAGCCGACCTCTCTTTATTCTTTGAACATTTGCTAATAGTTTTTGAAATATTGTCACCATTAGGTTTGTATATAATCTGTCCAGTTTATAGACTACATTTAAGTTTATGGTAATTAAAGTTTGAACCTACTCTTTACTCCTCTCATCCTCGCATTTTAAGGATATGTTGTCATATTTTACATTCTTTTATTTTGTGAACTCCTTGACTGATTTTACAGAAATATTCATTTTAACTGCTTTTGTGTTTCCTACAAACACATTGTCAATTTTTGTCTCTCATCACCACTCAGATTCTACTTTAATATTTCTTACAAAGCTGGCTTAGTGCTCATAAACTCTTTTAGTTATGTCTGGGAAATTCTTCATCTCTCTTCTTATTCTGAATGGTAGCTTTGCTGGATAGAGTATTATTGGCTGCTGAGTTTTCTCATTAAGCACTTTGAATGTATCATACTACTTTCTTCTAGCTTGGAAAGTTGTGAGAATCCCCTCTTCACCTTACAGGGTTCCTTGGTATGTTACTGTCTTCTTTTCTTGGTTTTTTAAAAGTTATTTTCTTTATTACTATATTTTGCCAATTTAATTACAATATTTCTCAGTGTATATCTGCCTTCATTGATTTTGTTGGGGGTCCTCTGTGTATCCTGGATCCAGATATCTGTTTCTTTTTCCAGATTAGGGAAATTTTTGGCTATTATTTATTCAAATAATAATCTTTATTCTTCTTTTGGGACTCCTAAAACCCAAATGTCATTACATTTGATGGAGTCAATGAGTTCACTAAGTCTGTTCTCATTTTCCAGAATTATTTTTTTTCTCTTTTTTTGTGAAACTTGATTACTTTCCATTACTATGTCTTCTAGGTAATTAATTCCTCTGCTTCTTCCAGCCTACTGTTCATTCCATCATGCATGTTTCTCATTTCATTTATTGAGCCCTTTATCTCTGTTATGTTATTACTTATCTCTGTGTTAAGGGTCTTTCTTATGTCTTTCCCTCTTTCCTCAAGTCCAGTGAGTATCATCATCGTCATTGCTTTAAATGTTTCATTAGACAATATTTTAAATCTGTTTTTCTTAGATCTCTGGCTGAGGCTCTTTCCTGTTCTTTCATTTGTGATAAATTTCTATGTCCTCTCATTTTGTCTAAATCTCTGTGCCTATTTCTCTGTGTTGGGATAGTCATCTTCTTTTCTTGAGGGCAATGGCCTTATGAAGAAGAGGTCCTGTACTGCCCTTCTATGTAGTGTTCCAGCTCCCACAGGCCTGGAACTTCAGTGAGTGTCTCTAATGTGTATTTCCTGCACTCTTCTGCTGTGTCCTCACCAACTTATCCTTCAGGCCAGTCATTTGCATTGGCTGTCATTGCCTATTGTGGACAGTATTTTATCCCTGGCCTGTATGTGGTGTGTTTTAACTAGGTGCACTCTTGTCTGCTTGCCACAACTGCTACAAGTGCCAAGGCTCTATAAAACTCCTGAGTGGGGAGACACAGAGAGAGTAGGTGTTTGGGACTCTTTTTCTTGGACAGGAGTCGGTCTTGCTGGGAGTGATGCAAAGGAGATTGGGGAGGGTGGTTCCATCAGAATGCAGGGGTCTGGGGCTTTATATAAGCAAGTTAGGTGGTATCAGTGCTGAGCTGGTTTCCAGCTGAGGTGTGAGGAAGGGAAACTGCACTGTTCAATGTCTGCTCCTGGAGGGGTCTCTCTGTGAATGCTGATTCTTTGGGATGCACTCTAAAATGAACAAATAGCCTCCCAACTGTGTTCTCCAGGTGCTCTTCAGATAGCTGTTTTCATGCTGTATGCCCATAGGTCATTTGTCTACCTTCTCTCCAATAGCAGTGCAACGCCCTCAGGGCTTTATCACAGCCCAGCCTGCTGTCCTTTCCAACTCCAGGCTTTGAGTCCCATTTGTTGCAAGAAGTCATGAAATTCAGCCCCTCTTACTTTTCAAGGCAATTGCTATGGTTATTCATTTTCTCATGTTCTCTCCTGCATGTTAGCCTGTCTGTCCCTCTTCTCCACTGCTGTGGCTCCTTCACCACTGCTAAGGCCGCGATCCCTTTGATTGTCCTCTGTTTTGACATATTGTCTAGATCTGTCTTCTTCCTGTGTTTAGGAAAACCTATTATATTTCAGGCCAGTCATACACTCCTGAGTGTAGTGGATTTATGAAGAAGAGATCATATAGTGTCCAGGGCCTAGTGCTTCAGGAAGTGTATTTGGTGTATGCTACTGTGTTATGGCTGCTCTGTCCCTCAGGTCAGTCCTCTGTGGAGTTTCTCCTTGCCTGCATTGGAGAGTGTTTGGACCTTATCCAGAGTATGGCAGTTTTAGCAAGGTATGCTCTTGTCTACTTGTTAAAAGAGACACAATGCTATTTCCACTAGAGCTGAAGCTTTGCAGAATTCTATGGTCAGTAGATATGGTATATATGGGGTTTGTACTGGTCTTCTTGGGAAGGGGTCTGTTGCTTTAGTTCTCAGGCACAATTTACCAGAAGAAAACAGCACCTTCAGAATGTAGGTGGTGGGGCTTAGTGTAAGTGGTTTAGGCTGGCACAGTTGGCATTGTGCTGCTTACTAAAGTTAGTTTACGCTGCAGGGGGTGTGAAGAAAAATGATGCCAGTCCCTCCCTTATCCTGGAGAGGAAATTTGCACCTACCAGTGTCTGGGAAACCCTCCCAGAAGAGTGAACAATCCCCTTTCATGTAATGCAGACATCCCTTACATTCCTGCCTTCACCTTGACTATATCTTGGCCATCTGCTCACCTGGTAGTTCACTGCAAACTATCCCAGGCAGGTCAGCTGAGTTTTAAGCCTCCATACTCTAGAGACCTGCATGGAAGTGACCCATGGTGTTCCTCTGGGGAAGGTTCTTGTTTCCTTGGGACTGATACAGGTTTGTTTCAGAAGGGCAGTTGCACCAAAGCATAGGGGCATGGATTTTGAGATAAAGTGCAGCCGGGAGCCAGTGTCCAGGTTAGCTGCCCTCAGCAGGTAGTCTCTGCACCTATGCTCAGGGGCAAGTAAGGGAAATGGTACCCACTGGCTCTGTTGTTCCCTGAGAGGCAGTGCCACCTCTCCCAGATGGTCTCCAACAAGGGAGAACTATTTCTGCTAGTGTGTCCCATGGGATCTTCAGATCATGCTATCTGCTACCAGGCTTATCTCTGTTCCTTCTCCAGGGGAACACTGCAGCACCTGCTGGGCTCTACAGAGGCCACACAAGGGAACTCTAAAACTCCAGTCTTTGAGCCTTGCTCTTCATAAAACTTACAAAAACCAGCCCCTCCTGTTTTCCCAGTCAATGGCTTTGAGGAAGTATTTTCCATGTTCCCTTCTCACTCTTGACTCTCTCCATGACCAGAACTCACTTCTCTTTATAGTACCTCTGATTTTTTTCTCCCCCAAATCACATCTCCCCACCTCCTACCTTTCATATTGTGGTCTCTTCTCTCGCTCAAGTTGTATAGTTTGTTATGTCAGTCCTCAGATTGATTTCCTGGGTATTCAAAATGTTGATATTTATATAGCTGTGTTCATGAGTTGAGGCAAACCCAGGGTTCTCCTACTACTCCACCATCTTAACTCCATCCAAAATGGAAACTATTTAAATATCAATCAATTAATAAATATATAAAATGGAATATTATTCAACAATAGCATGGAATGAATTATCAATACAAGCTACAACATTGATCATATATGAAAATATCATGCTACATAAAAAGAAGCAGATACCAAAGGTCACATATTATATTATTTCACACAATTATATAAAAGATATTCATCACATATGTAAACCCATAGAGACACAAATTAGATTAGTGAGGATTGAGGGAATTAGAAGTGACTACTGATGGATGTAAATTTTGTCTTTGGGGTGGTAGAATATATTGGAATTTAATTGTGTTGTTTGTTGTACAACTTTGTGAATATACTAAAATTCATTTAGATGACATTTTTTTCTTTCAGCATTTTGAATATATCATCCTACTTCCTTCTGGCCTGTGATGTTTGTTGTGAAAAATATATTGATAGCTTTATGGAAGTTTTCTTGTATGTAACCAGTTGCTTTTCTATTGCTTTTAACATTCCTTGTCTTTAACTTTTGACAATTTAGTTAACATATCTCGTTGTGGGTCTCTTTGAAATTATCTTTTTTGCCTTCCTTTTTTCTTTAGTTTTGTGGATCCAGATGTCTGTTTTCTTAAGTTAAGGATGTTTTCAGCTATTATGTTTTTGAATAAACTTTGTATTCCTCTCTCTCTTCTTCTCTCTTCTTGGAACCCAAAACTGCATATATTGATTTACTCATTCTTGTCCCATAAGTCCCTTAAGCTATTTGCATTCTTTTCTTCTTTTTCTTTTTTTTTTAATTGCTGTTCTTTTGTTTGGATGAATTTTACTTCCCTGTTTTTGACTTCATGGATCCTTTTGTATGCTCAATCTAGTTGTTTTTTAACTCCTCTATTGAATTTTCCAGTTCAATTACAGTATGCTTCAGCTTTATGATTTCTGTTTGGTACTTTTTTGTATTTTCTTTTTGTTGAAATTCTTACCTTTTTTTTTTTCATGCATTGGTCTCCTGACCTCAGTGAACAGCTTTATGACTGTTAATTTTAACTCTTCCAGGAGATCACTTATTTTTATTTCATTAAGTTGTGTTTCTGGTTTATTTTGTTCTTTTGTTTGGAACAAATACCCTTGTTTCTTCATTTTCCTTCATTCTCTGTCAGTTTGTACACATAAAATAGAATGTCCACCTTTCCCATCATTCAGAGTGGCCTCCTGTAGGAAATAAACCTTGTCAACCAGCCGAGTCTGAGCTCCTAGTTGTCTCCTGAACATCTGAAATTGTCCAGGCCACCTTCTTTGTTCTTAGTTGTCCCCAGTATTTGAGGGTGTGCCAAAACCCACCATTTTCCCAAAGTGGAGGATTGAAGTCAGCACCTAGATGCAAGCTGATTAAAAACTGGACCCTCAAGCAGTAGCTGGGAAGATACGCTGTTAAGCACTTTCTAGGAAGAAACTAGGTAATCGAGCTTCTTTGACTGTTCCCTTTGTGCTGCGTCCGGTTGATATCTGTAGAGTAGAGGGGTGCTCCTGCACCTGTTTTTTTTTCTTTTTTTGGTTGTTGTTGTTGTTTTTGTGTTTTATTTCTGTAGTCCTATTAGACTTGTATACACAAGCCTATTGGCTATCAGAGCTGGACTATCCAGAGGCTCATCCCATGGGCAGCAGCCATAAATGATGGGGTTTCATTCATATATATATATATATGAATGAAACCCCATCATATATAATATATATATTAGAATAATATATATATTAGAATATATAATATTCTTATTCTGTCCAGGGAGATACTGGTGACTTGGTTTTATTGTTGCAACAGGCTGGAGAGAGAAGGCAAGTGTGGTGTCCACTGGTTTCACTTCTCCAGGGAGGATCACAACCAACTCCTGGATGCATGAAAATTAGAAACCAGACATTCAGCCAGCTGCTTTTAGAGTATGTAGATAAAACTTTTGGGGAAAGACTAGGAGATTGGCATTTTTCTTACTTTCTTTGTACTGAGTTCTTCAGGTATTACTCTGACAAATGCTTGCAATTAGATTAAGAACTGTTTACTGTCACCCTGTGGACACAAGCCCAGTTCTGTTTCAGAGCTAGGTACCTTGGGTGGGACCTTGTGTGTGAGTTTTAAAAGTTAAGGTGCTATATGTAGGTCTGAAGTCTTCACTCCATAGAGAGTACTTGAGAGTTGAAAATTCCCTCCTGGTGGTAGTGTTTTACTGTGGGTGAGGCTCATGGCTAGAGTGTATCTTAGCTGTTTCCCTGTTTCCCATTTGGCTGATTTCTGAATCTTTTTTCACTGTGTAGTTTTGCATTGGTACATCTGTGGGAGGAGAGCTGAGGTGTCTCCTGTTTTGCCATCTTGAGTGATGTGTTATTCTTCATTTTAGAAAGATAGTTTTGGAGATATAGAATTATTCATTGAATTTTTTTCAGTAGTTCAATATGTCATTCCACTGTCTTCTGGCCTTCATGGTTTCTGATGAGAAATCAGCTGTTGTTCTTTTTGAAGATCCTTGGTATGTGGTGAGTCACTTTAGCTGCTTTCAAGAATTGTTGTTATCTCCCTCAACCCGCAAGGATGACAAGAAGCCCCAGTTCAGATGTATCTTCTCTCTCTTTATTTCCACAAGTCTACACACTTATATATGTTTACATGACCAATCAGCGAGCAGGGTATAGGAGGGAACGAATCAGGCTGTACACCTAAACGAACAACTTCGCTAGCAACCAATGCTGTTTACTTCCTCTTTGGGCGTTCCGCTTAGTCTCATGAGGCAATCCTAACCTGGCAACTAGCCAGGCGCCATCTTTTAATGGTGGAGGCCGCCCTGGCCAGGGGCCTGCCTCTGACAGTTGTGTTTTAGTATTTTGACAATTATAGTTGTGAATCTCTTTGATTTTATCATATTGGACTTTTTTTTTTAATTTCTTGGATGTGTGGACCAATAAATTTAGGAATATTTCTTTCTCTTTATTTTATTTCTCTCCTTTTGAGACTACCAACACCTTTATGCTGATGTTTTCATGGTGTCCTACACATTTCTAAGATTCTGTTTGGTTTTCTTCTTTTTTATTTCTCTTCCTCAAACTGAATAATCTCAGTTAATCTGCCTTTAAATTTACTGATTCTTCTCTCAGCCAAATCTGATGTTGAGTTCCTCTACTGAGTTTTCATTTCAGTTATTGTACTTTCCAACTTCACAAATTCTAGATCTTCAAAGTATTTTAGATATTATTTTTTATATTTTATTTATTTATTTGACACAGAGAGACAACAACAAGAGAAGAAATACAAACAGGGGGAGTGGGAGAGGGAGAAGCAGACTTTCCACTGAGCAGGAAGTCTGACACAGGGTTCAATCCCAGGGCCCTGGGATCAATACCTCAGCCAAAGGCAGATGCTTAATGACTGAGCCACCCAGGCACCCCTAGGTATTGTTTTATCAAGAGGAGAAACAAATTTATTTTCTCTATTGAGGTAATTTCTCCTTATTCTCTTAATATGGTATATCATATTGATTGAATTTCATATATTTTTAAAGATTGTATTTATTTATTTGACAGAGGGAAAGAGAAAACAAGTGGGTATAGTGGCAGGCAGAGAGAGAGGGAGAAACAGGCTCCCTCCGAAGTGGGGCTCAATCCCAGGACCCTAAGATCATGACCTAAGCCAAAGTCAGATGCTTAGCTGACTGAGTCACCCAGGCATTCCTAATTTTAATATATTCAATCAACCTTGCATTACCAATGGCATTGTTGTAATAAACATATTTATACATTGTTCTATTCAGTTTGTTAGTATTTTGTTGAAGATTTTTTATTCTATTTTAATAATACTTTGGCATATAGGCTTTTTTTGTTTTTGTTTTTGTTTTATTTTGGTTTTAGTATCAGGATAATACTGGCCTCATAAAATAAGTCAGAAAAAGTTTTAATTTTTCTGTAAATGTTTATGATAGATTTGTATTAATTAAACACTTGTCAGTATTCACCAGTGAAACTGTCTGGGAGTCTTTTGTTTGTGATCTATTTTGATTTACTTAATGGATATCTTAAATTGTAAATGTTTATTCAGATTTTCTAAATCTTCATTTATTAACTCATTAGTTTTTATGTTTCTAGGTGTTTGTTCATTAGCTTAATACATCTAATATTTTTGGCATATCATTGTTCATAGTATTGTCTTATTTTCTTTTTTTTTAGGGTTGATAATAATTTCCTCTCTTTCATTCCTGATTTTTGATAAGTTGAATCAATCTCTCTCTCTCTCTCTCTCTCTCTCTCTCTCTCTTTTGTCAGCCTAGCTAAAGATCTGTCAAATTTATCGATATTTTTTTAAAGGTAACATGGTAACTTCTGGGGTGCCTACGTGGCTCAGTGTATTGAGTATCTGATTCTTGATTTTGGCTCAGATCATGGTCTCAGGGTTGTGGGATCCAAATCCATGCTGGGCTTTCCACTCAGTGGGGAGCCTGCTGGAGATTCTCTCTCTCTCTCTCCCTCTGCCCTCCAACCCAAAAATAAATAATCACATATTTTTTTAGAAATAAAAAGCAAGTTTTAGTTTTGATCACTTTCTCATTCTTTTTCTATTCTTCATTTTATTTATCTCCACTATAATCTTTCTTATTACCTTTATCTTGCTGCTCTGCCTTTAGTGTTTTTTTTTTCTTTTACTAGTTTCTTTATGTAGGATGATATGTTGTTGATTTGATGTCATTTTTTTAATATAGGCATTTTCAACTATAAATTTACTTTTGACCATTGCACTAGCTGCATTCTAAAAGATTGGTATGTTCTTGATTTGTTTTCACTTCTCAATGTATTTTTTAATTTTTCTAGTGATTTCCTCTTGGAACCACTGGTTATTTGGACCATGTTGCTTAATTTCCCATATTTGTGCACTGTTTAAATTCTCTTTTATTATTAATTTCTAGTATCATTTCAGTGTGATTTAGCAATGCTTTTATAATTTCAATACTTTTAATTTTAGTGAGGATATTTATATGATCCTTCATATAATATATCATTAATAATGTTCCATGTCAGTTTTTGCTTCATGCAATTCAAGACACTGTTGTTAGTCATACCTATGCTTACAATTATTGCATCTTTCTGACGAAAATTTCTCTTGTTACAGCATGTCTTTTACTATATAAGGTAACAATATTTGTCTTAAAGCTTATTTTATTTTAGTATAGTCACTCCAGCTTTCTGTTTACATAGTATAACTTTTTTCCATCTTTTTACTTTCAACTATATGGGTCTTTGAGTCTGAACTGTGTCTTGTTAACAGCAAATAGTTTTGTGGTGTTGTAAGAATCTATTCTACCATTCTCTCTTAAATTGGTGTGTTGAATTCATTTAAGTTTCATGTAATTACTGACAATATTGACTTTATATCTTACATTCTGCTCTTTTTGTTCTATATGCTTTATCTCTTTTTTGTTCTTCTATTTTTCTGCTGTTGTCTTTTTGTTGTATTAAGTGGGTATTTTCTAGTGCACCATTTTATTTTTTAATTAATTGATTAAATTTTATTATTTATTTATTTATTTATTGTAAAAAATGATAGCATATGTATTTGGAAAATAGATGTTTCAAAATTATTTTCCAAATTCAGAATCTACAGGCCATGGTACAAAAGAGTACAAATTATCATTAATTGTTCACTTATTATATAACATTTTAAATTAATTATGTGGAATAGTTTTTTTATACATTGCCATTATGATAATCACCTGGGAGTGCTGGAAATTCATTGTTAATTAGTACAGTGGCCTGGTATGGTTCAGTAATGTGGAGATTTTATTCTTATAAATACCTTCAGATGATTATCTTGATGAAGAAAATTTAGGAACCTATTTTTCAACGTCCTTTGCAGATTTTAAGTTTTGAATTACTCTTCCCAGAATGAACCACTGAAAAGTCCTATCTAGTCCAGTTAAGGAAGGTAAGTTCTGAACATTTGGTTTGATAAGTTCCCCTCTTTGGAAGCATCACAAAAACTTTACTTTGGATTTTTCTTAAAAACATTAATTCTTCTTTCCATTTCTGGCCCAGTTTTTCTAGAACACATTTTCCTTGCAGGATACATCTTTCTTAAGTCATAACAACCATACACAAAGATAAACTCTAAATGGATGAAAGACCTCAATGTGAGACAGAAATCAATCAAAATCCAAGAGGAGAACATAAGCATTAACTTTTTCAACATTGACCACAGCAACTTCTTTCAATACACATTTCCAAAGACAAGGGAAACAAAAGGGAAAATGAGCTCTGCACAGAAAAAAAAAAAAATACCGTCAACAAAACAAAAGGACAACTCATGAATGGGAGAATATATTTGCAAATGACACTACAGACAAGGGCCTGATACCTAAAATCTATAAAGAACTTCTCAAACTCAATACTCAAAAAACAGTTTATCAAGTCAAAAAATGGACAGAACAATTATCATATGGTTTCACTTATTTGTGGAACATAACAAATAGCATGGAGGACATGGGGAGTTAGAGAGGAGAAGGGAGTTGGGGGAAATTGGAAGGGGAGGTGAACCATGAGAGACTATGGACTCTGAAAAACAATCTGAGGATTTTGAAGGGGTGGGGGGTGGGAGTTTGGGGTACTAGGTGGTGGGTATTATAAAGGGCACGAATTGCATGGAGCACTGGGTGTGGTGAAAAATAATGAATACTGTTATGCTGAAAATAAAAAATAAATTAAAAAAAAAAAATGGACAGAAGACATGAGCAGACACTTCTCCAAAGAAAACATACATATGGCTAACAGACACCTGAAAAAGTGTTCATCATCATCAGCCATCAGGGAAATCCAAATCAAAACTATATTGAGATAGCAACTCACACTGGTAAGAATGGCAAAACTCAACAAGGCAAGAGAAAACAAATGTTGGAGAAGTTGTGATGTATCTTTAGTAATTCTCATGTATCTTCTAGTAACATTTTTTATGTTCTAGTTTATCTGGAAATGACTTAATTTCTGTTTTATTTTAAAATATTTAAAATATTTTAAAATATTCAAATATTTTAAAATATTTTAAAATATTCAAATATTTTAAAATATTTGAAACTATAAATTTCCTGCTAAGCACTGCTTTAGTTGCACCCTATATATTTTGTGTTGTTTTCTATTTCATGCTTCTCAAAGTATTTTCTAAATTCCTTTTTAATTTCTTTTGAGACCACTTGGTTATTTAGAAATGTGTTGTCTAATTTCATTATGTAGGGCCTAATTGAAGCAGAGTAAAGCAGCATGTGTGCCACTGTTGTTTTAGGTCTAGCATACATATTGATGTAGCTGGTCCCATTGAATTGGCTGGAAGCCATGTGCCACTGTTAACATTAACTCAGCTCTACTGCTCTTTATTTTCTGAATCTCCTAAGCAATTGCTACCATTTTCCAACACTTTGCTTGTGCAGAAAATGCTTTTTTCCCCCCCAAATGTCAACTCACTTTGCATCTTTATTCTTTTTTTCTTTTTCTGGGGGAAAGAGGAGAGGTAAAGACATCTTCCTTCTATCTGATGCAGTCTGCCTATTAGCAGACAGCTGAGACTTTGGAGATGCCAGGGCTTAAGGAATTTCCAAGTGTATGGAAATAGAGCTTTAGAGAAGTTGAAAGCACAGCCAGAAATTACTTAAAGTCAGGTATCACAGTAGTATCACCTCATCGAAACTCTGAGAGGAGATTCAGACATTCTAACGCTCCATTACATTCATCCTGTCATTCAACAACTCAAGAAACCACACTTCTAATGACTTATTGATTTATACATCAAGTCCAGACTCCTTTATGCAGGTTTCAAAGCTAATAACTCTTCTTTTCTCATTGACATATTTCCTAGTCTTTTTCAGATTAGATATTCCCTAAAGTATGATCATGATCACTGTTCCTACACTGGATTGGAATTCAGAAAATCTGGATTATGATGTTATGATACTGGTGCTGTTATTATAAGATATGGAATTGAGAAAAGAGTGTGTTGACAGTGCGTTGACTGTACCTACTGTATGTCAGAAAATGGTGCTTACCCTTTCCATGGATGTTTCATAATTAGATGGTACAGCAATCCTTTGAGTAAACCATTATTTGTTTGTTTGTTTGTTTGACTTAGAGATGAGGAAACTGACATCAAGAAGAAGGAAGGATTTTGGCTTTGGTCATTCACAGAAACTTTGGCCAAGAAAAAGTCTTTCTAATATATCTTTCCTCTCCCCTAAAAGAAAAAAAAAAGAGAAATAATTGATAAAATTTTTAAATTAATAAAGACAAAATGTAAATGAGGTTAAGTTTAAGCAAGAGAAATTAAATTTGATTTAAATAAGAACTTCCTGAGAGTAAGGGCTCTTTGACACTGGAACCATCTGACATTTCTTGTACTACCTTTTCCCTCAACAAATGAAGAAACCATCTGGAGTCCCACATTTCCATTTAATAGCATCTTCAAACCATATTAGTCATTTGGTACACTTTCCCTTGATTTTCAAGAAGTCAAAGAAAGGACAAAATACCTTAAAGTAACTTCCCTCACAATGAATGTTTGGTTGCAGCAAGTACGTGGACCAAATGTTAGGTTAATGAAAGTGACAAAGCTACCCTTAGGCTGGGCTTAGAGAGATGGTGATCAGACACTTGCATTTCTTGTATATATTGTATTAAGCCACATGCAATGGAATCTGGAGAGGCCAAAACAACAGACAAAGAAGACATCATTTATTTTAATTGTGTGTTTAGGGTTCCCTCCTGTATGTATTTCATATGTGGAAGTTAAGAAACAAACAAATGGGCAAAGGAATGGAAAAAGAGAGAGAAGCAAACCAAGAAACTGACTTTTAACAGCAGAGAACAAACTAATGGTATACCAGAGGGGAGGTGGATAGGGGTTTTTTGTTTAAATAGGTGATGGGGATTAAGGAATGCACTTTTTTTTTTTTTTAAGGAATGCACTTGTGATGAGCATGGGGTTATTGCATGGGACTGTTAAATCACTCTATTGTACACCTATATTATAACTGAAATTCAGATAAAAACCTGAAGAAAATAACACCAAAAAACTCACCAAAACCAACCAAACAAACAAAAGCATACAAAGCATAAAAATGGTGAATGAAATTATGCAATTTTCATGATGACTATTTTGGAGATTTTTGTTTTGTTTTGTTAATAGAAAGTACCAGATTGTTTTAAAAAAAATTTTGGAGTATCTGTTTGCTAATGTCCTAGTCTGACTTTGGTCTACAGCACCAAACCCTGTTTCAATTTCATCCTCCTCACACTTGAAAAATCTTTGTCTTGTGCAATCTCCGTGGCACCAGTCTTATGACTATCTGAAGTACAATTGCTTAGCCTGCCTTCCTCTATCCTAAAACAAGATGCCTCCTAGTTCTATGAGAAATTTCTTCTTTTAGGCACTCTTTGATGGAGTTACCTTGAATGTATCCAATACACTTTGAATGGATTTCATAAAACTCTTTAGCTTTCATCAATGACAAATATTTTCCACATAAGTAAACAGGCCTAGAGAAGAGAAGCAATTGAACTAAGGTACTCTGTTAATGGTTGCACTCAAATCCTGGCCTTGTCTCTCCACCCTAAACTCTTCATGGGACACTCCATGTTTTAAAATATTTTTCACTGGGTTTGGATAAGAAAAAAAAAAAAGAACATATGGGTTTAATTGGCTGTTTGTTTTAAATTGACATTTTTTCTACCTATATGTGTTCTTAGTTAATGTTTTTAATTAATAGAGATTAAATATTTCATTTCTTTTTTTAAATATTTTATTTATTTGAGAGAAAGAGATAGATAAAGAGAGCAAGAATGAGCATTGGGAGGTGCAGAAACGGAGGAAGAGGGTAGGTAAGGAATCTCAAACAGACTTAGCACTGAGAGTAGAGCCTGACATGGGCATGATTCCACGGCCTTGATATCAAGGCCTGAGCTGAAACCAAGAGTCCAACCACTTGACCAGCTGAGCCACCCAGGTGCCTTGACTATTCAGTTTCTTAAAGAGGTTTCAATTAAGGCATGCATTGCATGGAACACTGGGCGTGGTGCATAAACAATGAATTCTGTTATGCTGAAAAGAAATAAATAAAAAAAAAAAAGATGTTTCTAGTTGTTGATGTCCTAGCCCTAAAGACAGAGGAGATATTGTTTCTAAAAATTCCTGAACTTCAAACTGTCAGAATGACTCTTCTTCACTAGCAAAGTTCATAAACCATGGGGCTCAGGGATGAGGTATTATTTGATATTTTAAAGTGTGTATTCTGTTAAGACCTTTACTTTTTTATTCAAGTATAATTAACATATTATTCTTGTGATTCAACAATTCTGTAACATTCTCAGTGCTAGAGAGAGAAAGATGAATACCATATGATTTCACTCATATGTGGAATTTAAGAAACAAATCAAATTATCATAGGTGAAAAAAAGAGAGGCAAACCAAGAAACAGACTCTTAACTATAAAGAACAGACTGATGGTTACCAAAGGGGCGTTGAGAGGGGATGAATTAAATAGGTGATGGGGATTTAGGAGTGCACCTGTGATGAGGAGTGAGCGTTGTATAGAGGTGTTAAATCACTAAACTGTACACCTACAGCTAATATTGCACTGTATATTAACTAACTGGAAATTTTAAAAAACTTTTTAAAAAAGTTTTGTGTTTTTGTTTGCTTCTTTTTTTTCTTTGTTCATTTATTCTGTTTCTTAAATTCTACACATGAGTAAAATCATATGGTTTTGTTTTTCTCTGAGTGACTTACTTCACTTAGCATTATACCCTCTAGATCCAACCAGATTGTTGCACTTATTTGTATTTTAATCAAAAGTGCTGGCCAGAGTATATAATTTTCATGGTGGAACCAGAACAAATAAGGAGTTACTCTGCTTCCATATCTTTTGCAGGCCTTGCCACCTAATAAGGTTACACTTACTTGCTGTATTACTTAGGGTGAGTCATTCCACATCTCTGAGTTCCATTTCCTATATCTGTAAAATTGAGACAGTTAACAGTGGTGTGTACTCTTTCCAGATGTGATAATTGGTGAGAATGTTCTTCAGAAACTAAAACAAAATGCCACATATGGAAGAGGTTGACATCTATGTTCAAGGCACAGAAAAATGAGATTATTTCCAGGAAATGGATTTTCTTCAGAAAAATCTCAGCTTCCACTTGTTCATGCCATGAGAAGCTTTGGGCTCAGGCCTAGCTGTTCTCAGAAGTAAACCCACCTGGCCATAGTTCTTTACATCTGTGGTAAAAATCAGCTATGCTTGGTCCTCAGAAACCCCTTTGACTTCTTATCTGGCTCAGGCCCTAGCTTTGACCTAGCCCAAAAGTAAGTTTAAGTAGATGAGTGACCAAGGAACTGTGGTGATTTTACGGTTAGATACTGAGCCTAAAGAAAAGACTGACTTCCTCTGACCTGCCAAAAGAGAAAAAAATATAGAAAGGGCTCCATGGAAGTATTGAGTGTGCAAGCTTCTGAAGATGCCATCTTCTAAGTGAAGATAAAAAATTAAAAAAAAAAATTAAAAAAAACAGAATAAAGAGGTAAAAATAAGGTCCAGTGACAGAGGAGGCTTCCCTTTGGATATTAAGGGAAAGCCCAGTGGTAGATGGGGGATTTGACCTAGAGCAAGGGTATGAATGAAAAAGACTGAGCAGATTTTATGACTTCCATAGGAATTATGCGGTGGCTCAATATGGTGATATAGCATCTATATGCATTTCTATAGTACAAGGTTCAGAAAAAGGAATTAATATGTTTGCACTACCAGGGCCAGTCATACCTTACCAAGTCCAATTTCACTTCTGAGAGTTACATGTTAAAATAAACACAGATAAAATGGAGCATATTTTTAGGTAAAGATAGAGAAAAGAGGAAGAAACATTCCCACAAGAAATAGAAAAGTGAGCTTATTTTTAACTTGTTTTTTCAAAGTCAGATCTAGAACCCATGAGTAGAAGCTACACACAAAGGTGGATTTCAACTGAAGATATTTTTTTTTCTGACAATTAGAGTTATCTAGACATAGAATGAACTCCTCAAAAGATAACAAGTTGGGGCACCTGGGTGGCTCAGTGGGTTAAAGCCTCTGCCTTCGGCTCAGGTCATGATCCCAGGGTCCTGGGATCGAGCCCTACATCGGGCTCTCTGCTTGGCGGGGAGCCTGCTTCCTCCTCTTTCTCTGCTTGCTTCTCTGCCTACCGGTGATCTCTGTCTGTCAAATAAATAAATAAAATCTTTAAAAAAAAAAAGATAACGAGTTTACAGTTACTGGACATGAACACCCAGAAGCTAAAAGGCATTTAGGCAAATATTATCAAAAGGAGATTGGGACCTACAAAGACTTGGGCAAGAGGAAACTGGTGTTTACTTCTAGGCCTGAGATGAATATATATATATATGATCTAGGAGAACACCAGTTTGAAACAATGAGTTCTTAGCTAAAAAGACAGAAACAATGGCACCTGGGTGGCTCAGTGGGTTAAGCCTCTGCCTTCAGCTCGGGTCATGATCTCAGGTTTCTGGGATTGAGCCTTGCATTGGGCTCTCTGCTTAGTGGGGAGCCTGCTTCCCCCACTCTTTGCCTGCTGTTCTGCCTACTTGTGATCTCTCCCTCTCTGTGTCAAATAAATAAATAAAAATCTTTAGAAAATAAAAGACTGAAATACATTATAGTCTCTGTCCATACCACTTTTCCTATATTTGTTTTTTCTTTTAGAAAAGTCAGTTTCCAAGGGGTACCTGGGTCAGTCAGTTAAGCATCTGCCTTTGGCTCAGGTCATGATTCTGAAGTCCTAAGACTGAGTCTCACATCGGGCTCTCTGCTCAGCAAGGAGCCTTCTTCTCCCTCTGCCTGCTGCTCTGCTTGCTTATGCTTGCTCTATCTCGCTCTGTCTCTCTCTCTGTCAAATACATAAATAAAACCTTTAAAAAGGCAGTTAATGTCAACATATCTCCTAAAGAGATAGCTGAAAAACTTTGATTTTTGTATGTTTTTCAGATTCCCCTAAAATAATTAATACCTTGAAGATCCCTCTTGAGAGATCTTAAGTCTTTCTTAGACTTAAAGAAAAATATTTCAGGAGATCCCAAAATTTTACAATTGCAACTGTAGTTTGCTACCACTGAGCAAGTTATCCTATGACTTGAGGCATCCTCCTGTACCACAGAAGAGAGAATGCTTGGTTATGAACCAGCCCTCATTCTTCTGAAGTAATTGGCATGAGACATAGAGAGTGATTGTCTCTGATTTATCAGAAAATCCCCAAAACAGGAAAGGTCATTTACATTCTTGTTCAGGATATTCTTGGTGGCCCTTAAAAGAGATTAAAGGTGGGTGTAATGTGCAAATGCCAAATACTCCTGAAAACCAGGGTAATCTTACTGCCATTCTCTTCCTTTCTTTTAGCCTGTGGTCACTCGCCATAAATAAGCAGGCAGAAAGTGGGAACCCTTTGTAAATAAAGCCAACCTTAAGTGAAAATTTCAAAAGGCCAGTCAGTTTCTTTCAATATGGTAATAGGTGGTCACTAAAGAAGGTGAAAAATTGCCATGACAACACTCCAAGTGTCAAAACATGGTAGTAGGGGGTACATGTAAAGCTACTTCCTCTCCCCCACAATGGAGATTGGGAAGAAGTTAAATGGAAAATTCCTGAGGGATTAGGAGCATTTTTCAGATAAAAGAAGTTGCCCTGGGTAACAAGCTACAAACAGGACCCAGTGCTCATATCCTTGATATGGTGCTCACATTGTGCACAAATCATCAGTACCTCCTATTATATACAGAGCATAGACATTGCATTGAGTGGATGTGGCTTTTTCCAAGGAACAGAAGGTACCCCTCCAATTAATTCTTTAGCACTATAGGACTTCTAAGAAGAGATATGTTAGTGACTAAGCCTGAACACATTTTTCTCCCTATAGGCAAGAGGTAAGATCAAGGCAAAGGGCAATATAATTCCAAGTATTCCCATCCACAATTCTCTTATTTCCCTAGCAGAGATAGGAATAAGCCATAAGTCAAATGGAAAACAAAACAAAACTATAGGTTCTCTTACTTGATTCCTTGTAGCAAAATCTTTTTTTTTCCCAGAAATATTACCTAGTACTTCAAATCTGTAAGACAGAAGAATATACCTTTGCCTTTATAAATCATTCTGTAGCATAACTACATTATTTCTTCTTGATGTTCACTACCAATTACTGGCTTACGATGACTATGAAAAAATAATACAGATGGATTGGAAAATTAACTCAGAGAGGAAGAATATTCTTTTTTTAATTAAAATAAACAAGTTCTGTGTTTATTTTTCTATTTCATTTTGTATTTTTAAAATTCTTTTATTACATTCAGTTAGCCAACATATAGTACAACATACTTTTTTATTATCTTATGTTAGTCACCATAAAGTACATCATTAGTTTTTTTTTTTTTTTCCTCTCAGGATGGCAACTGAATTTATTCAAGAAATATTTTTACAAAATTTTTTTTATATAATTTTTTTATTTTTTATAAACATATATTTTTATCCCCAGGGGTACAGGTCTGTGAATCACCAGGTTTACACACTCACCAAAGCACATACCCTCCCCAATGTCCATAATACCACCCCCTTCTCCCAAACCCCCTCCCCCCAGCAACCCTCAGTTTGTTTTCTGAGATTAAGAGTCACTTATGGTTTGTCTCCCTCCCAATCCCATTTTCTCGTACCCACTTAAGCACCCATGTTGCATCACCACTTCCTCATATCAGGGAGATCATATGATAGTTGTCTTTCTCCGCTTGACTTATTTCGCTAAGCATGATACGCTCTAGTTCCATCCATGTTGTCGCAAATGGCAAGATTTCATTTCTTTTGATGGCTGCATAGTATTCCATTGTGTATATATACCACATCGTCTTGATCCATTCATCTGTTGATGGACATCTAGGTTCTTTCCATAGTTTGGCTATTGTGGACATTGCTGCTATAAACATTTGGGTACACGTGCCCCTTTGGATCACTACGTTTGTATCTTTAGGGTAAATACCCAATAGTGCAATTGCTGGGTCATAGGGCAGTTCTATTTTCAACATTTTGAGGAACCTCCATGCTGTTTTCCAGAGTGGCTGCACCAGCTTGCATTCCCACCAACAGTGTAGGAGGGTTCCCCTTTCTCCGCATCCTCGCCAGCATCTGTCATTTCCTGACTTGTTGATTTTAGCCATTCTGACTGGTGTGAGGTGATATCGCATTGTGGTTTTGATTTGTATTTCCCTGATGCCGAGTGATATGGAGCACTTTTTCATGTGTCTGTTGGCCATCTGGATGTCTTCTTTGTAGAAATGTCTGTTCATGTCCTCTGCCCATTTCTTGATTGGATTATTTGTTCTTTGGGTGTTGAGTTTGCTAAGTGGTTTATAGATTCTGGACACTAGTCCTTTATCTGATATGTCGTTTGCAAATATCTTCTCCCATTCTGTCAGTTGTCTTTTGATTTTGTTAACTGTTTCCTTTGCTGTGAAAAAGCTTTTGATCTTGATGAAATCCCAATAGTTCATTTTTGCCCTCGCTTCCCTTGCCTTTGGCGATGTTCCTAGGAAGATGTTGCTGCGGCTGAGGTCGAAGAGGTTGCTGCCTGTGTACTCCTCGAGGATTTTGATGGATTCCTTTCGCACATTGAGGTCCTTCATCCATTTTGAGTCTATTTTTGTGTGTGGTGTAAGGAAATGGTCCAATTTCATTTTTCTGCATGTGGCTGTCCAATGTTCCCAGCACCATTTATTGAACAGGCTGTCGTTTTTCCATTGGACATTCTTTCCTGTTTTGTCAAAGATGAGTTGACCATAGAGTTGAGGGTCTATTTCTGGGCTCTCTATTTTGTTCCATTGATCTATGTGTCTGTTTTTGTGCCAGTACCATGCTGTCTTGAGGATGACAGCTTTGTAATAGAGCTTGAAGTCCGGAATTGTGATGCCACCAACGTTGGCTTTCTTTTTCAATATCCCTTTGGCTATCGAGGTCTTATCTGCTTCCATATAAATTTTAGAATTATTTGTTTCATTTATTTGGAAAAGATGGATGGTACTTTGATAGGAATTGCATTAAATGTGTAGATTGCTTTAGGTAGCATAGACATTTTCACAATATTTATTCTACCAATCCAGGAGCATGGAATATTTTTCCATTTCTTTGTGTCTTCCTCAATTTCTTTCTTGAGTACTTTATAGTTTTCTGAGTATAGATTCTGTGTCTTTTTTGTTAGGTTTATTCCTAGGTATCTTATGGTTTTGGGTGCAATTGTAAATGGGATTGACTCCTTAATTTCTCTTTCTTCTATCTTGTTGTTGGTTTAGAGAAATGCAACTGATTTCTGTGCATTGATTTTATATCCTGACACTTTACTGAATTCCTGTATAAGTTCTAGCAGTTTTGGAGTGGAGTCTTTTGGGTTTTCCACATATAGTATCATATCATCTGCCAAGAGTGATAATTTGACTTCTTCTTTGCCGATTTGGATGCCTTGAATTTCCTTTTGTTGTCTGATTGCTGAGGCTAGGATCTCTAGTACTATGTTGAATAGCAGTGGTGATAATGGACATCCCTGCCGTGTTCCTGACCTTAGTGGAAAAGCTTTCAGTTTTCCTCCACTGAGAATGATATTTGCGGTGGGTTTTTCATAGATGGCTTTGATGATATTGAGGTATGTGCCCTCTATCCCTACACTTTGAAGAGTTTTGATCAGGAAGGGATGCTGTACTTTGTCAAATGCTTTTTCAGCATCTATTGAGAGTATCATATGGTTCTTGTTCTTTCTTTTATTGATGTGTTGTATCACATTGACTGATTTGCGGATGTTGAACCAACCTTGCAGCCCTGGAATAAATCCCACTTGGTCGTGGTGAATAATCTTTTTAATGTACTGTTGAATCCTATTGGCTAGTATTTTGTTGAGTATTTTCGTATCTGTGTTCATCAAGGATATTGGTCTATAGCTCTCTTTTTTGGTGGGATCCTTGTCTGGTTTTGGGATCAAGGTGATGCTGGCCTCATAAAATGAGTTTGGAAGTTTTCCTTACATTTCTATTTTTTGGAACAGTTTTAGGAGAATAGGAATTAGTTCTTCTTTAAATGTTTGGAGGAATTCCCCCGGGAAGCCGTCTGGCCCTGGGCTTTTGTTTGTTTGGAGATTTTTAATGACTGTTTCAATCTCCTTACTGTTATGGGTCTGTTCAGGCTTTCTATTTCTTCCTGGTTCAGTTGTGGTAGTTTATATGTTTCTAGGAATGCATCCATTTCTTCCAGATTGTCAAATTTATTGGCGTAGAGTTGCTCATAGTATGTTCTTATAATAGTTTGTATTTCTTTGGTGTTAGTTGTGATCTCTCCTCTTTAATTCATGATTTTATTTATTTGGGTCCTTTCTCTTTTCTTTTTGATAAGTCGGGCCAGGGGTTTATCAATTTTATTAATTCTTTCAAAGAACCAGCTCCTAGTTTCGTTGATTTGTTCTATTGTTTTTTTGGTTTCTATTTCATTGATTTCTGCTCTGATCCTTATGAATTCTCTTCTCCTGCTGGGCTTAGGGTTTCTTTCTTGTTCTTTCTCCAGCTCCTTTAGGTGTAGGGTTAGGTTGTGTACCTGAGACCTTTCTTGTTTTTTGAGAAAGGCTTGTACTCCTATATATTTTCCTCTCAGGACTGCCTTTGTTGTGTCCCACAGATTTTGAACCGTTGTCTTTTCATTATCATTTGTTTCCATGATTTTTTTCAATTCTTCTTTAATTTCCCGGTTGACCCATTCATTCGTAGAAGGATGCTGTTTAGTCTCCATGTATTTGGGTTCTTTCCAAACTTCTTTTTGTGGTTGAGTTCTAGCTTTAGAGCATTGTGGTCTGAAAATATGCAGGGAATTATCCCAATCTTTTGATACCGGTTGAGTCCTGATTTAGGACTGAGGATGTGATCTATTCTGGAGAATGTTCCATGTGCACTAGAGAAGAATGTGTATTCTGTTGCTTTGGGATGAAATGCTCTGAATATATCTGTGATGTCCATCTGGTCCAGTGTGTCATTTAAGGCCTTTATTTCCTTGCTGATCTTTTGCTTGGATGATCTGTCCATTTCAGTGAGGAGAGTGTTAAAGTCCCCTTCTATTATTGTATTATTGTTGATGTGTTTCTTTGATTTTGTTATTAATTGGTTTATATAGTTGGCTGCTCTCACGTTGAGGGCATAGATATTTAAAATTGTTAAATCTTCTTGTTGGACAGACCCTTTGATTATGATGTAATGTCCTTCCTCATCTCTTATTATAGTCTTTGGCCAAAATCTAATGGATCTGATATAAGGATTGCCACTCCTGCTTTCTTCTGATGTCCATTAGCATGGTAAATTCTTTTCCACCCCCTCACTTTAAATCTGGAGGTTTCTTCGGGCTTAAAATGAGTTTCTTGGAGGCAACATATAGATGGGTTTTGTTTTTTTATCTATTCTGATACCCTGTGTCTTTTGACAGGGGCATTTATCCCATTAACATTCAGGGTAACTATTGAGAGATATGAATTTAGGGCCATTGTATTGCCTGTAAGGTGACTGTTACTGTATATGGTCTCTGTTCCTTTCTGATCTACCACTTTTAGGCTCTCTCTTTGCTTAGAGGACCCCTTTCAAGATTTCCTGTAGAGCTGGTTTGGTGTTTGCAAATTCTTTCAGTTCTTGTTTGTCCTGGAAGCTTTTAATCTCTCCTTCTATTTTCAATGATAGCCTAGCTGGATATAGTATTCTGGGCTGCATGTTTTTCTCATTTAGTGCTCTGAAAATATCATGCCATCTCTTTCTGGCCTGCCAGGTCTCTGTGGATAAGTCAGCTGCTAATCTAATAATTTTACCATTGTATGTTACAGACTTCTTTCACGGACTGTTTTCAGGATTTTCTCTTTGTCACTGAGACTTGTAAATTTTACTATTAGGTGACGGGGTGTGGGCCTATTCTTATTTATTTTGAGCGGCGTTCTCTGAACCTCCTGAATTTTGATGCTCATTCCCTTTGCCATATTGGGGAAATTCTCCCCAATAATTTTCTCAGTATACCTTCTGCTCCCCTCTTTCTTTCTTCTTCTTCTGGAATCCCAATTATTCTAATGTTGTTTCGTCTTATGGTGTCACTTATCTCTCAAATTCTCCCCTCGTGGTCCAGTAGTTGTTTGTCCCTCTTTTTGCTCAGCTTCTTTATTCTCTGTCATTTGGTCTTTTATATCACTAATTCTTTCTTCTGCCTCATTTATCCTAGCAGTGAGAGCCTCCATTTTTGATTGCACCTCATTAATAGCTTTTTTGATTTCAACTTGGTTAGATTTTAGTTCTTTTATTTCTCCAGAAAGGGCTTTTATATCTCTTGAGAGGGTTTCTCTCATATCTTCCATGCCTTTTTTGAGCCCGGCTAGAACCTTGAGAATTGTCATTCTGAACTCTAGATCTGACATATTACCAATGTCTGTATTGATTAGGTCCCTAGCCTTCGGTACTGCCTCTTGTTCTTTTTTTTTGTGTTGAATTTTTCCGTCTTGTCATTTTATTCAGATAAGAGTATATGAAGGGGCAAGTAAAATACTAAAAGCGTGGCAACAACCCCAGGAAAATATGCTTTAACCAAATTAGAAGAGATCCAAAATCGTGAGGGGGGAGAAAGGGGATAAAAAGAGGTTCAAAAAGGAAGAAAGAAAAAAAAAAAGAAAAAAGAGAGAAAAAAAAAAGAAAAGAATAAAAAACAAGAAAACACCTAAGAAAAATATAAAAAAGAAAAAATATATATATTAGATAAACTAGTAAAAAATCGTTAAAAAAGAAAAAGGTAACAGTTAAAAAAAAAATTTTACCTGAAGGCGAGAAAAAAAAACAAAAAATAAAAAAGAAAAAAATTAAATTAACTGCAAGACTAAAAAAAATCACAGGGAAAAAGCCATGAGTTCCATGCTTTGCTTTCTCCTCTTCTAGAATTCTGCTGCTCTCCTTGGTATTGAAACCGCATTCCTTGGTAGGTGAACTTGGTCTCCACTGGATTTCTTGTTGATCTTCTGGGGGAGGGGCCTGTTGTAGTGATTCTCAAGTGTCTGCCCCAGGCGGAATTACACCGCCCTTACCCGGGGCCAGGGTGAGTAATCCCCTTGGGTTTGCTTTCAGGAGCTTTTGTTCCCTGAGCGCTTTCCGTAGAGTTCCGGAGGACGGGAATACAAATGGCGGCCTCCTGGTCTCCGGCCTGGAGGAGCGGAAGCCCGGGGCCACACTCCTCAGTGCGCCCTCAGAGAACTGCGCCCAGTTACTCCCGTCGGCCTTACCTCCAGCCGCGCTCCGAGCTCACTGAGCCTGCGACCGGTTCAAGGTCACCCCGAGCTGCGAGCTTACTGTCGGCTCTGTCTCTGTAGCCGGCTTTTCTGTTCCAATACCCGCAAGCTCTGCGACACTCAGACTCCCCCGATCCTTCTGTGACCCTGCAGGACCTGAGGCCACGCTGACCCCGTGTGGGCTTTGCCCCGGGTAGCCTCTGGAGCGATGTCCCTCAGCGGAACAGACTTTTAAAAGTCCTGATTTTGTGAGCGGTTGCTCCGCTGCTTGCCATGAGCCGGCCCCTCCCCCCGGGGTCTATCTTCCGTCGCTTTGGATTCACTTCTCTGCCAGTCCTACCTTTCAGAAAGTGGTTGTTTTTCTGTTTCCAGAATTGCTGTTCTTCTTCTCTTTGATCTGCCGATGGATTTTCAGGTGTTTGCAATCTTTAGATAAGCTATCTAGCGGATATCCTGCTAGCTGAAGTAGTCTCAGCCTGCTACTTCTCCGCCATCTTGACTCCTCCCAGTACATCATTAGTTTTTGATGTAGTGTTCATCAAGTCATTAGTTGTGCATAACACCCAGTGCTCATTACAACTCATGCTCTCCTTAATGCCCATCACCCAGTTACCCCACCATCCCAAATTCCTCCATTTTGTAACTCTGTTTGGTTTCTGGAGTCCAGAGTCTCTCATGCTTGTCTCCCTCTCTGATTTCTTCTCATTCAGTTTTCCCTCCCTTCCCCTATGATCCTCCCCACTATTCTTTATGTTCCACATATGAGTGAAACCATATGATAATTGTCATTCTCTGCTTGACTTATTTCACTTAGCATAACCCCATCCAGTTCCATCCATGTCAGTGCAAATGGTAGGTATTCATTCTTTCTGATGGCTGAGTAATATTCAACTGTATACATGAACCACATCTTTTTTACCCATGTTTCTGCTGAAAGACATCTCAGCTCCCTCCATAGTTTGGCTCTTGCGGACATTGCTCCTATGCACATTGGTGTATATATGGCCTTTCTTTTCACTACATCTGTATTTTGGGGGTAAATACCCAGTAGTGCAATTGCAGGCTCATAGGGCAGCTCTATTTTTAATTTCTTGAGGACTCTTCACATTGTTTTCCAAAGTGGCTGCACCAACCTGAATTCCCTTTTACCAGTTTGTATTTTTAAACGAATCACTACATAATAAAAGAACCAGCTTTCTCACCCAACAGCAGTGTAAGGGGGTTCCCTTTTCTCCACATTCTTGCCAACATTTGTTGTTTCCTATCTTGTTTTTTTTTCCATTCTAACTGGTTTAAGATGGTATTTAACTGTGCTTTTGATTTTTATTTCCATGATGGCTAATGGTATTGAACATTTTTTCAGGTGACTTTTGACCACTTGGATGTCTTCTTTGGAGAAATGTCTGTTCATGTCTTCTGTCCATTATTCAACTAGATTACTTGATTTTGGGTGTTAAGTTTGGTAAATTCTTTATAGCTCTTAGATACCAGCCCCTTATCTATAATGTCATTTGCAAATATTTTCTCCCTTTCTGTGGGTTGCCTCTTGGTTTTGTTGACTGTTTCCTTTGCTGTGTAGAAGATTTTAATCTTGATGAGGCCCTGATAGTTCAGTTTTTATTTTGTTTTCTTTGGCTTTAGAGATGTGTCTTGAAAGAAGTTACTCTGGCTGATGTCAAATAAGTTATTGCCTATGTTCTCCTCCAGGATTTTGATGGATTCCTGTCTCACATTGAGGTCTTTTCTTCGTTTTGAATTTATCTTTGCATGAGGTATAAGATAATGGTCCAGTTTCATTCTTCTGCATGAAGCTGCCCAGTTTTCCCAGGACCATTTATTGAGGAGATTGTCTTTTCTTCATTGGATATTCTTTCCTTATTTGTCAAATATTAGTTGGCCAAAGAGTTGTGTGTCCATTTATGTGGTCTCTATTCTGTTCCATTGGTATATGTGTCTGTTTTTGTGCCAATAACATGTTGCCTTGGTGATCACAGCTTTGCAATGTAGCTTGATGTCAGGCATTGTGATGCCCACAGCTTCTGTTCTCTTTTTCAACAGTTCCCTGGAAATTCAAGGTCTTCTTGGGTATCATACAAAATGTCAATGTGAAAAATGTTGATGGTATTTTGATTGGGATTGCATTGAAAATACAGATTGCTCTGGACAGCATAGACATTTTAATGATATTTATTCTTCCAATCCTTGAGCATGGAATGTTTTTACATCTCTTTCAGGATTCAAATCCAAAAAGTCCAGTACCAGGTTGGGCACTCTTTTTTAAAAATTAATTTATTTATTGGTCGTAGAAAGAGAGAGAGCACAAGCAGGGGGAGCATCATTCAGAGAGAGAAGCACACTCCCCACTGATCAAGGATCCCAAAGCAGGGCTTGATCCCAGAACCCTGAGATCATTACTTGAGCTGAAGGCAGCTGCCTAACTGACCTAGCCACCCAGGCCTCCCAGATTATGCACTATTGACAACTGTTATATCCTATCCTCAATGAGGGTTATTCATTATTTGGGGAGACAAAGTAAACACACAGATACATCAAAATAGAAAATTTGTGATAGAGTATAAACCTATACAAAATAAAGTAAGGTAAGGTGGAAAAGAATGACAAGAGTGTGTTTTATTTCTAAAGAATGCTAGGGAAAGGCCTCTATGAATGTCATTTCAACAGAAAACTGAATGAGAAAAGGGAGTGTGTTAGGGAGATGCCTGGGTGACTCAGTTGGTTAGGCATCTGCTTTTGGCTCAGGTCATGATTCCAGGGCCTGGGATTGAGCCTCAAATAAAGATCTCTGCTCAGCGGGAGTCTGCTTCTCCCTCTCCTCCCTGCTTGTGCTCTCTCCCACTATCTCTGTCTCTCTCAAATAAATAAATAAATAAACATATTTTTAAAAGGAGTTTGTTAGGTATTTTAGGCAGAGTGAATAGAAGGCACAAAGATTCTAAGAGAGGATTGAGCAGAGAGGATCCTAGGATTATTGTAAAGCTCTGTATGAATGGAATCTGATGAAAAGGAGGTGGATCATAATAGATAGTATCCAAGCAGTAGCCACTGACCACATTATGAGAGGCCTTGCAAATATAGTAAATATTTGAGCTTTTATTCTAAGTATAGTGGCATTAATTACTTTAAATAGAGGAAATATATGATCCATTTTGTGTTTTATAAAAGATCACTCTGGCTTCTGTGAGAACAGTGAAAGCAGAGAGACCAGAAAGGTTACTAGTACAGTTGTCCAGAAAAGAGATAACAGTTTGGTTTATGATAGTGGAGGTGGTTAGAAGTGATCAGATTCAGGGTATATTTTGAAGGGTAAAGTTGACAGGTCTTGCTGATAGACTGGATATGGAGAAGAAGGGATTAGTTGGTTAGTTTACAGAGGTCATTAATATTTTCAAAACTGTGACTTTTAAAAATACATTTATTTTAGACACAGAGAGAGAATGAATGGGGGGAGTAGCACAGGGAGAGAATCTTCAAGCAGAATCCCCACTGAGCACAGAGCCTGAAATAGATCCCATGACCCATAATACAATGATGGGAACTGAAACCAG
This sequence comes from Mustela nivalis, assembly GCF_964662115.1. NCBI lineage: Eukaryota > Metazoa > Chordata > Mammalia > Carnivora > Mustelidae > Mustela > Mustela nivalis. Next base: position 72,125,838 of record NC_139040.1, read on the forward strand.
GAGTCTGATGCTTAACTGACTGAGCCACCCAGGCACCCCCATAACTGCAACTTTTAATTGTCTGAGTTTGCTTTTCCTAGCCCCTGTGTCTGTTTTATTGCAGAAATGAACTTTTTAAAAATCATAAATACCATCTTCTTTTTCATACCACAATAGGATGACAATTCAAAATTATTATTAAATCAAATAATGCATGCATTCCTTAATTCACTCATGGTATGTATTAGTTCTAGTTCTAAGGTGCTTAGGATTCAGTGAGGAAAGTAGCCATGGCTTCTGATCTCATGTAGCTCACTACTTGGTCAGGATCAGGGCTAGGCCATTTACATATCATGTTGTTTAATAATTACCAATATCCACCCCTTTGCACACAATTCAGGAAGAGCTAATGGTTACTAGGTGCTTTTTATGTTCGACACTTCCCATTTACCACCTCAGTTCTTCATAACAACTCTTCAAAATTGGTATTATTTTTTTCTCACTTTAAAGATGATGTTCGGGCGCCTGGGTGGCTCAGTGGGTTAAGCCACTGCCTTCGGCTCAGGTCATGATCTCAGGGTCCTGGGATCGAGTCCCACATTGGGCTCTCTGCTCAGCAGGGAGCCTGCTTCCCTCTCTCTCTCTCTGCCTGCCTCTCCGACTACTTGTGATTTCTCTCTGTCAAAAAATAAATAAAATCTTAAAAAAAAATAAAAAAATAAAGATGACGTTCTGACTTGACAAAGGATGCTTGGGTAGTAAAAACAATTTGCATTTGAATCTTAAACATTAAGAAGTGGCATAGTGTTATCTCTACTAACATTGGTTCTACAGTTAACCAGACCTGGGTTAAAAACTTAATCAGGGGGAATGAGTCAAGATGGCGGAGAAGTAGCAGGCCAAGACTGCATCAGGTAGCAGGAGATCAGCTAGATAGGTTATCTAAAGATTGCAAACACCTACAAATCCAACGGGAGACCAAAGAGAAGAAGAACAGCAATTCTAGAAACGGAAAATCAACCACTTTCTAAAAGGTAGGACCGGTGGAGAAATGAATCCAAAGCGACGGAAAGATAGACTGTGGGGGGAGGGGCCGGCTCCTGGAAAGTGGCAGAGCAACAGAGCACTAAATTAGGACTTTTAAAAGTCTGTTCCACTGAGGGACATTGCTCCAGAGGCTAAACAAGGGTGAAGCCCAAGCAGGGTCAGCGTGGCCTCAGGTCCCACAGGGTCACAGAAGGATCAGGGGTGTCTGAGTGTTGCAGTGCTTGCACGTATTGATTACAGAGACAGAGCCAAGGAGTGAACTCTCAGCTCGGGGTTACCTTGAACCAGTCGCAGGCTCGGTGAGCTCAGAGTGTTGCTGGAGGCAAGGGAAATGGGAGTAATTGGGCGCTATTCTCTGAGGCTGCACTGAGGAGTGGGGCCAAGAGCTCTCAGCTCCTCTGGGGCCAGAGACTGGGAGGCTGCCATTTTCATTACCATCTGGAACTCTACAGAAAGCATTCAGGGAACAAAAGCTCCTGAAAGCAAACCTGAGCTGTTTACTCAGCCCAGCCTCTGTTAAGGGCAGTGAAATTATGCCTGGGGCAAAGACACTTGAGAATCACTACAACAGCCCCCTCCCACAGAAGATCAACAAGAAATCCAGCCAGGACCAAGTTCACCTACCAAGGAGTGCAGGTTCAATACCAAGGAGAGCAGCAGATTTCCAGAGGAGGAGAAAGCAAAGCACGGAACTCATGGCTTTCTCTCCATAATTCTTCAGTCTTGCAGTTAATTTATTTTTTTTTCAATTTTTTTTTCTTCTTCTGCTATTGTTTTAAAATTTTTACCATTTTCTTTTTTAACGTTTTTTAACTAGTTTATCTAATATATATACTTTTTAACTATTTTTTCTTTATTCGTTTTATTTATTTAACTGTATATTTTTTTTTCCTGAACATCTTTTTATCCCATTTCTCACCCCAAAAATTTGGGATCCCTTCTGATTTGGTTAAAGTATATTTTCCTGGGGTCTTCACCACCCTTTTAGTATTTTACTTGCTTCTTCATATACTCTTTTTCCCCTCTTTTTTAAAAATTTATTTATATTTTTAAATTTATTTTTTATTTTCAGCATAACAGTATTCGTTATTTTTGCACCACACCCAGTGCTCCATGCAATCCCTGCACTCTATAATACCCACCACCTGGTAGCACGACCTCCCACCCCCACCCTTTAAAAACCCTCAGATTGTTCTTCAGAGTCCATAGTCTCTCATGATTCACCTCCCCTTCCAATTTCCCCCAACTCCCTTCCCTCTCTATCTCCCCATGTCCTCCATGCTATTTGTTATGCTCCACAAATAAGTGAAACCATATGATAATTGCCTCTCTCTGATTGACTTATTTCACTCAGCATAATCTCTTACAGTCCCATCCATTATGCTACAAAAGTTGGGTATTTGTCCTTTCTGATGGAGGCATAATACTACATAGTGTATATGGAACACATATTCCTTATTCATTCGTCCATTGAAGGGCATCTTGGTTCTTTCCACAGTTTGGAGACCGTGGACATTGCTGCTATAAACATCAGGGTACAGATGGCCCTTCTTTTCACGACATCTGTATCTTTGGGGTAAATACCCAGGAGTGCAAGGGCAGGGTCATACGGAAGTTCTATTTTTAATTTCTTGAGGAATCTCCACACTGTTCTCCAAAGAGGCTGCACCAACTTGCATTCCCACCAACAGTGGAAGAGGGTTTACCTTTGTCCACATCCTCTCCAACACATGTTGTTTCCTGTCTTGCTAATTTTGGCCATTCTAAATGGTGTAAGGTGATATCTCAATGTATCTCCCTGATGGCTAGTGATGATGAACATTTTTTCATATGTCTCTGTTAGCCATTTGCATGTCTTCATTAGAGAAGTGTCTGTCCATATCTTCTGCCCATTTTTTGATATGATTGTCTGTTTGAGGAGTTCATTATAGATCCTGGATATCAACCTTTTGTCTGTACTCTCATTTGCAAATATCTTCTCCCATTCCGTTGGTTGCCTTTTTGTTTTCTTGACTGTTTTATTTGCTGTGCAGAAGCTTTTGATTTTGATGAAGTCGCAATAGTTCATCTTCGCTTTTGTTTCCTTTGCCTTTGGAGATATATCTTGAAAGAAGTTGCTGTAGCTGTTATCGAAGAGATTACTGCCTATGTTCTCCTCTAGGGTTCTGATGGATTCCTGTCTCACATTGAGGTCTTTTATCCATTTTGAGTTTATTTTCGTGTACAGTGTAAGAGAATGGTTGAGTTTCATTTTTCTACATATAGCTGTCCAGTTTTCCAGCACCATTTATTGAAGAGACTGTCTTTTTTCCACTGTATATTTTTTCCTGTTTTGTCGAAGATTATTTGACCATAGAGTTGAGGGTCCATATCTGGGCTCTCTACTCTGTTCCACTGGTCTATGTGTCTGTTTTTATGCCAGTACCATGCTGTCTTGGTGATCACAGCTTTGGAGTAAAGCTTGAAATCAGGTAACGTGATGCCCCCATTTTGTTTTGTTTTGTTTTTCAACATTTCCTTAGTGATTCGGGGTCTCTTTTGATTCCATACCAATTTTTGGATTATTTGCTCCAGCTCTTTGAAGAATACCTGTGGAATTTTGATCAGAATGACATTAAAAGTTTAGATTGCTCTAGGCAGTATAGACATTTTAACAATGTTTATTCTTCCAATCCAAGAGCATGGAATGGTCTTCCATCTTTTTGTGTCTTCTTCTATTTCTTTCATGAATGTTCTGTAGTTCCACAAGTACAGATCCTTTACCACTTTGGTTAGGTTTATTCCCAGGTATCTTTTGGTTCTTGGTGCTATAGTAAATGGAATTGATTCTCTAATTTCCCTTTCTGTATTTTCATTGATAGTGTATAAGAAAGCCACTTATTGCTGCACATTGATTTTGTATCCTGCCACGTTGCTGAATTGCTGTATGAGTTCTAGTAGTTTGTGGGTGGAGTCTTTTGGGTTTTCCATATAAAGAATCATGTTATCCACGAATAAAGAGAGTTTGACTTCTTCATTTCCAACAAGATGGCGGGGAAGTAGGAGGAGGCGCCCTTTCAGCCTGCACCCTAAAGTGAGATGATTTCCTTCCAGAAAACTCAGATCACCTACAAAATCAGCCTGAGATCAGAATTATACTCGTCTGGATCTCTACTGGAGCAGAAGACGCCAATGGGCAGGTAAAGTGGAGTGGGAACGGCAGACTGATATCGGAAGTTAAACAAAAGGGGGAGGGAGCAACCAGAGGCGACGGGTTGGAAAGTAATACCCCAATATGAGCGAGAATGCCCTGCGTCTGGGGACCAGCATTAACTTGGATACTGGTTGAAAACACTCCAAAAGAGCAAAGGATAGTGTCGCCAATGGTTTATCAATCTTATTGATTCTTTCAAAAAACCAGCTTCTAGTTACATTGATACGTTCTCCTGTATCTCTGGTTTCTACCTCATTGATCTCAGCTCTAATCTTGATCATTTCCCTTCTTATGTGTGGAGTTGGTTTGATTTGTTGTTGATTCTCCAGTTCTTTAAGTTGTAGAAACAGCTGCTGTGTTCTGGATTTTTCAATTTTTTTGAGGGAGGCTTGGATGGCTATGTATTTCCCCCTTAGGGCCGCCTTTGCTGTATCCCATAGGTTTTGGATCAAAGCATCTTCATTGTCATTCGTTTCCATGAATTGTTCAGTTCTTTCTTGATCTGCTGGTTGATCCAAGCATTCTTAAGCAAGGTGGTCCTTGGGTACCAGGTGTTTGAGTTCCTTCAGAACTTTTCCTTGTGATTTAGCTCCAGTTTCAAAGCATTATGATCTGAGAATATGCAGGGGGATAATCTCAGTCTTTTGGTATTGGTTGAGTCCTGATTTGTGACCCTGTATGTGGTCTATTCTTGAGAGGGTTCCATGTGCACTTGGGGAGAATGAGTATTCTGTTGTTTTAGGGTGAAATGTTCTGTATATATCTATGAGGTCCATTTGGTCCAATGTGTCATTCAATGCTCTTGTTTCTTTATTGATTTTCTGCTTCGATGATCTGTCTATTTCTGAGAGAGGTGTGTTAAGATCTCCAACGATTAGTGTATTCATATCAATATGACTCTTTATCTTGGTTAACAGTTTTCTTATGTAATTGGCTGCTCGCATATTGGGGGCATAGATATTTACAATTGTTAGATCATCTTGGTGGATAATCACTTTAAGAATGATATAGTGTCCTTATGTATCTCTGACTACAGTCTGTAGTTTACAATCTAATTTGACTGATATGAGAATCACTACCCCAGCCTTCTTTTGAGGCTCATTGGCATGAAAGATGCTTCTCCATCCCTTCACTTTCAGTCTGGGTGTATCTTTAGGTTCAAAATGGGTCTCTTGTAGACAACATATGGATGGGTCCTGTCCTTTTATCCAGTCTGCCACCCTGTGCTGTTTTATGGGTGCATTTAGGTCACTCATATTGAGAGTGATTATTGATAGATACGTTTTTATTGACATCGTGTTACCTTTGAAGTCTTTCTTTCTGTAGATTGTCTCTATATTTCTGTTCAATGCTATTCTTGGGCTTTTTACTCCTTTAAAGAAGCCCCCTTAATATTTCCTACAGTATCGGCTTGGTGGTTCCATAGTCTTTTAAGCCTTGCCAGTCTTGGAAACTCTTTATCTCTCCATCCATGTTGAATGTCAGTCTTGCTGAATAACTTTATCCAGCTGCATAATTTTATCTTGGCTGCATGTTCTTCTCATTCAGTGCCCTGAATATATCTTGCCAGCCCTTTCTGGCTTGCCAGGTCTCTGTGGATAGGCCTGCCGTTATTCTGATGGGCTTTCCTCTGTACATAAGAATCTTCTTTGTCCTAACTGCTTTCAAGAGGTTCTGCCTACAATTATAATTCTTCATTCTTACTATTAGGTGTCTCGAGGAATTTTGAGAATCTGTAATCTTGGGGGGAAACCTTTCGGCCTCTAGCACGTGAATGCTGGTTCCATTCATGAGATTCAGAAAATTTTCATGAAGAACTTGTTCCACTGTATCTTCTAGACTTCTTTCTTTCTCCTCCCCTTCAGGGATTCCAATAATTCTGATGTTGGAATGTTTCATGGCATCATTTATTTCCCTGATTCTGTTTTTGTGGATTCTAAGCTGTTTGTTCCAGGCTTCCTCCTGATCCTTTCTCTCTATCTGTTTGTCCTCTAGATCACTAATTCTATCTTGTCTCAGTTACTCTACCGTTGAGCGAATTTAGATTAGATTGGAACTCATTGAGAGCATTGTGAAGCTCATCCCTGGTAGCTTTCAGCTCTTCCTTAATATTGAAAACATGATCTCTGGTCGTTTTCAGTTCAGCCCTAATCAATTCCGTTTGGTCACCCATGGCTTTCTCCAACCTAGCTATTGCTTGGTTAATTGTTAGCCTGAATTCTCTTTCCGACATATTGTCTATGTTGATAGCCGTTAGCTCTCTTGAAGAAGGTCCATCCTCTGTATTTTTCTTCTGTTGGGCATTCCTCCTCCTAGTCATTTTGGTGAGAGATGGCTGAATGGGTGTAGCTGGATGTATCAACTGTGGTGCAGTCAAGGTGCACCCTGGAATGCTTCTGAGGAATCAGGGTTCCCCACCCAAATGAGAGGAAAAAGAAAAGGAAATGAAAAAAAGAGAGAGGGGGAGAGACAGGAACGAAAGGTCAGATAAAAGAGAAAGTTCAGCCCAAATGGGTCCCAAGGTAAGATTTATGAAGTATACAAACAGACACAGACAAACAAGAAGACTGATAAAAGTATATGAGAAGAGGAAAAAAAAGTATATATATAATATATGCAAATAAAGGAAGAACTTCATCCAAAAGGACCCTAAGTGTATGATTTATATACTATCCGGACAAACACAAAAACACAGAACACTGGTGGAAGAAAAAGATGGGAGAGTGGTTGTAAACTCTCAGTGTGGGTGAGGAAGGTTGTTTTGATTCTTCCTGGATGTATCTTGATATCTTTGTTAAAGGACTCAAGGGGGGATTAGGAATTGGTTTACCTATAGGGGTGGCATTAATTGGGGAAAAGGGATTACCTTGAAGTTTAACTCTATATGAATATTAGAAAATAAAAATTAAAAAAGGAATAAACCAGACTAAATTAAACTAAAATTTAAAAAATAGAAATGCAAAAGGAAAACACAGGTGTATGTATCAAAAAGTCCAGGTTAGAAGGTTATTTTGGAATTTGATGTACTGGACATCTCACTGTGATGGTAAATAGGTTAAAAATTATCTATATAATAAAAAATTAAATATATAAAAAAATGAGCCAGAATAGTGGGAATGAATTAATAATAAAAATTGTCCTATGAAGTAGTGGTAGTTCCCTTGTCGTCTTTTTTTTTAATTTTCCTTTCCTGGTTCGTTTTCTGGGGGAGGGCCCTGCCACGTGGGTTTTCAGTCAATGATGTTCTCTCAGTTAAGTCCTCCCGCCCCCCTCAAGGGGGTGGGCTCTGAGGAAACTTTTTCAGGCTATTGTTCTCTGGAGGTTTTTATATTTGTTCACTTTTGTTTTTCTCTCTCGCCTTGACCGCTTTTGATGGTTTTTGTAGGTTTAGAGGAAAGCAAACTGCACCCTTACCTCCCTCTCAGAGAGAAGCCTCAGTCTGGCTGCAGAGCCCAAATAAATCCCTCCTTGGCCGCTGGTAGAGCAGGTTCCCAGTCACGGTCCCTGGGGACTCAGGATTTTTTGCTTGTACCCAAAACCTTCAACATAATCCCCTTTTTCCCACAGCAGCGGCGGCTGTCTGGGCAGCTCCAGAAGTTCCAAGCAGTGATCGCATACTGAGGTTTTCCTGCTGGCCCGGCTGGGAGTGCCTGGTCTTTCCGGATCCGAGAGTACCCGGCTGGCATTTGTGTGCACCTCTCTCAGGGGAGGGCGCGGGGCACGACTCAGACTCTGATGGCACAGCAGGCAGGGCACTTGCGTGGGGACTGCAAAAAGGCTATGCTTCTGTTGGCTTGCGAGGCCCCAGCCCCTCACAGGAGGGCAGTCACGTGGGGACTGCAAAAAGGCTGTGCTTCTGTTGGCTGGCGAGGCCCCAGCCCCTCATGGGAGCCGGACACCACGCACCCTCAGGCGTGTTGGTGGTTCAGGCCTGGAGACCTGGTTTCTCTGATGCTCTCTCTCTGGCTCTGTGCCAGGGGTGGCTGTCCTGGGTATGGGGACTTAAGCCCCGACCCTAACTCCCTAATTCCCGCAATTTCCCCCTGGTGATCCTTTGCTCTTTTTGAGTGCTTTCTACCAGACTCCTGAGTTAATGCTGGTCCCCAGGCATAGGGCACTCTCGTATTAGGATATTACTTTCCAACGGGTTGCCTCTGCTGGCTCCCTCCCCTTTTGTTTATCTTCCAATATCAGTCCGACTTTCCCACTCCGCTTTACCTGCCCACTGGTGTCTTCTTCAGACATGTATAATGCTGATCTCAGGCTGATTTCGTGGGTGATTGGAGTTCTTTGGAAGCTCACTTTAGGGTACAGGTTGAAAGGGCACCTCCTACTACTTCCCCGTCATCTTGTCTCTTCCTTCATATACTCTTATCTGGACAAAATGATAAGGTGGAAAAATTCACCACAAAAAAAAAAAAAAATAAGAAGAACAACAGTCAGTACCGAAAGCTAGAGACCTAATCAATACAGACATTGGTAATATGTCAGATCTAGAGTTCAAATGACGATTCTCAAGGTTCTAGCCGGGCTTGAAAAAGGCATGGAAGATATTGGAGAAATCCTCTCGGGAGATATAAAAACCTCTCTGGAGGAAATAAAAGAACTAAAATCTAACCAAGTTGAAATAAAAAAAAGCTATTAATAATGTGCAATCAAAAATGGAGGCTATCACTGCTAGGATAAATGAGGCAGAAGAAAGAATTAGTGATATAGAAGACCAAATGACAGAGAGTAAAAAAGCTGAGCAAAAGAGGGACAAACAGCTACTGGACCATGAGGGGAGAATTCGAGAATTAAGTGACACCATAGGAGGAAACAACATTAGAATAATTGGGATTCCAGAAGAAGAAGAAAGAGAGACGGGAGCAGAAGGTATATTGGAGAGAATTATTGTAGAGAATTTCCATAATATGGCAAAGGGAACAAGCATCAAAATCCAGGAGTTGCAGAGAACCCCTCTCAAAATCAGTAAGAATAGGTCCACAACCCGTCACCTAATAGTAAAATTTACAAGTCTTAGGGACAAAGAGAAAATCCTGAAAGCAGCCCAGGAAAAGAAGTTTGTAACATACAATGGTAAAAATATTAGATTGGCAGCAGACTTACCCACAGAGACCTGGCAGGCCAGAAAGAGCTGGCAAGATATATTCAGATCACTAAACGAGAAAAACGTGCAGCCAAGAATACTATATCCAGCTAGGCTATCATTGAAAATAGAAGGAGAGATAAAAAGCTTCCAGGACAAACAAAAACTGAAAGAATTTGCAAACACCAAACCAGCTCTACGGGAAATATTGAAAGGGGTCCTCTAAGCAAGGAGAGAGCCTAAAAGTAATAGATCAGAAAGGAACAGAATATACAGTAACAGTCACCTTAAAGGCAATACAATGGCACTAAATTCATATCTCTCAATAGTTACCCTGAATGTTAATGGGCTAAATGCCCCAGTCAAAAGACACAGGGTATCAGAATGGATGAAAAAACAAAACCCATCTATATGTTGCCTATAAGAAACTCATTTAAACCCAAAGACACCTCAATATTTAGTGTGAGGGGATGGAAAATAATTTGCCATGCTAATGGATATCAGAAGAAAGCAGGGGTGGCAATCCTTATATCAGATCAATTGGATTTTAAGCCAAAGACTATAATAAGACATGAGGAAGGACACTATATCATACTCAAAGGGTCTGTCCAACAAGAAGATCTAACAATATTAAATATCTACGCCCGTAATGTGGGAGCAGCCAACTATATAAACCAATTAATAACAAAAGCAAAGAAACACGTCAACAATAATACAATAATAGTAGGGGACATTAACACTCCCCTCACTGAAATGGACAGATCATCCAAGCAAAAGATCAACAAGGAAATAAAGGCCTTAAATGACACATTGGAGCAGATGGACATCACAGATATATTCAGAACATTTCATCCCAAAGCAACAGAATACACATTCTTCTCTAGTGCACATGGAACATTCTCCACAATAAATCACAACCTCGGTCCTAAATCAGGTCTCAACTGATATCAAAAGATTGGGATCATTCCCTGCGTATTTTCAGTCCACAATGCTTTGATGCTAGAAATCAATCACAAGAGGAAATTTGGAAAGAACCAAATACATGGAGACTAAACAGCATCCTTTTAAAGAATGAATGGTTCAAGCAGGAAATTAAAGAAGAATTGAAAAAATTCATGGAAACAAAATGATAATGAAAACAAAATGGTTCAAAATCTGTGGAACACAGCAAAGGCAGTCCTGAGAGGAAAATATATAAAGGTACAAGCCTGTCTCAAGAAACAAGAAAGGTCTCAAGTACACAACCTAACCCTACACCTAAAGGAGCTGGAGAAAGAATAAGAAAGAAACCCTAAACCCAGCAGGAGACGAGAAATAATAAAGATCAGAGCAGAAATCAATGAAATAGAAACAAAAAAAAAAAAAAACAATAGAGCAAATCAATGAAACTAGGAACTGGTTATTTGAAAGAATTAATAAGATTGATCAACCCCTGGCCAGACTTATCAAAAAGAAAAGAGAAAGGACCCAAATAAATAAAGTCATGAATGAAAGGGGAGAGATCACAACCAACACCAAAGAAATACAAACAATTATGAAAACATACTATGAGCAACTCTACATCAACAAATTTGACAATCTGGAAGAAATGGATGCATTTCTAGAGACATATAAACTAACGCAACTGAACCAGGGAGAAATAGAAACCTGAAAAGACCCATAACCAGTAAGGAGATTGAAACAATCATCAAAAAATCTCCAAACAAACAAAAGTCCAGGGCCAGACAGCTTCCCAGGGGAATTCTACCAAACATTTAAAGAAGAACTAATTCCTATTCTCCTGAAACTGTTCCAAAAAATAGAAATGGAAGGAAAACTTCCAAACTCATTTTATGAGGCCAGCAGCACCTTGATCCAAAAACCAGACAAGGATCCCATCAAGAAAGAGAACTACAGACCAATATCCTTGATGAACACAGATGCAAATATTCTCACCAAAATACTTGCCAATAGGATTTAACAGTACACTAAAAGAATTATTCACCACGTCAAGTGGGATTTATTCCAGGGCAGCAAGGTTGGTTCAACATCCGAAAATTAATCAATGTGATACAATGCTTAATAAAAGAAAGAATAAGAACCATATGATACTCTCCATAAATGCTGAAAAAGCATTTGACAAAGTACAGCATCCCTTCCTGATCAAAACTCTCAAAGTGTAGGGATAGAGAGCACATACCTCAATATTATCAAGGCCATCTATAAAAATCCACTGCAAATATCTTTCTCAATGGAGAAAAACTGAAAGCTTTTCTGCTAAGATCAGGAACATGGCAGGGACGTCCATTATCACCACTGCTCTTCAACATAGTACTAGAAGTCCTATCCTCAGCAATCAGACCAGAAAAGGAAATTAAATGCATCCAAATTGGCAAAGAAAAAGTCAAACTATCACTCTTTGCAGATGATATGATACTATATGTGGAAAACCCAAAAGACTCCACTCCAAAACTGCTAGAACTTGTATAGGAATTCAGTGAAGTGTCAGGATGTAAAATCAATGCACAGAAATCAGTTGCATTTCTATACACCAACAACAAGAGAGAAGAAAGGCAAATTAAGGAGTCAATCCTATTTACAATTACACCCCAAACTATAAGATACCTAGGAATAAACCTAACCAAAGAGGCTAAGAATCTATACTCAGAAAACTATAAACTTTTCATGAAAGTAATTGAGGAAGACACAAAGAAATGGAAAAATGTTCCAAGCTTCTGGGTTGGAAGAACAAACATTGTGAAAATGTTTATGCTACCTAAAGCAATCTACACATTTAATGCAATCCCTATCAAAATACCATCTATTTTTTTCAAAGAAATTGAACAAATAATCCTAAAATTTATATGGAACCAGAAAAGACCTTGAATAGCCAAATGAATATCGAAAAAGAAAGCTAAACTTGGTGGCATCACAATTCTGGACTTCAAGCTCTATTACAAAGCTGTCATAATCAAGACAGCATGGTACTGGCACAAAAACAGACACATAGATCAATGGAACAGAATAGAGATCCCAGAAATAGACCCTCAACTCTATGGTCAACTAATCTTTGACAAAAGAGAAAAGAATTTCGAATGGAAAAAAAGATAGCATCTTCAATCAATGGTTTGGGAAAATTGGAGAGCCACATGCAGAAAAATAAAATTGGACCATTTCCTTACAGCACACATGAAAATAAACTCAAAATGGCTGAAGGACCTCAATGTGAGAAAGGAATTCATCAAAATCCTTGAGGAGAACACAGGCAGCAACCTCTTGGACCTCAGCCGCACTAACATCTTCCTAGGAACATGGCCAAAGGCAAGGGAAGCAAGGGCATAAATGAACTATTGGGATTTTATCAAGATCAAAAGCTTTTGCACAGCAAAGGAAACAGTTAACAAAATCAAAAGACAACTGACAGAATGGGAGAAGATATTTGCAAATGACATATCAGATAAAGAGCTAGTGTCCAAAATCTATAAAGAACGTAGCAAAGTCAACACCCAAAGAACAAATAATCTAATCAAGAAATGGGCAGAAGACATGAAAAGACATTTCTGCAAATAAAATATCCAGAAGGCAGACACACACATGAAAAAGTGCTCCACATCACTTGGAATCAGGGAAATACAAATCAAAACCACAATGAGATATCTTCTCACACCAGTCAGAATAGCTAAAATAACAAGTCATGAAATGACAGCTGCTGGCAAGGATGTGGAGAAAGTCGAACCCTCCTACACTATTGGTGGGAATGCCAACTGGTGCAACCACTCTGGAAAATAGCATGTATGTTCCTCAAAAAGTGGAAAATAGAGCTACCCTATGACCCAGCAATTGCAGTACTGGGTATTTACCCTAAAGATACAAACGTAGTGATCCGAAGGCACGTGTGCACCCGAACGTTTATAGCAACAATGTCCACAGTAGCCAAACTATGGAAAGAACCTAGACATCCATCAACAGATGAATGGATAAAGAAGAAGTGGTATATATACACAATGGAATACTATGCAGCCATCAAAAGAAATGAAATCTTGCCATTTGCGACAACATGGATGGAACTAGAGGGTGCCATGCTTAGCAAAATAAGTCAATCAGAGAAAGACAACTGTCATATGATCTCTCTGATATGAGGAAGAGGAGATTCAACAGGAGTTAAGGGGGTAAAAGAAGAATCAATGTGATAGAACATATTAATAAGAGAAGAAAGAAGAACCACATGGTCCTCTCAATTGATGCAGAATAAGCATTTGACAAAATCCAGCATCCGTTTCTGATTAAAACGCTTCAAAGTATAGGGATAGAGGAAACATTCCTGAACTTCATCAAATCTAACTGTGAAAGACCCACAGCAAATATCATCCTCAATGGGAAAAAGCTTGCATCCTTCCCATTGAGATCAGGAACACGACAAGGGTGCCCACTCTTCCCACTCTTGTTCAACATAGTATTAGAAGTCCTAGCAATAGCAATCAGACAACAAAGGGAAATAACAGGTATCCAAATTTGTAATGAAGAAGTCAAACTCTCTTTATTCGTGGATAACATGATTCTTTATATGGAAAACCCAAAAGACTCCACCCCCAAACTACTAGAACTCATACAGCAATTCAGCAATGTGGCAGGATACAAAATCAATGTGCAGCAATAAGTGGCTTTCTTATACACTAACAATGAAAATACAGAAAGGGAAATTAGAGAATCGATTCCATTTACTATAGCACCAAGAACCATAAGATACCTGGGAATAAACCTAACCAAAGAGGTAAAGGATCTGTACTCGAGGAACTACAGAAAACTCATGAAAGAAATTGAAGAAGACACAAAAAGATGGAAGACCTTTCCATGTTCTTGGATCAGAAGAATAAACATTGTTTAAATGTCTATACTGCCTAGAGCAATCTATACTTTTAATGCCATTCCGATCAAAATTCCACCGGTATTCTTCAAAGACCTGGAGCAAATAATCCTAAAATTTGTATGGAATCAGAAGAGACCCCAAATCGCTAAGGAAATGTTGAAAAAAAAAAAAAAACTGAGGGCATCACGTTACCTGATTTCAAACTTTACTCCAAAGCTGTGATCACCAAGACAGCATGGTACTGGCATAAAAACAGACACATAGACCAGTGGAACAGAGTGGAGAGCCCAGATATGGACCCTCAACTCTATGGTCAAATAATCTTCGACAAAACAGGAAAAAATATACAGTGGAAAAAAGACAGTCTCTTCAATAAATGGTGCTGGGAAACTGGGCAGCTATATGTAGAAAAATGAAACTCAACCATTCTCTTATACCATACACAAAGTTAAACTCAAAATGGATAAAAGACCTCAATGTGAGACAGGAATCCATCAGAATCCTAGAGGAGAAGATAGGCAGTAATCTCTTTGATATTAGCCACAGCAACTTCTTTTAAGATATGTCTCCAAAGGCAAAGGAAACAAAAGCGAAGATGAACTTTTGGGACTTCATCAAAATCAAAAGCTTCTGCACAGTAAAGGAAACAGTCAAGTAAACAAAGAGGCAACCCACGGAATGGGAGAAGATATTTGCAAATGACAGTACAGACAAAAGGTTGATATCCAGGATCTATAATGAACTCCTCAAACTCAACACACACAAAACAGACAATCATATCAAAAAATGGGCAGAAGATATGGACAGACACTTCTCCAATGAAGACATACAAATGGCTATCAGAGACATGAAAAAATGTTCATCATCACTAGCCATCAGGGAGATTCAAATTAAAAGTACATTGAGATATCTCCTTATACCAGTTAAAATGGCCAATATTAGCAAGACAGGAAACAACATGTGTTGGAGGGGATGTGGAGAAAGGGGAACCCTCTTCCACTGTTGGTGGGAATGCAGGTTGGTGCAGCCTCTTTGGAGAACAGTGTGGAGATTCCTCAAGAAATTAAAAATAAAACTTCCCTATGACCTTGCCATTGCACTCCTGGGTATTTACCCCAATGATACAGATGTAGTGAAAATAAGGGCCATCTGTACCCCAATGTTTATAGCAGTAATGGCCACGGTCGCCAAACTGTGGAAAGAACCAAGATGCCCTTCAACTAATGAATGGATAAGGAAGATGTGGTCCATTTACACTATGGAGTATTATGCCTCCATCAGAAAGGACAAATACCCAACTTTTGTAGCAACATGGACGCAACCGAAAGAGATTATGCTGAGTGAAATAAGTCAATCAGAGAGAGTCAATTATCATATGGTTTCACTTATTTGTGGAGCATATCAAAAAGCATGGAGGACATGGGGAGTTAGAGAGATGGGGGTTGGGGTAAATTGGAAGGGGAGGTGAATCATGAGAGACTATGGACTCTGAAAAACAATCTGAGGGGTTTGAAGTGGCGGGGGGGTGAGAGGTCGGGGTACCAGGTGGTGGGTATTATAGAGGGCACGGATTGCATGGAGCACAGTGTGTGGTGAAAAAATAATGATACTGTTATGCTGAAAATAAATAAATGAAAAATAAAATAAAATAAAAAAGAATAAATGAATCACGATGGGATTGGGTGGGAGATCAACCATAAGTGACTCTTAATCTCACTAAACAAACTGAGGGTTGCTGGGGGGAGCGGGGTTGGGAGAAGGGGGTGGAGTTATGGACATTGGGGAGGGTATGTGCTATGGTGAGTGCTGTGAAGTGTGTAAACCTTGTGATTCACAGACTTGTATCCCTGGGGATAAAAATATATTATATGTTTATAAAAAAAAAAGAAAAAAATCAGTTACCACTTGTTTCACCTTGGATAAGTTATTGAACCAAACATAAGTTTCCTAAAACTAAAAATGGGATGAATGTAAAAATAACTTTTATTCCCCTTACAGGTTCCTTTGAATATTTTATAAGTTAACATGAAACACTGTAACTTTTTTTTTAAGAGTTTATTTATTTGTTTGACAGAGAGAGAGAGAGATCACAAGTAGGCAGAGAGGTAGGCAGAGAGAGATGGGGTAGCAGGCTCCCTGCTGAGCAGACAGCCCCATGCGGGGCTCAATCCCAGGACCCTGGGATCATGACCTGAGCCGAAGGCAGAGGCTTTAACACACTGAGCCACCCACGTGCCCCGAAACACTGTAACTTTTAATGTTAATGTTTCCATTGCCCATCTGGAGAATCCTTTGGCTAACAATCATCCCAGCTCCCATTCTAAAATCTACCTGGGTATGTTAGTCTGTGATATCTTTATTTAATTAGTTTTCCTCCTTCCATGATTCAAAGACATAATTTTATTTTTCATTCTTGGGCTTGTTTCAAATGTTTAACTCTTAGTAAATGTTAATTTAGAAGGAGCTGCCATGGATCATCCTTTAATTATGAAGCTCCGCTGCTTTCTTTCACAACAGGAAGGACCATAGACTTCATTTGCCCTGTCTTCAAAGTCCATTAAAATGGCTCTGTTTCCTCAGAGCATTTTTTTTTCAAATTTCT
Source organism: Mustela nivalis (assembly GCF_964662115.1). Taxonomy (NCBI): domain Eukaryota; kingdom Metazoa; phylum Chordata; class Mammalia; order Carnivora; family Mustelidae; genus Mustela; species Mustela nivalis. The sequence continues at coordinate 72,142,594 of NC_139040.1, forward strand.
TGCCTTTAAATAGCAGCAATTCAGAGATTCAGCTATAATACTTCCTACTTCTCAAACTGATATCTCTTTGTCATCCATTTTAGCTTCATAGACTCCTAGAATTTCAGGTTTGGAGGGAAACTTAGAAGTTAATTTGGGTCAATCCTCTAATCTGGAGAATCTTAACATGTCAGGTGCTTCAGACCTTTCTGGTCACTTTTTCAGAATCATATTTTAAAATGTATAAAATGGGGCTCCATGAACAGAGACTTCTCCAGTGAAGACATACAAATGACTCTCAGACACATGAAAAAATGTTCATCATCACTGGTCAGGGAGATTCAAATCAAAACCACACTGAGATACCACCTTACACCATTCAAATGAATGGCCAACATTAACAAGACAGGAAACAGAGGATGAGAGAGGATAGAGGGCACGTATTGCATGGAGAAAGGGGAACCCTCTTACACTGTTGGTGGGAATGCAAGTTGGTGCAACCACTTTGGAAAACAGTGTGGAGATTCCTTAAAAAATTAAAAATAGAGCTACCTTATGACCCTGCAATGGCACTACTGGTTATTTACCCCAAAGATACAGATGTAGTGAAAAGAAGGGCCATTTGTACCCCAATGTTCATAGCAGCAGTGGCCACAGTTGCCAATCTGTGGAAAGAACCAAGATGCGGATAAGGAATATGTGGTCCATATATACTATGGAGTATTATGCCTCCATCAGAGAGGATGAATACCCAACTTTTGTATCAATGTGGACAGGACTGGAAGAGATTATGCTGAGTGAAATAAGTCTATGCTGAGTGAAATAAGTCAAGCAGAGAGAGTCAATATTCATTGTTTTACTTATTTATGGAGCAAAAGGAATAATATGGAGGACATGGGGAACTGGAGAGAAGGGATTTGAGGGAAATCGAAGGGGGAGATGAACCATGAGAGACTGTGGACTCTGAGAAACAAACTGAGGGTTTTGGAGGGGGGAGGGTGGTGGGGGTTGGATGAGACTGGTGGTGGGTATTATAGAGGGCACGTATTGCATGGAGCACTGGCTGTGGTGCATAAGCAATGAATTCTGAAACACTGAAAAGAAATTAAAAAAAATAAAGGCCATAAAAAACGGGGCTCCTGGATTGCTCAGTCTGTTAAGTGTCTGCCTTTGGCTCAGGTCGTGATCTCTGGGTATTGGGATTGAGATTTGCATTGAGCTTCCTGCTCAGCAGGGAGTCTACTTCTGCTTATGCTCCCAGCTTGTGTTCTCTCTCTCTCTGAAATAAATAAATAAAATCTTAAAAAAATAAAAATGATAAAATAAAATGCATAGGCTCATGAAGGGAATAAATTATACCTAAATACAAAAATAATGTGACATAGTAATATGAGTTTTTTTTTATTAACAGAATAAGAAATGAGGTCTCTTGTCAGGTCCAGTAACTACTATAATTTCAAACAAAGGATGAGCATTCATGATATTTATGATGTCTGCAAAAAATGAAATATCATTTAAAATTACCTGTGGGTTACATTAGAGACAAAGTTTTAAGTACTATTAATACTATTGCAATTTGTTGTCTACATTCATAATTGCAGGGAATGGTAGATTATGATCAGAGGTTACTACAAATAAATATATATTCCTTCCATCAGAATTCACAGATTACCTGAATTCTAGCAAAAGACACAAGGTTGAGAACCCTTGCATCTGATACATGAGTTATATCTGTGTTCTTCTTGGTATATTTGCTTGAGAAAAACCTCAAGCTGTTTTTTGCTTGAAGTCCTCCAGTGAAGAGGAAGTAATTATCTAATGAGTAGTGATCCCATCATTCTGTCATTGAAGATCTCAGATAGGGGGCACCTGGGTGGCTCAGTGGGTTAAAGCCTCTGCCTTCGGCTCAGGTCATGATCCCAGTGTCCTGGGATTAAGCCCTGCATTTGGCTCTCTGCTCAGCCAGGAGTCTGTTTCCTCTTCTCTCTCTCTCTGCCTGCCTCTCTGCCTACTTGTGATCTCTGCCTGTCAAATAAATAAATAAAATCTTAGTGGAAAAAAAAAAAGATCTCAGTTAGGTCATTCTTCCAGGGAGCTGTAATCCACCTTCCCATTGATTTCTATCATCAGCCTATATTCTCTCTAGGACCTCAGAGCTATTCAGCTTCCTCTTCCAATGAGCAAACTAGCTGCTGGGAGAGAATGGTGTTTTTTTGTTTTGTTTTGTTTTATTTTGATTGTTTCTATTTGTCTTTCTTCTATTCTAACTATCCACAATATTTTTTCATCTTTTTTTTTTTAGGTTAGGTTATGGATTTGGGAACTTTGTCCCTTTTGGCTAATCTTTGAATGTGCCTCTAGTTGTGCACACCACCCAGAATTAGTCAGAAAACTCTAAATAGGACAAGGAAAAGTGATGTGAAAACCTATTGTTTTCCCTCATGCTATCAATACTATTTTTATGAATGCAACTAAATTTCATCTTTTGGGGAATAGAGAGAGTCATATTTCATCATTGTTTAAAAAAAACAACAAGGGTGCCTGGGTGGCTCAGTGGGTTAAGCCTCTGCCTTCGGCTCAGGTCATGATCCCAGAGTCCTGGGATCAAGTCCCGCATCGGGCTCTCTGCTCAGCAGGGAGCCTGCTCCCCCCCCCCTCTGCCTGCCTCTCTGCCTACTTGTGATTTCTCTCTCTGTCAAATAAATAAATAAAATCTTAAAAAAAAACACAAAACTTAAATAATAATAAATAAATAATAAATCATATAAATAAATAAATAATCAATCATATTCATTTAAGCAACAAATTCCGGTTCTCCTTGGTCTGGATTGGCATAAAGTTTATCACTACACTTAATGCATGCCATCTTTTCCCACGGACAGATGATTAAAAGGGCATTAATAGATTCATATAAGCAATAATTCCATCATGCATAGAGCATCCACCACACATTCATTTGAGGAAACCTTGAGTGAATTTTTTTGTGGCAGAGTAATTGGACTTCACTGGTGGCCAGCAAACCAGATCTTGTTTATGTGGTTATGTGATTTTGGAACAAGAGTCAAAAACTTAATGATTAGAATTAATAAATGAGTTTAGTAAAGTTAAAAGATACAAAATGAACATACAAAAATCTGTTTCATTTCTATACACTAATAATAAACTATCAGGAAGAGAAATTAAGAAAACAATTCCATCAAGTTGCATATCCTACCAAATTACAATTAGAGTTGCATCAAAAATAAGAATATAGGGGTCTCTGGGTGGCTCAGTGGGTTAAAGCCTCTTCCTTTGGCTCAGGTCATGATCCCAGGGTCCTGGGATCTAGCCCCGCATCGGGCTCTCTGCTCACTGGGGAGCCTGGTTCCCTTCCTTTCTCTCTGCCTGCCTCTCTGCTACTTGTGATCTCTGTCTGTCATATAAATAAATAAAATCTTTAAAAAATGAAGAAGATAAATAGGAATAAATTTAGCCAAGTTGGTGTAAGATCTGTACTCTGGAATCTATAAGACATGGGTGAAAGAAATCAAAGATGACACAAACAAATGGAAAGATATACTGTGCTCATGAATTGGAAGAAGCAGTATTATTAAAATGTCCATACTACCCAAAACAAGCTGTAGATTCATTACAAACACTATCAAAGTACTAACAACATTTTTCATATAACTAGAGTAAATAATCTTAAAAATTGTGTGGAACCACAAAAGATCTCAAATAGCAAAAGCAATTTTAAGAAAGAAGAACACTTTCCTTGATGAGCACTGAGTAATATATGGACTTGTTTAATCACTATATTCAACCCCTGAAACTAATACAACACTGTATGTTAACTACACTGGAATTAAAGTAATTTTTTTTAAAAATGAAAGAAAGATAGATGAAAAAAAGAAGAAAGAAATAAAGAGAGAAAGAAAGAAAGATAAAGAATAAGGCCGAAGGTATCACACTTCCTGATTTCAAACTATACTTCAAAGCTCTAATAAGCAGAACATTATTGTATTGTAACAAAACAGACACATGGGCCAATAGAACAGAATAGAGAGCCCAGAAATAAGCCCACACTTATACAGTCAATTAATCTTTCACAAAAAAGATAAAAGCATACAATGGGGGAAAGACAGTCTCTTCAATAAATGGTGATGGAAAAAAAGGACAATTGTGAAGAAGAATAAAACTGGGTCACTTTCAGATTCCAGGAAATAAACTGGGGAGGGGGTGGGGGAATAGGTAATTGGGTGATGGATATTAAAAAGGGTATGTTTTGGGATGAGCACTGAGTGTTATGTTCAATTAATGAATCACTGAACACTAGAACAAAAACTTATGGTATATGATATATTGGCTAACTGAACATAAAAAGACTACTTAAGATAAAATTCTAAAAAAAAAGGCCAATTTCTTATACTATATATACAAAAATGCACTAAAAATTGATTAAAAGCTTAAATATAAGACCAGAAACCATAAAACTCTTAGAAGAAAACCTAGGCAGTTAGCTTTTGGACATTGGTCTGAGCAATGTATATTTTTTGGGATCTTTCTTTCAGAAAAGGGCAACAAAAGCAAAAATAAATAAATAAATAAATGGGGCCTCATCAACAAAGAAAACTTCTGCAAAATAAAAGACAGCTTACTGAATGGGAGAAGATATTTGCAAATAATATAACCAATAAGAAGTTAATAGCCAAAATATATAAATAGCTCACACAACTCAATTAAAAAAATGGTAAACCCATAAATACAAAAAAATTTCAATTAAATTACAGGAGACCTGAAAGGACATTTCTTTAAAGAAGACATGCAGGTGGCCAACGGACACATGAAAAGATGCTCAATGTCACTAATAATTAGGTAAATGTAAATCAAAACCACAGTGAGATATTACCTTACACATATCAGAATGGCTAAGTTCAAAAGGACAAATAACAAGTGCTTGTGAGAATGTGAGAAAAAGAAACTCTATGCAGTATTGTAGCCATTATAGAGAACACTATGGAAGTTTCCCCCCAAATTAAATATAGAACTACTATGTGATCTAGCAATTCCACTTCTGTATCTGAAGAGAGTGAAAACACAAATTTAAAAAGATAAATAAACCTTTATGTTTATTGCAGTATTGTTTACAATATCCAAGATATGAAAGCAACCTAAGTACTCTCTGATAGATGGATAAGTAAAGACAATGTGGCATACATACAATGGTATATTACTCAGCCATTAAAAAGAAATATTGTCATTTGTGACAATATAAATGGATCTGGAGAATATTATGCTACATGACAGAAGTTAGACAGAAAAAGACAAATGCCATATGGTTTCATTTTACATGTGGAATCTAACAAAACTAAACAAATGAACAAAGAAGACAAAATAAAACACAGACTTCTAGTTACAGAGAATAATCTGGTGGTTGCCAGAAGGGAGGGAGGGAGGAAGGCGGGTGAAATAGGGAAAGGAGATTAAAAAGTACAAACTTCCTGTTCTAAAATAAGTTAGACAAGAGGATATAATATACAGCATAGGTAATATTGTTAGTTATGTGTAACAAATTTATATGGTGACAAGTGGTAGCTAGATTTATCATATTGATCATTTTGTAATTCATACAAAGGCTGAATCACTATGCTGTAAATCTAAAACTAATGTGAGATTTATGTCAACTATATTTTAATAAAAAAAACCTATTGAAGGGGTGTTTGGGTGGCTCAGTTGGTTAAGCATCTGACTCTTGGTTTCTGCTCAGGTCTTGATCTCAGGGTTGTGATATTGAGCTCCAAGTTAGGCTCCAAACTTAGGGGAAGTCTTGTGGATTCTCTCTCTCCCTTTGCCTCTCCCCTCACTTGTGCATATGCTCTATCTCTATCTTTCAAGTAAATAAATATTTTTAAAGAAACAAACCTATTGACAATTGAATAGTTTTCAATGGCTTGTGTCTACTTCCCCTTTTCTATATCCCTTATATGTCTGGCTGCTACCTCCTTAACCTAAAAAACCTGCTACTATGAGTCATAAACACCCTTTTGCCAATGTGTCTTGAGAAAAGTGACAGTGACACATTTCCATAACCTCCAACAAGGCCCATTCCCTTAAAATCTGTAAAAATAATGATAGTTAACATCTATTGAACTCTTACCACATTTTGGGTACTGTGTTAGATATTTTATACATGTCATCTCAATTAATTCTCACAACAATATTGTAAAGTGGCTACTGTTCATTAATTTGTCTTGCAAATGAAGAAACCGAGGCTCAGAGAAGTTAAGTAACTTCTTCAAGGTCACAGAGCCAATAAGTGTTTGAATTGGGATTTGAATTTAGATCCTTTTTCTAGAAACCTTATTCTTACTTATTCTTATTTCTTGTCTTTGTGTCTCCTTCTCTTCTTCTCCCACACCATCCTTCCTTTAATATCTAGAATAGTAGTAGTTAATGGAAATTGAGTAAAATACAGATTCCACAGAGTCTAAATCAGTATATCTGGAACAGAGCATGGGAATATGCATTTTTAATACACTTTCAGACAATTCTGATACACTGGTAAGAGGCCATCCTTTGAGAAACCTTGTCTCAGGCTAAACCTAACTGCTGTCTGCCCATCTGAACTGAGACTTCTTTGCAAGTGACCTTTTATTTTAATCCAAAAGATATCTGTCACTCCTTTAAGGAGATTCAAGCTAGATTTGAGGAAATCTGGCAACTATCCCATGCCCCCCAAACTCCTCCATCTCTACATTCCATAGGGCAGTTGCACTGTGAGAAGAAAAGGAATTGAAAGTTAAGATACAGAAAAATGAATTGTAATCTCTTTTCTGTTATTCTTTCTCCAGAGCACTCTTGCACCTTTTGTGGGAGAGGAAGTGGTTAAGTGGACAGCATTCTAGAGTAGATTTTACTTGTTCTGGTGTGAACTGAAATAAAAGCCTTTACAAAAGCATAGGACTTTTTTCTCCCCTTTGGTGTCCCCAAGGCCATTAGTTTTGTTTTGTTTTGTTTTCATATTTACTATGTGCTAGGCATATTTTTTAAGCACTTTTTTCATTTCAACCATAATAACCCTTTAATCCTTACAGAATCCTGGGGTTAGTGCAATTACTCTCCCTTTTTCAGATAGTAAATTTAAAGAGTTTTCCTATGATACATAGGTATGTAATATCAGAGCTGGGCTTTGAGCTCAGGTAGTCCAGATCCAAAGCATAGACTTTGTTCCTATAAAACACCCTTCCTTGTTTAGCTTATTCAATGACACAGTTAGAAGATAATTTATAGATTAGCCAATTTAATAGATTTCAAGGTGTTTGTTTCCTGATGGAAGTGTTTCTTCTACAGATAAATCCAAAACTGCTAGTGTTCCAGGGCTGTCACTGCAACTGCCATAACCCAGAAGGGGGCTTAGCATTAACATCATTTGAAAAACGCTAACATAGACCTTTTACTCATTTGATAGATGAGTAAACTGAAGTTCAGAGAGGGGAGTTATCTTGCCCAAAGTCACATAGCTAATTGTTGGCAGAGCTGGTATTGGAACCTGGGCCTCCTGAATCTCAATCTAGTGTTCTGCCTAATGTCCTACACAGCTACTTTAAGTCAAGAATTCTTCTTTCCACATCTAGTATCTCTTAGCTTCTGGATTACAAAGCAGAAAATGGCTGAGTAAATAATAAGGATTGCAGTTGTGTATATTGATTTTAACTTTTGTTTTGCAAATAGACTCTAGAATAATCAAGCAAATTTGCTTGGAGACAGATGCCCTGGATATAAACAGTAAAATAGGCTTGTTTTGTGACTAAAATTAAAGACTGTATCCATTTTATGTGAACTGATTCTGGAGGGTTCCCTAATAGTATGGCATGATGAGTGGAAAAAGAAGAATTTGGTGTGGGCAGGAAGAAGAACCTCATATTATTAATGTACATGAAGAAATATTTTTGGAACATGCCCTTCTCAGCTCATTTCCCAAATAGTGAGTACCCAAGACCAAGGCACTGTGCTAGGTGCTGAGAAGTCAGCTGAGATTACAGCTGGTACTAGACCTCTATCACTAACATTACAAATCAGCACAAACTAGATGCAATGCAATTTTTTAAAGTTACAGTTTTGTTGGTTGGAATGTTGATATGGAAGCCATTTGATTAAGGTCAAAGTGTTCACAGGGATTTTTGTCCTTTTGGAGACCCTTAAGGGAAAATTTATTTCCTTACCTTTTCCAATTTCTAGATACTGCCTGCATACCTTTGCTCATTGTTCCCTTTCTCTCTTTTCAAAGAAAGCAAGAACAGGCCAATTTCTCCTACACTAACATTTCTGTGGTTCTTTCCAGGTGGAAAAGGCTTTTTGCTTTTAAGGACCCATGTAATTACACTGAAGCCATGTGGATGATTCATGTTGAGCTCCCCATTTTAAAGTGCTTAACTTAATCACACTTACAAAGTTTTTTTGCCATGAGAAGCAATAAGTTCACATGTTTCTGGTATTAGGACAAGATATCTCTTGGCAGGGGGCATTACTCTGCTTCCCTCAGCACTTCAGGTGTTCATTCACCAGTGTAGAAAGTAGACCTGTATACACTTAATTTTAGCTAATATGTTGTAATTAAAAATGAGCTATTAATACCCATTGGTGGAAGTACAAGTCTTAAGGCAAGCATTACAAATGAGATTCAATTTTAACTGGGTTTTCACATATGAGGAGGAGTTCAAAAGTGGAGGTTATGAAGAATAAACAAGAAGGGGGTTTGGACCTAAACTGTGGAGGATATGCCAAACATTGAAGATTTTTGAGTAGAAGAGACATGGTCAAAATCAGGTTCTTGCAAGATCACTTTGGAAGTAGTAAGAAATCTGGATTGGAGTATAGAACAAGAGATGAATTAGGAGGTAATAACAATGTTCCAAATGAAATTAATGAAGGCCTGGGATAGAATGGTGAAATTTAGAAGTTGATTTGTTGGGGGAAGCTAGAAAAAAATAAAGATTAAAGACACAGGTTTCTGAACTGGTATTATCCAAGATCTCATGAATAGAAACCTGTTTTAAGGAATATAATGAGATTGGTTTGGGTGCATTGTGTTGAAGATTCCTATTGTCTAGTTTTCAATAATTGAGACTTTCACTTCCTCCTCATTTTCCCTGGATGAATCACAGAAAGGACACAAACCTTGCCAAGGAAACATTCTCAAGGAAAACAGAATCCCTGTCCTATTTGATATTAGTCAGCCTTGTAAATAACCACTTGCCCTGTATGAGTAAACAGTTCTGTTTAGAGAATAGTTAAGTAGTGAGGAATGTGTAGCTATTAGGGTAAAGATAAATACACGTTTGAGATTAAATCAGGTATGTTTGAAATAAATGTTAGCTCAATTTTTCTTAGAATGAGACATAGTATAAATAATGATAATGATAACTTACACTTGTATGATACTTTACATTGTACATTTCTATCCATGTCATAGGACTCTTGTGTACATAATGTTTGTTGTGTATAAAACAAGACAAGTACTATTTTTATTGCTATTTTACAGAAGAACAAAACAAATTCACAGAAACTATTTAAATTTTTTTTATCTTCAAAGCCAGGACTAAAATCCAATTTTTTTTCACTCTACTTCTAACTTAACCATTCTGTGTTTCAGTTTCCTCATTTGTATATATGATTGAATGTAGGATCTATTTTATAGAGATTTTGTGAGAATTACATGAAATAATACATAAAAAGAGTTTAGGACAGGGCCCATCACAAAGTAAGTACTCAATAAAAGCTATATATCATCATATCATCATCATTACCATCACCATTATGATTACTATTACATCAAGCAACACAAAAAATATTTTGCTGTTTTGGTGAATTAGATGAAGAGGTCAGCAAACTTTGGACTGTGGACAAAATCTGGCCCACAGACTGGTTCTGAAAATAAAGTTTATTTTGAACATGGTCACACCCATTTATTTACATATTGTCTATGGTTGATTTTGTGCTGCCATGTTAGAGTTGAATATTTGCCAAAGAAACTATACAGCCCTCAAAGGATTAGAGAGTAACTAAGCAAATACAGTGTTGTGATTCCTTTCTTTTAAAGTTTTTACTTAAATTCCAGTTAGTTAATATACTGTATCAATTGCAGAATTTAGTGATTCAACACTTACATACCATACTCAGTGATCATCATAACAAGTGCACTCCTTAATCCCTATCACTCATTTAACCCATCCTTCCATCCATCTCCTCTGGTAATCATCAGTTTGTTCTCCATAGTTAAGAGTTCATTTCTTGGATTAGAGCAGGGAAGCCAGCTACAGAGATGGGGCCGAGGAGTGAGCTCTCAACTCAGGGTTACCTTGAACTGTAATCTGTGGCACAGGCCACTGCTCTGTGAGTGGGGCCCCACAAGATCCGGGGAGACCCCCCTAAAAGAGCTTAGGGATCTGTGGGATTTGGACACTCCAGGTGGAGCTGTATGCCAGAGACAGAGACACTTGGTAACAGGCTGGGTGAGCTTGGAGCGCAGCCAGAGGTCAGGGAGATGGGAGTAACTGAGAGCTTTTCTCCAAGGGTGCATTGAGGAGTGGGGCCCCGAGCACTCGGCTCCTCCAGGCCAGAGATTGGGAGGCCGCCATTTTCATTCCCATCCTCCAGGAACTCTACGGAAAGCGTTCAGGGGACAAAAGCTCCCAAAGTGAACCCTAGCAGATTACTTAGCCTGGCCCCTGGTAAGGGTGGTGCAATTCTGCCTCAGGCAAAGATGCTTGAGAATCACTACAACAGGCCCCTCCCCCAGAAGATCAGCAAGAAATCCCACCCAGACCAAGCTCACTTATCAAGGAGAACAGTGGAATTCCAGAGGAGAAGAAGGCAATGCATGGAATTCATGACTTTCTCTCCCTCATTCTTTAGTCTTGCAAAGTTAATTAATTTTTTTTAGCTTTATTTTTTCTTATTCTAATTTTTTTAACTATTACTATTTCCTCTTTTAACATTTTTTAACTAGTTTATCTTAACAATTATCTTTCTTAAAAAAATCTTTTTGGACCTTCATTACTATAGTCCTATTTTATCCCTCATTATATCTATCTTTATTTTTTGTATACACATAGGGTCCTTTCTTCTAAAAATTTTTGGGCTAGAACTTCAAATAGATCAAAATATGCCCTAAATCTAGCACAGGGCTTTGTTCTAGTCTCCAACCTGAGCGAATTCTGTCCACATTCTTTTTCCTTCTTTTCCCAGCCAACTTATCTTATCAACTACTTTTTCATATTTTTTAAAAAAATTTCATCTTACAGTCATATTTCATCCCTTCATTGTGTTTACCCTTATTTGTGTGTGTGTGTGTGTGTGTGTGTGTGTGTGTTTGTGTAAGTTTTACTTTCTTTAAAATTTTGGGAGATAGTTGAGTAGTACCAAAATTAGGTGGGTGGCCCTGTTCTATTCACCAGTCTAATATCTATATTTTCTTTTCTTTTAATTTTTGAACTTCTTTTTACCTCCTTTCTTTCCCCTATTATTTGGCTTCTCCTCTGATTTGGTTAACTCACATATTTCTGGGGTCTTTGCCACCCTTTTAGTATTTTGTTCTCTCCTTCATATATTCTTATCTGGATAAAATGACAAGGCATAAAATCTCACCACAAAAAAAAAAAAAAGAAAGAAAGAAAGAACAAGAGGCAGCACTGAAGGCTAGGGACCTAATCAATATGGATATAACCCCCAATGGAGAAAAACTGAAAACTTTTCTGTGAAGGTCAGGAGGAACATGGCAGGGATGTCCATTATCACCACTGCTATTCAACATAGTGCTAGAAGTCATAGCCTCAGCAATCAGAAAACAAAAATAAATTAAAGGCATCCAAATCAGTAAAGAAGTCAAACTATCTTTTCAGATGTTATGATTATTTATGTGGAAAACCCAAAAGCCTCCACTCCAAATCTGCTAGAACTTGTATAGGAATTCAGTAAAGTGTCAGGATATAAAATCAATGCACAGAAATCAGTTGCATTTCTTTACACCAACAAGACAGAAGAAAGAGAAATTAAGGACTCAATCCCATTTTCAATTGCACCCAAAACCATAAGATACCTAAGAATAAACCTAACCAAAGAGTCAAAGAATCTGTACTCAGAGAGCTATAAAGTATTCATGAAAGAAATTGAGGAAGATACAAAGAAATGGAAAAATGTTCCATGCTCATGGATTGGAAGAACAAATATTGTGAAAATGTGTATGCTTCCTAAAGCAATCTACACATTTAATGCAATCCATATCAAAATTCACTCCACTTTTTCTCAAGGAAATGGGACAAATAATCCTAAAATATGTATGGAACCACAAAAGACCCTGAATAGCCAGAGGAATGTTGAAAAAGAAAGCCAAGGTTGGTGGTATCACAATTCCAGACTTCAAGCTCTATTACAATGCTGTTATCATCAAGACAGTATGGTATTGGCACAAAAACATACACATAGATCAATGGAACAGAATAGAAATCCCAGAAATAGATGCTCAACGCTATGGTCAACTAATCTTTGACAAAGCAGGAAAGAATGTCCAATGGAAAAAAAATGGTTTCTTCAACAAATGGTGTTGGGAAAGTTGGACAGCCACATGCAGAAAAATGAAACTGGACCATTTCCTCACACCACACACAAAAATAGACTCAAAATGGATGAAGGAACACAGTGTGAGAAAGGAATCCATCAGAATCCTTGAGGAGAACAGAGGCAGCAACCTCTTCGACCTCGGCCACAGCAACTTCTTCCTTGGAACATCACCAAAGGCAAGGGAAGCAAGGGAAAAAATGAACTATTGGGACTTCATCAAGATCAAAGTCTTCTGTGCAGAGAAGGAAAAGTATACAAAACCAAAAGACAACTGAAAGAATGGGAGAAGATATTTGCAAATGACATATCTGATAAAGGGCTAGTATCCAAAATCTATAAAGAACTTATCAAACTCAACACCCAAAGAACAAATAATCCATTCAAGAAATGGGCAGAGGATATGAACAGACATTTCTGCAAAGAAGACATCCATATGGCCAACAGACACATGAAAAGGTGCTCTATCACTTGGCATCAGGGAAATACAAATCAAAACCACAATACAAATCAAAACCAATCAGAATGGCTAAAATTAACAAGTCAGGGAATGACAGATCCTGGTGAGGATGTGGAGAAAGGGGAACCCTCCTACACTGTTTGGTGGTAATGTAAGCTGGTGCAGGAAATCTGGAAAACAGCATGGAGGTTTCTCAAAAAGTTGAAAATAAAGCTCCTCTGTGACCTGGCAATCACACTACTGGGTTTTTATCCTAAAGAAACAAATGTAGTGATTCAAAGGGTCACATGCACCCGAATGTTTATAACAGCACTGTCCACAATAGCCAAACTATGGAAAGAACCTAGATTTCCATCAACAGATGAATGGATAAAGAATAAGTGGTATATATATACGATGGAATACTATGCAGCCATCAAAAGAAATGAAATCTTGCCATTTGCAATGACATGGATGGAACTAGAGGCTATTATGCTTAGCAAAATGAGTCAATTGCAGAAAGACAATTGTCATATGATCTCCCTGATATGAGGAAGTTGAGAGACAACGTGGGGGGTTTGAGGAGTAGGAAAGGAATAAATGAAACAATATGGGATCAGAAGGGAGACAAACGATAAGAGACTCAATCTCACAAAACAAAGTGAGGGTTGTCATGGGGAGAGGGGGGAGAGGGTGGTTGGGTTATGGATATTGGAGAAGGTATGTACTATGGTGAGTGTGGTGAAGTGTAAACCTGGCGATTCACAGAGCTGTACCCCTGGGGCTAATAATACATTATATTTTAATTAAGATTTTAAAACAAACAAACAAGCAAACCATGAGAGACTGTGGACTCTGAGAAAGAAATTGAGCATGGGGATGAGCCTGGTGGTGGGTATTATAGAGGGCACGTGTTTCATGGAGCACTTGGTGTGGCACATAAACAAAGAATTTTGGAATACTGAAAAAATATAAAATAAAAAAAAAATTTAAATTGACAGAGTCAATTATCATACGGTTTCACTTATTTGTGGAGCATAACAAATATCATGGAGGACAAGTGGTGTTAGAGAGGAGAAGGGAGTTGGGGTATATTGGAAGGGGAGGTGAATCATGAGAGACTATGGACTCTGAAAAACAATCTGAGGGGTTTGAAGTGGCGGGGGGTGGGAGGTTGGGGTACCAGGTGGTGGGTATTATAGAGGGCACAGTTTGCATGGAGCACTGGGTGTGGTGAAAAAATAATGAATACTGTTATGCTGAAAATAAATAAATTAATAAAAAAATACAAAAAAAAATGACTAGTATTTTTTCCTACTAAGTCTTTTCTTTTCTAGCCTCAACAATTTTAGTTCTTGTAGCTTTTTCTAATGATATGATTTCCAGGACCCTCATCACTCTATTTTTCTCCTCTGAACATTCTTCAAATTATCATTGAGACAGTTAAATTAGGAGACCTAAACTTGTATTAAGTAAAATTATCCCTTTCTTTACTTTGGACATTATACTTCTTTTAATGCACCCCAAGATTGACAAGTTAGCTTTCTGGACCACTATATCATTCCTCTCCTGGCATATTGAACTAAAATCCCTATGTTTTATTGATATTTATGTGCCTCACTGTTGGTTGTCCTCATCCATTTTATAATCCTGTGCTTGTTTTTCTCTGTATCCATGTGTAGAAATTGAAATTGTATCTCTGTGATACTCCATTTTGTGAGTTTAGATCTATCATTTGAGAGTGATAAGAATTCTTTTTAGGGTGCCTGGTTGGCTTTCTCAGTTGAGCATCTACCTTTGGCTTGGGTCATGATTCCGGGGTCCTGAGATCAAGTCCCATATGGGGACTTCTTGCTCAGAAGAAGGACTGCTTCTCCCTCTCCTTCTGCTGCTCTCCCTGCTTATTCTCCGTGTGTGTGTGTGTGTGTGTGTGTGTGTGTGTCTGTCAAATAAATAAATAAAATCTTTAAAAAGTGAATTGTTTTGGATCCAGCTGGTCATATCATGAAATTTTAATCTTTCCTGTCTTAAAAACCATTACAGATCTGGTTAGCCCCTGGTGCTCTTTGTCTCTAGGGTCAGCTAGATGTTTCTTTTTCCTTTTTTTTTTTTTAAATATTTTATTTCTTTTCAGCGTAACAGTATTCATTGTTTTTGTACCACACTCAGTGCTCCAAGCAATCCATGCCCTCTCTATACCCACCACCTGGTTCCCCCACATATAATGTATTTTTATCCCCAGGGGTACAGGTCCATGAATTGCCAGGTTTACACACTTCACAACACTCACCATAGCATATACCCTCCCCAATGTCCATAACTCTACCCATCTCTCCCAAACCCTCTCCCCCCAGCAACCCTCAATTTGTTTTGTGAGATTAAGAGTCACTTATGGTTTATCTCCCTCCTGATCCCATCTTGTTTCATTTATTCTTTTCCTACCCCCAAACCCCCCATGTTGCATCTCCACTTCCTCATATCAGGGAGATCATATGACAGTTGTCTTTCTCTGATTGACTTATTTCACTAAGCATGATACCCTCTAGTTCCATCCACATCATTGCAAATGGCAAGATTTCATTTCTTTTGATGGCTGCATAGTATTCCATTGTGTATATGTATATCTTTTTTTATTACATTTATTTATTTTCAGAAAAACAGTATTCATTATTTTTTCACCACACCCAGTGCTCCATGCAATCTGTGCCCTCTATAATACCCACCACCTGGTACCCCATACTCCCACCCCCCACCACTTCAAACCCCTCAGATTGTTTTTCAGAGTCCATAGTCTCTCATGATTCACCTCCCCTTCAAATTTACCCCAACGCCCTTTTCCTTTCTAACACCCCTTGTCCTCCATGATATTTGTTATGCTCCACAAATTAGAACTTCCCTATGACCCTGAAATTGGGTATTTACCCCAAAGATACAGATTTTGTGAAAAGAAGGGCCATCTGTACCCCAATGTTTATAGCAGCAATGGCCACTGTCGCCAAACTATGGAAAGAACCAAGATGCCATTCAACAGATGAATGGATAAGGAAGATGTGGTCCATATACACTATGGAGTATTATGCCTCCATCAGAAAGGATGAATACCCAACTTTTGTAGCAACATGGATGAGACTGGAAGAAATTATGCTGAGTGAAATAAGTCAAGCAGAGAGAGTCAATTATCATATGGTTTCAGCTAGATGTTTCTACTCCCAGAGACTCTCCTTTATTTCTTCTTACTTTCTCTTACTCCTGGGAATCCTGGCTAGTGACCTCCGTGCTCTGTATGTTATTGTGAGGATTGCATACACCATGCTGCAGAATCCTATTTATTTGATATTGGCCATCATCAAATCCTTAAAATGTTTCTCCTATTTCATCCTCACTCTCATTTTCCATCTTACAGTTCTGTGATAACCACAATTTTCCTCTCATGTCCAGCTCAGCAGGTCTTGGGCCTCCAGGAGCTCTGCTTTTCTACATAATGGTCAGTTTGCTTTGGGGAAACTACTCTGTCAGTGGTAGAGTCTCTCCAGCAGCTGATAAGACCAGCTGTCATAATGATGAACTAAGCCACAGGCCTTTTTAAAAATCCAGCTTTATAAGATGTAACTGACATGTAACTTTGTGAAAATTTAAGGTGTAAAAGGTGATAGCTTTATATATGTACATATTGCAAAATGATTATCAAAGTAACGTTATTTAGCACATCCATCAACTCACATAATAACCATTTATTTTTGGTGAGAACATTTAAGATACAATCTCTTAACAGCTTTCTAGTATACCACATAAGATTTCCACTTGGTATTTTGGTAACCATCTCCTAAAGCATCTGTTATCTTCTTTCAATACAAAGAGAAGAATGTCCAGAAAGCAAAATGCATGGTTTTCCTACCACTTCCCCAGTGGACAGTTCTGATTTTGAGAGAGGTCTTCTGGAGCATCTATATGGGAGGGATAGCTCTTTAGCTAATTTCAGTCCCCTCCATTATCCATCTTCTGGTCGACAGCCTTTATAACAGGGCCGTTGGCCCACCATAACTACTAGCTGACTCTGGAAGTTAGGATAAAGCTTAGAGTGTTGGTTTACAAGAAATACTTTTCTCAAATGCTTAAAGTAGACCCTGACTCCAGGCTGTTTTAAGTGAAACCAGACTTATTAGACAATCAATCTTTATACCAACCCAGAATGGCTTTGAGAAAGCACAGTTTTACCTGAGCCAGTTGACTATGACACAATGGTGTGTTTTTAGGATGGCATGGATTTTCTCCAGAGTGGTCAAGCATACAACCATACTAAACCTTAGTAATAGTAGCAAGTATATATAGACACAAATGCTAAGGAAATTCTCAGGGTGAATCAAAGGACTGAAGTTTGAAATTTAAAGGAAGATTTAGAGTCAATTATATTCATAAAAATAATTAAGTGATGCCTACTTCTCAATCATTGTGCTTAATACTTTATATACTTAATCTTATTTAGACATTACAGCAATCCTGTCTTATGAAAGGTATTATCTCCATTTTATAGACCTAGCATCTAAAACTCCCAGAAGTGATTTCCTCAGAGTTTTATGGGCAGTGGGAGGCTAAGCTGGAATTTGATTCTCACTGTGATAAGATCCAAAGTCCTTGCTCTTTGCATTGCACAACAATGCTTCCCAGGGGAGGGGCAAGGGTTGTCACAGGAAAACAAGGCATCCAAAGAAAAGAGAGCAGCCTCTTGGAATTGCTTCAAGTGAATGTTGAACAGATTTCCCAGAATTTCAGTATTGGAAACTCATTCAAAGTAACTTTCCTCATATCTGGAGTGGAATGTATAAGCTTCGAGAAGTGAAAAAGTATCAGTTAATAAAACCTCATGATGGCCTTCTGTTGAAGAAATTGGGAACTGGGCTATGGGAGTGGAAGAGAGGTTAAAAAAGACATAAGGAGTCTGGAGGGAGGATGCTGTTCTAGCTTTAATAAGAGCTGGAACACATTTGCTCCTAATTCTCAAACCTACTCTAACCTCCCTGTGAAATTTATTATTTTTTTTTCTGGTTCTATAAGCCCTTTACAGGGCACACACTAGTATAAAGAAGCCCTAAGATTTTGACTGTTACATGAACCCTTTCCTACTTCCAAGGCCTAAATAGAGTAGGATCATTTAAGGTTCTTGCCTTGCTTAATTCTCACCTACTATCTTTCATAGAGTCTGCCTCATTCTTCCCAAATATACACTTAGGCAACATGACAAAATCCAGTTCTTTTCCCACATGTTAAACCTTCATTGTTTGATAGTGGAGATCACAGTTTATGGGTCTTGTCTTTCCCAGAATAAGATATCTTCACTTCTTCAGATTTTCTAAGCCATATCTTAAGTTGTACTTCAACTTTCTCTGAATGAGCTCCAATTCATCCATGGCTTTCATAAGTGTAGTGTCAATAACTAATTATAAGACTCCCAGGGAGTACAATATTGACCTATCCAAAGCAGGGAGGATACCTCATTTTTTAAAATTTCCTGGGAAAAATCCAACAACTTTTCACAGTTACTTGTGCTCTATTTATGATCTCACATTATTAGAATTTTTTTTTAATCTCATATGGCCTATATCTGTCATGTCACCTTTTTGGCCCTCCTTATTTCCATAAAAGTGAATATAAAGTTTTCATCTCCTTGCATCAGAGATTCTCTCCTTGCCTCTCTGTGTCTAGTTTTCTCTAAGAGACACAATCCTTCATCTTTCAAAACAGGCCTTCTTGTTTCTTAATGAGGCCTTGGTCCAAGAGAGTGGATATCATCTGCATGGAGATAGCCTGGGATAACAAATAGAAACAAGTCCTTCAACCTGAGTTTGATGCCTGTGGAAAGGCAGGAGAAACTTCCTTTATTCTGAAATCTGGGAAGTTGGCCTATGTGTTTGAATTCAGCAAGGCCTTGTCTGCTTTTATTTTCATGTCATTTTATAAATTTCTCAAAAAAGAATATCAATAAACCAGTGCACTAAGAGAGTGATTCCAAGGCAGCCTCAGAAGAACTGGTAGACATTCTGCAAGAATCTGGTAGAGAAATTTTGGGGTGAGAGAGGAGACAAGTAAACCATGAACTAAGTGATAGTAGTGCATTGAGCTGTGGTCATGGTGATTATGGAGAGATAATGTACTAAAGTGGGAAACAGATGGAGAGCAGGAAGATGAAAAGGAGAGGGTCATTTCAGAAATCATGTGAAATGGGCTGTGCCAAACCCTCTCAGATTTCTGAGCTCAATTTACTTGGCAATCAAGAAATATAATTTATGGTTTCCCCATTTTTTATTGTGTTATGTTAGTCACCATAAAATACATCATTAGTTTTTGATGCAGTATTCCAAGATTCATTGTTTATGTACAACACCCAGTGCTCTATGCAATCCCTATTTGACATATTTCACTTGTCCTCAGTCCTTTCCTAAGTAAGACCCAGTGTGGTTTCACAGCTTCATTTTACCAGTTCCTGCATTACTTCAGGATTTTACCAAGACCTCACCAAGAAACTAAACTTAGTTCCACTTTAGAGATGAAAACAATACTCTTCTCTCTTCCTTATCTGTTGCTTTCCAAAATCACCAGGCCCAGAGATACCCAGTGGTGAAGAAAAGTTGCTTCAATCCACTCAAAGAGATGGGTCAAGCCTTGGAAAAAAGCATCGGGAAAAAAAGCATAAAGACTATAAAAAGTGGGAGAAGAGAAGCAGAAAGCAGAGATGAATAATTAGAGTATCTGAATCAGAAAATGGAAATAAGAAAAGGAGAAAGAAAATGAAGGAAAGAAAGAGAACTAAAACTGGAATTGAGTGTTTTTGACAATGCTGAAGTATAGTAGAACAGAGTGTCCCTGGCAAAGCTGAAACTTTGGGCTGTAGCCAAATTGTTCCATTCTAGTGACCTTTAGATAGCTAACTGTGTCTGTTCAGCACAAACTAGATGGGTAAATAAATAAATAAATTCTAAAGGAAAAAAAAAAAAGACATGCAGAAAAACAGTCCAGTAATGGGGAACTGATCAAAGGCCCCCTTTCCCTCATTATGGCCTGCGGGTAGCTTGCTATTCCAACCTGCAGGCTCCCTTCCCTGTCCCAGCTTCCTAGGGGGAAGGGGGGCATGAATGATGATGGAGGCTGATAACTCCAGAACCTTCCCTCCTCTCTGCCACTAGCAAAGCTCAATGAAACAGAAGAAGAAAACTGACAGGTGGCCTAGACTCTAGGCAAGTACTGGCCATAGAATGGCCTGGGTAGCAAAAATGGTAGGGGACTTAGACAGCAGAGGCCAGCTCCCCAAACCCCACAAATAAATAGAAAAGAAGTTAAGTTTGGTCCTTCACTGTTAATTCCAGATTAAAATGACAGTTTTAACTTTTTATATCTGCAAGGTACATTTAAATATTTTTCTATTAAAACAGAGCTCACTCTCTCAAATATTATTTTAAGCCTAAATTTCTAGAAGTACAAAAAATCAGGAAAGAACTGAACTTATTTTTTCCGCAAAGTCTTCATTCAGGTTCATTTCTAGAGGAAAGACTGGAGTGTTCCCTCACCCCTGATAGTATTCAGAGCATATTTGAGGAATGGGCAGCCTTCTACAGAGGTGAATAGATCTCTTTAACTCTAACCATTTTAGAGTCAGGAGACTTCCTTACTGCACATCGATCATAGTCCAATCATCCTTCCCATCAGTTATGTCACCCCCAAAACCTTAAATTTATTGAATTAAGACAGAGGTAAATTTCTTCACAAGAGAGGTCTATTTAATGATAATTATTCCCTGAGAGCTGGTGGGACAAAAAGAAGTCCAAAGATCTGAGTTCCACTATTAACTTCACCATTTGCTGGATGTATGAAAGTTTGATTAACCTCTATTTCTTTATCTGTAAAGAGGGGTTCATAGGTGTGTTGTGCAGATCAATTAACTACTATAGACTTAACACATAGGTAGAACTTCATTAGCTTTAACCATATTAATTTTCTGATGAAATATTTCCTCTAATCTTGGAAAAGAGCAATGAACAGAGAACTTTAGATATAGCCATATAATTAACATCACTCTTAGCACTCTCTTTCCTCTCCATTGTCTTTCTTAGGAACACAGTTCTAACAGGAGTGATTCCTAAGCCTAACAAGATACCTTTAACTTTTTGCTGATCTCAATTTTTTTAACAGCTTGCTCTCCATTTCAATATTGCTCTCTTAGATTTCTCCTTGAACTACTTTGGCTCAACTCTATAGCCACCCAGTCTTGATATCTTAGCATTGTCATTGACATGGTTTGCTTCTTCCATTATCATATACAAGTGCTATACAACTCTGTTAATTATTTATTCATGGCAGCTTTAGGTGCATTCTCAATTCTTCATGCTTCTAGTCTCTTTCCTTTTCTTGATTCTTTTTTTTTTAAAGATTTTATTTATTTATTTGAAAGACAGATATCACAAGTAGGCAGAGAGGCAGGCAGAGAGAGAGAGAGAGGGAAGCCGGCTTCCTGCGGAGCAGGGAGCCCGATGCGGGGCTCGATCCCAGGACCCTGAGATCAGGACCCGAGCCGAAGGCAGCAGCCCAAACCACTGAGCAACCCAGGCGCCCCCCTTTTCTTGATTCTTATCTCCCTATTCTCACAGTTCTCTGCTTTCTCTGCTTTTCTTTAATATACCCTGAATAGTGTAGTCAGAATAATCTTTCAAATATATCCTTTTAAGTCACTATGCTCCCCTGAGTGATTTTTTTTCAAGGACTTCATAACTAATGAAACTAAGTAGCTTGACTTAGCATTCAATAACTGCCATGATCTGGGCTCATTTAACTTTTCCATAGCAAAATAATCTGATTAGCGCTGGCATAAGGGAAAACATAGGGAGTGAGGGCAAAAAGAATGGTACCCAACCCAGATGTTTGCTGCAAATAAGGTACAATCTGAAGATTGAATAGACATTAGCCAAGAAAATAGTGGAAATGCAGGGAAGAAAAATGTTTGAACAAAAGGAGAATGTTCGTGCATTTATTTAACATATTTGTTGAACATTTAAATTATGACAGGCATTGTGTTAGTCACTAGAAATGTCACAATGAACAAAAGAAATGAAATGAGGTCTTTGTTCTCATAAAGCAAATATTCTCCAAGTGGGGGATACAGTGTGTGTGTGTGTGTGTGTGTGTGTGTGTGTGTGCGCATGCATGCTCGTGTATGTATTTGTGTAGATATAAATATAAAAACATAGACATACATATATAGGTAATAAAAAAGTATGAAGAAAAGTAAGCAGGCAAGAAGATGAAAAGGGTTGGGTCGGGTGGAATGCTATTTTAGGTAGAACTGTGTTGATGTTTGGACGGAGTTGTGAAGGAAATGAAAGGAAGGAAACGAAAGCAGCCATATGCAAATGTGAGGGGAGGGCAACTCAGGCAGAGGGAACACCAAGTGAAAAGACCCTCAGGTGAAGAGTGTGCTTCGTGTGTTCAAGTAAGGGAGCTAGTGGCCGGAGTAAGAGATATAATGCCTTTAGGCTATGGTAAGGACATTGAAATATTGGAACACATACAAAGGTATATAGAGAGACAGACAAGCAGACAAGAAGGGAGAGAGGAGGGAAGGAGAAAGAAAGAACGAGAGAGAGAGAGAGAGAGAATGGTAATTTGGAAATTAGTAGAACTCCAAGTAGTTCAGTTTTACTGGAGTATAGTGTGTGAATAGGAAGTAACTAGAGATGATACTGAAAAGGAAAGGAGGATCAGATATAACTGAGTGGCAAGCACAGAAGGGGTTTTTGGTTTGCCATGTCATTATGAGGAATCACTGAAGGGCAATAAGCTAAAGAGTGAACTGATTAGATCTGCATTTCAGAAAGATCACTCTGGACAGTGTAGAGAGTAGATTGAAGTAGAGCAAGACCAAAGGAGATTAATTGGGAGATTATTGCAGCCATCTGGGTGAGAGGTGTGGGAGTTTACAAATGGGATATATTTTAGATATTTAGGAAAGAGAATTTTCAAGATTTGGTGTTAAATTTGATGTGATGGGTTAGTGACAGGAAATCATGATGACTTCCAGATTCCAGGAAAGAAATAATATCCCATTTTACTTTTTAACATCCTATGTGTGTCAATTTTGTCTTCTCAAAGTCAGTGGCCAGAAACTATGTGTCCCACTGTGTATTAGAACCCTTTCCTGTAGTCAGTACCATGTTAGGAATTATTCTCAAGGAAAGGATGGGATGAAGATGAAAACTAATATATTGGGGGCCTCTACTCAATGGCAAGCATTGTGCTAGTTTTATATACATTATGCTACTTAACCCTTACAACAGCTTTGTGGAGAGCTTATCCCTATATTACATATGGGAGTAAAACCTCAAACATTCAACTCACTCAGTGTCTAACAAGTAGCAAAACATACTATTCATGCAGCAGTAAAATTCTAATTCAGTGGCTGTGTAAATTGCCTTGTAATTTTAGAGCTTTTAACTTAAGCCTGAATGAATGAATTTCTATACTAGATGCCATCTGTAATCTTTGTGAAGCAATAAACAGTAAACTGTAATCTCACAGTTGATAGGGATTTAGATTGTGAGAATAAGGCCACACAGTTTTCTTTCTTATCTCCAGTTGTCTTTTTGTTTTGGTTTGCCACAGGGCCTAAAATAAAAATACATCAAAATACAATCTTAAAATCAGCTTCCCTAAACCTTAATAAATTTAAGTGTCCCTTATGTTTTTACCATACTAGCAAAATAGGGTTTGATTCAACAAATGTTAACTGAGTAGACCTACTACATGCAAGTTTCTGTAGGTGACACAGATGCACAGGAGGATTCCACCTTCTCTCAGAGAAAGGTGAGAGCAAGGGCTATAATGCAAGAACTGTATGAGAGGCAGTGAAATGTAGTGGTTAAGCATCTGGATTCTGGCACAAGACTGCCTGCCTCAGATTCAATTCTGGCTCCAACACTACTCCTTGATATGAAGAGAAAGGACTGTGGCTTGGTGTGAATAAGGAACAGTGAAGAGCTCCATTTGGTTAGAGAATGGAATATGGGAAGGGTAATCACAAAACATGAGGGTCAGAGTACAGATGCTCCTGAAGTCCAGCCAAAAGGCATTGGACTTTATTCAGAAGACCAGATCCAGTGTTGCAACCCACTGATGTGTTGAAAGTAATTTGTTACTCATAAGAGTTAAAGTACCAAAGTTTGCAAATGATTTACCTAAAAAGAAAATCAAGTAAAATAGACTCAGCGTTATCCTACAATAAGATCATCTTCACTAATTTGCTTTCTGATGTGCTTTATTGAACAGGAAAGAAGGTTGAGTGGAGTTGTACTCTAGCTTACTAAGAATTACACATCACCCTCACCTTTATACTTACTCAGTCTTATTTCTGATTAATTCTGTAGTTGGTGAACATGACTGTAAGGATTTGTAAGTTGCAAGTTTGCAGTTATTCAGTTTTTTTTCTTTTTCACCTTACATTCAGGTACTTTTCTGTTAGAGAAAAATAAAGATAGGTAAAAAAGGGTACATAGTACACTTACATTTACTTCACATATGAATTAGGATGAAATTATGAATGCTTCTGTTAATAAGAATATAAGAGAAGACACTGCCTAATACATTGTGTTTAGTGAATATATGTTGTGTGTGTTATTACACACACAAAGATGATTTTATGAACTTCAGGCTCAGTTGGAGTTGTGAAAAAAATCAACTGCAAACCACAATGACTTTTGGGGGTACTGTCCAGTCATGGTTGATATGTACGTGTATCTTTGTATGTGTTTAAATAAATTTATTTTGACTTCACTTTCAATTTTCATTCCTCAGTCCCCTAACTTTCAAAGAAGGTAGTAAAATGAGTTAGCTGCTAATAAGACTGGGTTGAAGTCTAAGAAATACACTTTGTAAAGTACATTAAGCCTTTTGGAAATGTTTTAACAAACAATTGCAAAGGTCATGGACAGCTGACTCTTTGGGTTAATGACATTCTGTTAGGATTGCATATATTTAAAAAAATGACAGATTATATAGAGAAATAGCCAGTAGTGACCAAAAGAAGTACTTTCTAACATTTACTCTGCATATGCAGACTACCTAAAATATTTCTTAGTTATTTCTTTCATTGTGACTGGAGGTTTGAACATACCTCACCAGCCAATACATGTGGTGTTTCAGGTATCTGATTGAATTATAATCTGTGTGAATTGTATGAGTCTTGTTATAAAGAAGTCATGGTGACTTGATCAATAGTTTTCAGATCAAATTCTCAGCATGTTGCCCAGATCCTGACAGATTAATACTATCAACTTTATAGCTTATATTAAAAAATCACTGGAAATGATTTTGAAACGTTAAAAGTTATCAGGAAATCTCTTTCTACATCATTAAAATATCCAAGTGAATTTAAATGGTTAATTTAATTACTCACAGTCTTGTAAACTGCTTCTATGGATAATACACCAACAGTCTACAGTGGATGTCCTTCACTACCCTGCAAAACCTGGTTGGAGGTTTTCCAAAATCTGAGAATTTTTATGAGAGCCTATTGTACATGTGAGAATTGTTTCATGTTAAAAAAGAAGATAAGGACTGTTGCTGTAATCAGTAGAAAGCCATTGGTTGGCTGTATTCAGGGATGGAGAATGATTTTAAGTAGCTTTAGGGTTAAGACTCCATCTGAGTTATATATGTGTGGCAGGTGAGTGTAAGAAGAGAACCAGGGGTTAGTAGACCAAAGACCAATAGACCAAAGAGAAGAATGAGTCCTGTAACAGTCTAAACTAATAGCCTAATATAGGAAAAGAATGAAAAGATTTGTGAAATCTTAGGGAAGTATCAGCTATAAAATTAGTGCTATCCAACTCTGTTCTACAGAAATGGGAATTCCATATGACTTGACCTAAATGAATTCAAGACTTAGTAATTAACCTATTGTGAAGAATAAAGAAAAAAAGCAATTAGGATGTTGGATGCATCATGTCTTCATGGTATAGTATAGATAGAATATAACTAGGCATAAGGCAATAATAATTATAATTGTTGCTTGTATTTTTATTTAAATTCAATTAACCAACACGAGCACATCATTCGTTTCAGAGATGCGTGTCATTAATTCATCAGCTGCATATAATACCAAGTGCTCATCACATCATGTGTCCTCCTTAATGCTGATCACCCAGTTACTCCAACTCCCTACCCTCTTTCCATTCCGCAACCCTCAGTTTGTTTTCCAGAGTCAAGAGACTTTCATCTTTGTCTCCTGAGGTTTCCTGTCTCACATTGATGTCTTTCAACTTTGAGTTTCTTTTTGTGTATGGTGAAAGAAAATGTTCCAGTTTCATTATTCTGCATGTGGTTGTCCAGTTTTCCCAGCACCATTTGTTGAAGAGACTATCTTTTTTCATTGGATATTCTCTCCTGTTTTGTGGAAGATTAGTGGACCATAGATTTGAGGATCCATTTCTGGGATATCTATTCTGTTCCGTTGATCTATATGTCTGCGTTTGTGCCAATAACATACTGTCTTGAAGATTACAAGTTTGTAATAGAGCTTGAAGTCCAGCATTGTGGTGCCATGAGCTTTGGTTTTATTTTTCAACATTCCTTTGGTTATTGGGAGTCTTTTCAGGTTACACACAAATTTTGGGATTGTTTGTTCCAGCTCCTTGAAAAATATCGATGGTATTTTGATAGGGATTATATTGAATGTGTAGATTGCTCTAGTAGCATAGACACTTTAACACTATTTATTCTTCCAATCCATGAGTATGGAATGGTTTTCCATTTCTTTGTGTCTTCCTCATTTCCTTTCATAAGTGTTCTGTAGATTTTAGAGTACAGATCCTTTACCTCTTTGGTTAGGTTTATTACTAGATATCTTATGGTTTTTGGTGCGATTGTAAATGGGATTGATTCCTAAGTTTCACTCCCTTCTGTCCCATTGTTAGTGTATAGAAATACAACTAATTTATTTGCATTGATGTTATATCCTGACACATTACTGAATTCCTTATGAGTTCTAACAATTTTGGGGTGGAGTCTTTTGGTTTTTCACATAAAGTACTATGTCATTTGTGAAGAGTGAGATTTTGACTTCTTCTTTGCCAATTTCAATGCCTTTTATTATTTTTTGTGTCTGGTTATTGAGGCCAGGACTTCTAGTATACTGTTGAAGAACAATGGACATCTCTGTCATGTTCCTGACCTTAGGGAAAAAGCTCTCAGTTTTTACCCATTGAGAATGATACCTGCTGTGGGCTTTTGGTAAATGGCTTTTATGATATTGAAGTATCTTTTCTCTACCCTTACACTGTGGAGAGTTTTAATCAGGAAAGGATGCTGTATATTGCCAAATGCTTTTTCTGCATCAATTGTGAGGATCATATGGTTCTTATCATTTCTTTTGTTAATATGATGTATCACATTGATTGATATGCAAATGTTGAACTAACTTTGCAGCTCAGGAATAAATCTCACTTGGTCCTGGTGAATAATTCTTTCGTACTTATTAGTATCTTGGTGAGAATTTTGGCACCATATTCATCGGGATATTAGTCTGTAATTCTCCTTTTTGATGGGGTCTTTGTCTGGTTTTGGAATCTAGGTAATGCTGGCCTCATAGAACGAGATTAGAAATTTCTTTCCCTATTTGAAATGGTTTCAGAAGATAGGTTTTAGTTCTTCTTTGAAGGTTTGTTAGAATTCCCCTGGGAGGGGCGCCTGGGTGGCTCAGTGGGTTGGGGCCTCTGCCTTCGGCTCAGGTCATGATCCCAGCATCCTGGGATTGAGCCCTGCATCGGGCTCTCTGCTCTGTGGAGAGCCTGCTTCCTCCTCTCTCTCTGCCTGCCTCTCTGCCTACTTGTGATCTCTGTCTGTCAAATAAATAAAATCTTTAAAAAAAAATTAAGAATTCCCCTGGGAACATGTCTGGCCCCAGACTCTTATTTTTAGGGAGATTTTTGGTTACTGCTTCACTTTCCTTGCTAGTTTTGGATCTGTTCAGGTTTTCTATTTCTTCCTGATTCAGTTCTGGTAGTTTATGCATTTTATGAATACATCTATTTCTTCCAGATTGCCTAATTTGTTGACATATAGTCACTCATAATATGTTCTTAAAATTGTATTTCCTTGGTGTTGGCAGTGATCTCTCCTCTTTTATTCATGATTTTATTAATTTGGGTTCTTTTTCTTTTATTTGATAATTCTGGCTAAGGGCTTATCTATATTATTCATTCTTCCAAAGAACAAGCTCCTACTTTTGTTGATCTGTTCTATTGTTCTATGAGTTTCTATTTCATTGATTTCTGCTCTAATCTTTATTATATCTCTTCTCCTGATTGCTTTAGGCTTTATTTGCTGTTCTTTCTCCAGCTCCTTTATGTGTATGGTTAGGTTGTATATTTGAGGCTTTTCTAATTTCTTGAGAAAGACTTGTATTTCTGTTACTTCCCTCATAGGACTGCCATCGTTGCATCACAGTGGTTTTGAACAGTTGTGTGTTTTGTTTTGTTTTTTGGTTTTGTTTTTTTCAGTAAGTTGTTGGCTTTTTTTAAAAATTTATTTTAATTTTTAATTTTTTATAAACATATAATATATTTTTATCCCCAGGGGTACAGGTATGTGAATCGCCAGGTTTACACACTTCACAGCACTCACCATAGCACATACCCTCCCCAATGTCCATAACCCCACCCCTCTTCTCCCAACCACCCTCCCCCAGCAACCCGCAGTTTGTTTTGTGAGCTTAAGAGTCACTTATGGTTTGTCTCCCTCCCAATCCCATATTGTTTCATTTATTCTTCTCCTACCCCCTTAACCCCCCATGTTGCATCACCATTTCTTCATATCAGGGAGATCATATGATAGTTGTCTTTCTCTGCTTGACTTATTTCGCTAAGCATGATACACTCTAGTTCTATCCACGTTGTTGCAAATGGCAAGATTTCATTTTTTTTTATGCAGTTGTGTGTTTTTAAAAAGATTTTATTTATTTATTTGAGAGAGACAATGAACATGGAGAGCAGCAGATGGAAAGGGATAAGCAGGACTCAATCCCAGGATGCTGGGATCATGACCTGAGCAGAAGGCAGATGACCAACTGACTGAGCCACCTGGGTGCTTAACAGTTGTGTTTTCTTTTTCCTTTTTTTCCATGAAATGTTTAATTTATCTTTAATTTCCTGGTTGACCCATTCATTCTACAGTAGGATGCTCTTTAACTTCCAAGTATTTGAGTTCCTTCCAAATTTCCTTTTGTGATTGAGTTCAAGTTTCAAAGATATGTGGTCTGAAAATACACAAGAAATAATCCCTGTCTTTTGCTACTGGTTGAGACCTGATTTATGCCATGGTATGTGAGCAATTCTGGAGATTATTCCAGAAAGAACCCAAATTAATAAAGTCATGAATAAAAGAGGAGAGATCACGGCCAACACCAAGGAAATACAATTTTAAGAACATATTATGAGTGACTATATGATATATATATATCGAGAGAGAGAATTTGATCCTAAAACAACAGAATATACATTCTTCTCAAGTGCACCTGGAATATTATATATATATATATATATATATGTATATATATATATACATATATATATATATATATATATATATATTCTGTGAAGTCCATCTGGTACAGCGTGTCATTCAAAGCCCTTGTTTCCTTGTTGATCTTCTGCTTAGATGATCTGTCCATTGCTATGAGTGGGGTGTTGATGTCCCCTACTGTTTATTATTATCAACATGTTTCTTTAATTTTATTATTAATTGTTTTATATAACTGTCTGCTTGCAAGTGAGAAGCATAAATATTTATAATTGGTAGATGTCCTTGTTAAATAGACACTTTAAGTATAATACAGTGTGCCTCTATGTCCCTTACTACAGTCTTTGGTTTAAATCTAATTTGCCTGATATGAGACTGTTACCCCAGTTTTCTTTTGATGTCCATTAGCATGATAAATGATTCTCCACCCCCTCCCCTTCAATGTGGAAGTGTCTTGGGTCTAAAATGAGTCTCTTGTAGACAGTGTATGGATGGATCCTGCTTTTTCTATATAACCCCTGTGTCATTTGGTTAGAGTTTTTAGCCCATTTACATTCAAAATAACTACTGAAAGATATGAATATATTGTCATTGTATTACCACTGTTTTTGTGTATTGTCTCTGTTCCCTTTTGGTCTATGTTACTTTTGGGCCTCTTCACTTACAGGATCCCCTTTAATATTTCTTGCAAGCCTGGTTTAGTGATCACAAAATCTTTTAGTTTCTGCTTGTCCTGGAAGCTCTCTATCTCTCCTTCCATTCTGAATGAAAGCCTTGCTTGATAAAGTATACTTGATTGCATTTTTTCCTCATTTACTACTCTGAATATATCATGTCTTCTTTTTTCTCACTTGCCAAGTGTCTATGGATGGGTCTACTGTCAGTCTAATGTTTCTACCCCTGTAGGTTAGAGACCTCTTGTCTCAAGTTGCTTTCGAGATTGCCTCTCTATCTCTGAAATTTGTAAGCTTCACTATTATATGTTGGGATGCTGATGCATTTTTATTGATTTTGAGGGGAGTTCTCTGTGCCTCCTGGATTTGAATGCCTGTTTCCTTCCTCAGTTTAGGGAGGGTCCCAGCTACAATTTGCTCAAATGTACCATCTGCACCTCTCTGTCTCTTTCTTCTTCCTCTGGAACCCCAATAACTCTAATATTGTTTCACTTTATTTTATCACTGATCTCTTGAATTCTCCCTCATGGTCCAGTAATTGTTTATCTCTCCTTTGCTCAATTTCTTTATTCTCCATAATTTTATCTTCTATGTAACTTATTTTCTCTGTTGCCTCATTTATTGTAGCAGTAAGAGCCTCCACTCTTGATTGCATCTCAGCAATACCTCTTTGATTTCAGCCTTTTAGATCTTAGTTCTATTAGTTATCCAGAAAGGGATACTCTAGTGTCCTTTATACTTTTTTTCAAGCCCAGCTATTATCTTTATAATCATTATTCTGAATTCTAGCTCTGACATTTTACCAATATCCATATTTATTAAGTCTCTGGCAGTGATTTCTCTCTCTTGACCCTTTTTCTAGGAATTTCACCTTCTGGTCATTTTGTCCAGAGAGGAATAGATTAACAAGAGTACAAAAAAGAAATAAAAGATAAAAAAAAATATCAACCATGACCCCAGCGAAAGATACACTGAAATCAAAAAAGGAGGGGAAAAAAAAAGAAAAACTAGAGACTAAAATCAAACTGGTAGACAATCAGGTTGATACACTTTGTCCTGGGTGTATTTTGGTCTGTTTGTTAGAACAAACAAACTTCAATCAGTGACAGCATTTTATTTTACCTTATGTTTATATCAAATTTCTAAAATAGATAGGTATAGATATAGATGTAGATATAGATGTAGATATAGATGTAGATATAGATATAGATATTGCCCTTTCTATAGAATGGCTTCTTAGAAGTATGTCTCCTGGCTCATTGAGTATACATATTTCAAATTTTTATAGATTTTGCCAAATAACTATTCCAAATCTTTACCAATTAACAGTCTCATCAACAATATATGAAAGCGTATGTCTCCCTCCTTAAGCCTAAGTAAGAATGGGTCCAGAGGATCACAATCTGGGAGAGGGTTACAGTCCAAGTTTCTTGAGCACAATTGAAGAACATGAGAATATTGAACCTGGAAAGGAGAAAACTCAAAATGACATAATAGTGGCCTACATATCTCTGAAAGACAGAGAATATAAACCTAATGAGCATATTCTCAAAGCACAGAAACATCAGATAGGTGGATTCTGTCTATTTGGCATAAGAGTGCTTCCTAACAGATTTGTCTTGAGATGGAACAGTCTATATCTGAGGAAAGTGTACTCCACATTGCTGGAGAAGCACAAGCAGAGGTTGAAAGGTCATCTGACAGGTATAGCAAACCTTGTAAGTGGAACTGGATTAGAGAATCTTGTCTACCCTGTTTTTTTTTTTTTTTACCCGAAAGTCTATTAGAAAATACATTTTTTAGTCCATTCCCATTTTATTTTATTTTGTTTTATTTATTTTTTTTTGTGTTCCAAAATTCTTTGTTTATGTACCTCACCCAGGGCTCCAAGCAACACATGACCTACTTAATACCCAGCACCAGGCTCACCCAATTCCCCCAACACTCCCCTCTAAAGCCCTGTTTGTTTCTCAAAGTCCACAGTCTCTCCTGGCTCATTTCTCTCTCCGATTTCCCCCAATTTACTTTTCCTTTCCTTCTCCTAATATACTCCATGTTATTCTCTATTTTCCATAAGTAAATGAAACCATATGTTAATTGACTTTCTCTGCTTCACTTATTTCACTCAGCATAATCTCCTCCAGTCTCATCCATGTTGCTACAAAAGTTGGGTATTCATCCTTTCTGATGGCCACATCTTCTTTATCAATTCATCTGTTGAAGGGCATCTCAGCTCTTTCCACAGTTTGGCTATTGTGGACATTGCTGCTATGAACATTGGGATAGATATGGTCCTTCTTTTTACTACATCTGTATCTTTGGGGTAAATACTAGTAGAAAGTACAATTTTTGAAGTGGGAGGAAGAGAAGGAAAACCAAGAGTTCTACTTTCCACTCAGAATTGCAGTGTTTCTGGGTAATAGGTCTGGGGACTCTTTTATTCCTGCATTCTTAGGTAATGGCAGATTTCCAAAAGCCCAACAGGAATTTTTTTTTTTTGAAGGTCAAGCAAAGCTTTATTTTGCACCAACCATCAGGAATCAGACCGACTATCATACAGACCAGTCGGGACTGCCCCTCCAGAGAGGACAACCCCTCCCAACAGGCATGTTTATATGCTGCAGAAAACCTCCGCTAACTTCTCTTAGATGTTTTCCCCAGCTAGCATTATGGGACAATTTATAGGCCAAAGAACTCATCTTGAATGAAGTCAGAAAATCATTGTCTGTACAGAATGGCAGTTAACCTTGGACCATAAGTTAACTGAGTTTGATACTCTAAGCCAGAGCCAAGCTCTGCCACTGGCTGGTTGAATGGTCTTGGACAAATCCCTTCAATATTATGGGTCTCACTTTTTTCATCTGTACAAAGAAGGGGTTGTACTGAATATTCTGTTTTTTTTTTTTTTCAACCCTGATGTTTTATGAGCCTATATGTCTTTCTGTCATGTGACCTTCCTCTATGCTTCTCTAGCATACTGTCCTGGCCTCCATCACTCCACTTACTACTTTGTGTTGAAATTCTGTTTACTCTTTCTCCCTTTAAGCTATGAACATCTTGGCTTAACACATAGTCTGTCATTTAGTAGGCATTAAGTTCAATGTTTATTGAAATGGCATTCAGTTAAATGTTTATTGAAATGAACTTGAATTCTTTTTTTAAAAGATTTTATTTATTTATTTGACAGATAGAGGTCACAATTAGGCAGAAAAGCAGGCAAAGAGAGGGAGAGGAAGGGAAGAAGGCTCCCCGCTGAGCAGAGAACCTAATGTGGGGCATGATCAGGACCCCAAGATCATGACCTGAGCTGAAGGCAGAGGCTTTATCCCACTGAGCCATCCAGGCACCCCTTGAATTCTTTTTTAAATATTTTATTTACCTGAGCAAGAGAGAGGGGGAACAAGGGGTGGGGCAGGAGAAGAATCAGATTCCCTGCTGAGCAGGGAGCCCAATGCAGGGATTGATCCTGGAACCTTGAGATCATGGCCTGAGCCAAAGGCAGATGCTTAACCACCTCAGCCACCCAGGCATCCTGAAATTGAATTCTTTATATTGTGTCTATAAGACTTGGTCTCTGGAAAAACTTGAAATTTGATATAGAGTCCAAGGGGATTCTATTCTTTAGCACTACTCCTTTCTCTGTTAGCTCCTCAGCAATGAAAATGGAAATAGGGATCAGTAGTAAAAAGGGCAGCAGCCTGATAGAGGAATGGCTCCTTGCATTCTCTGATGTCATGTTTACTGCTTCTTTTCCTAGCTTATTTCAGCAGTTTGAGCTCAAAGTTCCTTTCCTTTCTCCTTTCTATAGTTCCAATGGAATCAGTCAGAGTCTATATTCTGAGGATTCTCCTTCAGTGTCTCACCCTTGGAAACCACATTACTGCCAAAGAATTCATATCTTCTATGGAGGTTTACCTTTTTTGCACCCCTTTCCTTGCTAAAACAAAGAAAAGATTCTCATTTCATTATGTTCTTTGGCTCAGTCTCTACCCAGCCCAACATCAGGATTCCTGGTAGGAAGCATAAGCCAAGGCTTGCCCTTGCCCTATCTTCTTCTGAGATACCAGATGTAAAGCAAGTGGTGACAGCAACACTATTCCCTGTACTTCAGGATCTGGCTGGAGATAATGGCCAGCTGGGGGCAATTTCATTTATATTTAGACTTGTTCCAACCACAAAATTAACAGAAGAATAAATAAAGATGGAAGGAGAGATATCAGAGAGCACAATTTGGTGAGAGAAACATTTAAAATCTATTTACTTTCTAATTTTGGAGACTGGCCCATCTTTCCTAAATAGTAACCCCCTCCCACATAGCCCTGAATACTGCCCAGTGGGAATGAGAAAAAATATCATGATAATAGTTAGGGTTTCCCTTTCTGCCACCACAAAGCTATAGACTGGAATTAAAACAGACTAAAGCAGTGCCAGAAGTAGAAGGCAGAGATCAGTCGCTATGATCTTCCTTTGCCTGCAAAATGACCATGCCTGGGAGAATGAAGAAAGATCTCAAACAGTCCTCTTCAGGTAGGACACTCCTCTCTATGCCTGTCAGCTCTTAGACTAGGGATCTCAGGATAATTTAGTCTGTTTGGGATTTTGTTGTTGCTGGTAGTGGTGGTCAGTTTGATGGTTGGTCGGTTGATGAAGTCATTTACTCAAAAAAAAAAAAATCTTACATTTAATTAAACATTCACAAGAGAAAATGAAGAATGGGTTTGGATGAGTAGGGATATGGACCCAGAGCCCTCTTAACAAGTCTCCTTTTGTTTCCTGGAGTGTCTTCTGAAGTTGTTCTCCAGGGGCCCAAGGAAACATATTGATCTAGCCCACTTTTCTCATGTTATAGAAGAAAAAGCTAAGGCTTTAAGTCACACTGAGATTTTGTTCATTCCAGATCTAGTACCCAGATTTCTTGATTAGTAAGCTAAGGGTATTTTATGACTCCATATTTCATCTTCTTAAATTATTATGGGCTAGAATAGATTTTCCAAAACAGCAAGAATGAAAACTGAGGTCCCACTAATAAAATTGGTTTTGCAGAGAGCATTGCAGTGGTACAGTTTTTATTCTATAAACATCAATAAGACAATCCCATATTTCTAAAGCTTGTGAACAAAATTGATATACAACTTCAAGAAAAAACATCTGTATAAATAAAAAAAGGCTTAATTGCTTGTAACATGTAAAGGGAGAACCTATGAATCAGGAAGAGGGGACATCATTATGAACACAGAAATACAAGGTGTCAGAAAGATCCTAGTTGGTGGTGTCTATTCAGAAAAGTTGAAATAACTACCAGAATCTGAAGAGTCTTCTAACTCAAGTTACTAGAAAAAGTGTTTCTAAGAGGTGGAAATGCTCTGAATAAACTCCTTTCAATTTACCACTCTCATTTTTTTGTCTGGCTCCTTGCTTATTAAGAAAACTTCTCATTTGTTCAATAATTTGGCTTTCCAGGAGGTGATAGTGTTCCCTCTTTGCAGGCTCTTGCCTGTCTTAAGTTCTCCTTTCACTCTACACTCTTACTGGGCAATTATTTCTACTGCCACAGTTTCTAATTCCTCCTATAGCCAATGAATACCAAATATCTAACTCTCCTTTCATCCTCCATCCTGAGCTCCAAATCATTTGTCCAGTTATCTATTACTGTATGGCTCTAAGCCCTACATGACCTTCAAATGCAATCTGTTAGAAACAGTGAATTAGTTGGGGTCCTAACTGAGCACAGAGCACACTCAATATAGAATTATTTAAGCTAAGGTTTTTGTTTTGTTTTGTTTGTTTTTGGTTTTGTTTTTACAGAAGATGCTATTTACAAAGTAATAGACGTAGAGGAACTCAAAGGATTGAGGCAGTATGCCAAATTAGTAGCCCTTGAGCTGTTATGACCCCTAAGGGAGGGTTAAGGGAGGAGAAGTTGCTAGAATCTGGAAGAAGATAAAGTTCTGTAGAGTTGGCCACCTTGAAAGGAGTAGTGTTTTTCAGTTGAGAGACTCATGCAGCCCAAGACAAGTTCTCTTATTCTGCATTTTGTGAACAAGGCTATTTTCCCCTTCTTCAAGTCCTTCATGATAATGGTCTTTGATTTTTACTCCCTCTCAGTCTCTGTCTTTTAATCCAGAAAACACACGGAACTGAGTTAGGAGTGGCATTAAGGCTAAGCACTACTAATGAGCTGCACAGTATTCTTGAGCAAGTCATATTTATGGTCCTCAATTCCTTGATCTGTAAAAGTAAAGGAGCAGGTGCTGGAAAATAGGTCAGTAGATGCTTGGATGTTTTCTTAGAATCTGTGACTTAGAATTCTTGGGCTTAACATAGTATTCTCAATGTATCTGCCTCTTGATTTTACATAAGATCAAGTTGGTGATAGGTAAGGAGGTCATGTGCTCTTTGTTATATATATATTTTTCCAATTATGAGGGAGGATGAGTAAATTTTACTTATTTCAAATCCATCACGGTATAGATGTAATTTCAAAACTTTTAGTGTGTTGCCTTATATTTACCCATGTTAAACTCATCTCCCATCTTTCTGCTCTCTCATGTAGCATCCTAGAGAGAACCCTGACATTTATTTTTGTAAGGTGGTCATTTTCCTACCTGCAAGAGTAACATTTAAGCTAAAAGCCCTATTCTATGCAATTTATAGGGATATTAAGATATACTCAGAGCAACAGAAGAGCTTCAAGTTTTTAGCTTAAAATACCAAATCATTTTTCTTCTGCTATTTTACTCTGAAAATTTGAAATGTACAGATAATTGAAAAGGTGCTGGATATCTCTATCACATCATCATCCTGAAGAAAATCATTAATTCAATAATATAATCTAATATATAGCCATATTGAAATTTCCCCAATTGTCCCACAAATATATTTTTTCAGGCCTTTATCCAAGCAGTATTCATAAATGCACATTTGTTGTTTCTGTAGTTTCTTTTAACCTAGAAGAGTTCCCCTAATCTCTTCTTATTTGAAGAGCTCAGATTATCTATTTGGTTTATAGAATTTCATATATTCTAATTGTTTCTTTATGATTATGACTCAGGTTAAACATGTTTGACAAGAATTCATCATTGGCAGGATTTTGGATTTTTCATGGCATTACATTCAGAGGTGTATAACATCAGGTTATCGTTCTACTGGTGATGCTAATGTGAACACTTGATCAAAACTGTGGCCATCAAATCTCTATCAGATTTCTACAATCCATTCTTTTTAATTACTAAGTAATTAGCAACAGTTTATGGCCATGTGAATAACTTGTTCATTAACAATGTTTTGCTAAATAATGTTAGTATTGACTGATGATACTAAATGACTGAATCAGTCATACAGTGAAGGAGACAGAATGGTGTTTTATCATTCTTTCATTATTTATTAGTGGCTATTCTTTCATAAAGAATAGTATTGTACCACCATATACAGAGATTTTCTAAATTTAATCTTCCTCCACCTTCCCCCACAATGAAAGTATTTAAAGAGTATTGCAATGAAGGCATGATATATTTTTCTTTTAATTTTGAAGTGTTATAGTACAGCCATAGGCGTTCTTTTTATGATAAAACTGTCTGAAACGTGACCAGTAACAACTCCCAAAAGCCAACTCCAGTGTCTTTTTGACATTATCTCATTAGACATTAAGCATGTCCTCTCTTTATGATATTGCCAAATTATTTTAATAACATTAATGTTTTACAAAAAATATACAATATACATAATTTTAGTATCATGATGTAACCATTGTTACCTATTTTTTCTTAACAGTACTACCAGTCTCCTACTCTTGCCACTTTTATTCCATAGTAGAATAGTAAAAGTCCTAGTGGAAGCAATCAGACAAGAAAAAGAAACTAAAGTCATCCAAATTGATAGGGAAACAGTTAAAGTGTTACTATGTTCAGATAATACAATAATACACATTAAAACTCCTAAAGACTACAAAAAAATTACCAAAAGTAATAAATGAATTCAGTAAATCAGCAGGATACAAAATTGATATCCAGAAATTTGTACCATTTCTATTCTCTAATAAAGAGAAACTAAGAAAACAGCTCCTTTAGAATTGGACCAAAAAAACAAAATACCTTGGAATAAATTTAAGCAAGGAGGTGAAATACTAATACTCTGAAAACTAGAAAACATTGATGAAAGAAATTGAAGATAAAAGAAACAAATGAGAATATATTCCATGCTCATGAATTACAAGAATTAATAGTGTCAAAGTGTCCATATTGTCCAAGGAAATCTGAAGATTCAATATAATCCTTATCAAAATATGAACGACATTTTTTTTCACAGAATTAGAACAAATAATTCTAAAATTTGTATGGACCCACAATTAACCTCAAGTAGGTAAAACAATGTTGAGAAAGAAGAGCAAAAATGGGGGTACCTGAGTGACTCAGTCAGTTAAGTGTCTGACTTTAGCTGAGCTCATGAACTTGGAATCCTGGAATTTAGCCCCACATTGGGCTTCCTGCTCAGCAGGGAGCCTGTTTCTTCCTCTCCCCCTTGCTTGTGTTCTCTCTCACTTTCTCTTTTTCAAATAAATAAAATATTTTTTTAAAAAAAGAAGAGCAGGCTGGCGGAGGAGGGGCGCGAAGCGCCCGGTGCTGTGCTAAGGCCCAGTCGGCACTGCAGAACCCCCTGACTCGCCGCCCCTGCACTCCTGCGCTCCAGCCCAGCCCCTGAGGCCGGGCTGTCTGGCT
This sequence comes from Mustela nivalis, assembly GCF_964662115.1. Lineage (NCBI taxonomy): Eukaryota > Metazoa > Chordata > Mammalia > Carnivora > Mustelidae > Mustela > Mustela nivalis. The sequence continues at coordinate 72,181,548 of NC_139040.1, forward strand.
CCCTTGGCCCGCTGCCCCGTCCCGCCCCATGGATTCTCTGGACGACCCTCTGTGAGCAGAAAAACAATTGCTAATGACAATGTGAACTTCCTACAAATGTGCAATCAAAATCCCTAGGTACACATTACTGAAGTTCTTCGTTCCCTTTAAACATTATTTCTCTCTTGAGGGGAGGAGTCAAGATGGCGGAGAAGTAGCAAGCTGAGACTGCTTCAGCTAGCCGGAGATCAGCTAGATAGCTTATCTAAAGATTGCAAACACCTGAAAATCCATCGGCAGATCGAAGAGAAGAAGAACAGCAATTCTGGAAACAGAAAAACAACCACTTTCTGAAAGGTGTTTTCTTTTTAAAAAAAAAAAAAATTTTTTTCTTTTCTTTTTTTTTTTTTTCTTTTTTCTTTTTTTTTCTTTCTTTCTTTTTGAACCTCTTTTTATCCCCTTTCTCCCCACTCACGATTTTCGATCTCTTCTAATTTGGTTAAAGCATATTTTCCTGGGGTTGTTGCCACCCTTTTAGTATTTTACTTGCCCCTTCATTTACTCTTATCTGGCCAAAATGACAAGACGTAAAAACTCAATGCAAAAAAAAGAACAAGAGGCAGTCCCGAAGGCTAGGGACCTAATCAATACAGACATCAGTAATATGTCAGATCTAGAGTTCAGAATGACAATTCTCAAGGTTCTAGCCGGGCTCGAAAAAGGCATGGAAGATATTAGAGAAACCCTCTCGAGAGATATAAAAGCCCTTTCTGGAGAAATAAAAGAACTAAAATCTAACCAAGTTGAAATCCAAAAAGCTATTAATGAGGTGCAATCAAAAATGGAGGCTCTAACTGTTAGGATAAATGAGGCAGAAGAAAGAATTAGTGATATAGAAGACCAAATGACAGAGAATAAAGAAGCTGAGCAAAAGAGGGACAAACAGCTACTGGACCATGAGGGGAGAATTCGAGAATTAAGTGACACCATAAGACGAAACAACATTAGAATAATTGGGATTCCAGAAGAAGAAGAAAGAGAGAGGGGAGCAGAAGGTATACTGGAGAGAATTATTGGGGAGAATTTCCCCAATATGGCAAAGGGAACGAGCATCAAAATTCAGGAGGTTCAGAGAACGCCCCTCAAAATCAATAAGAATAGGCCCACACCCCGTCACCTAATAGTAAAATTTACAAGTCTCAGTGACAAAGAGAAAATCCTGAAAGCAGCCCGGGAAAAGAAGTCTGTAACATACAATGGTAAAAATATTAGATTGGCAGCTGACTTATCCACAGAGACCTGGCAGGCCAGAAAGAGCTGGCATGATATTTTTAGAGCACTAAACGAGAAAAACATGCAGCCCAGAATACTATATCCAGCTAGGCTATCATTGAAAATAGAAGGAGAGATTAAAAGCTTCCAGGACAAACAACAACTGAAAGAATTTGCAAATACCAAACCAGCTCTACAGGAAATATTGAAAGGGGTCCTCTAAGCAAAGAGAGAGCCTACAAGTGGTAGATCAGAAAGGAACAGAGACCATATACAATAACAGTCACCTTACAGGCAATACAATGGCCCTAAATTCATATCTCTCAATAGTTACCCTGAATGTGAATGGGCTAAATGCCCCTGTCAAAAGACACAGGATATCAGAATGGATAAAAAAACAAAACCCATCTATATGTTGCCTCCAAGAAACTCATTTTATGCCCGAAGACACCTCCAGATTTAAAGTGAGGGGGTGGAAAAGAATTTACCATGCTAATGGACATCAGAAGAAAGCAGGAGTGGCAATCCTTATATCAGATCAATTAGATTTTAAGCCAAAGACTATAATAAGAGATGAGGAAGGACACTATATCATACTCAAAGGGTCTGTCCAACAAGAAGATTTAACAATTTTAAATATCTATGCCCCCAACGTGGGAGCAGCCAACTATATAAACCAATTAATAACAAAATCAAAGAAACACATCAACAACAATACAATAATAGTAGGGGACTTTAACACTCCCCTCACTGAAATGGACAGGTCATCCAAGCAAAAGATCAGCAAGGAAATAAAGGCCTTAAACGACACACTGGACCAGATGGACATCACAGATATATTCAGAACATTTCATCCCAAAGCAACAGAATACACATTCTTCTCTAGTGCACATGGAACATTCTCCAGAATAGATCACATCCTCGGTCCTAAATCAGGACTCAACCGGTATCAAAAGATTGGGATCATTCCCTGCATATTTTCAGACCACAATGCTCTAAAGCTAGAACTCAACCACAAAAGGAAGTTTGGAAAGAACCCAAATACATGGAGACTAAACAGTATCCTTCTAAAGAATGAATGGGTCAACCGGGAAATTAAAGAAGAATTGAAAAAAATCATGGAAACAAATGATAATAAAATACAACGGTTCAAAATCTGTGGGACACAATAAAGGCAGTCCTGAGAGGAAAATATATAGCGGTACAAGCCTTTCTCAAAAAACAAGAAAGGTCTCAGGTAAACAACCTAACCCTACACCTAAAGGAGCTGGAGAAAGAACAAGAAAGAAACCCTAAGCCCAGCAGGAGAAGAGAAATCATAAAGATCAGAGCAGAAATCAATGAAATAGAAACCAAAAAAACAATAGAACAAATCAACGAAACTAGGAGCTGGTTCTTTGAAAGAATTAATAAAATTGATAAACCCCTGGCCCGACTTATCAAAAAGAAAAGAGAAAGGACCCAAATAAATAAAATCATGAATGAAAGAGGAGAGATCACAACTAACACCAAAGAAATACAAACTATTATAAGAGCATACTATGAGCAACTCTACGGCAATAAATTTGACAATCTGGAAGAAATGGATGCATTCCTAGAAACATATAAACTACCACAACTGAACCAGGAAGAAATAGAAAGCCTGAACAGACCCATAACCGTTAAGGAGATTGAAACAGTCATTAAAAATCTCCAAACAAACAAAAGCCCAGGGCCAGATGGCTTCCCAAGGGAATTCTACCAAACATTTAAAGAAGAACTAATTCCTATTCTCCTGAAACTGTTCCAAAAAATAGAAATGGAAGGAAAACTTCCAAACTCATTTTATGAGTCCAGCATCACCTTGTTCCCAAAACCAGACAAGGATCCCACCAAAAAAGAGAGCTATAGACCGATATCGTTGATGAACACAGATGCGAAAATACTCAACAAAATACTAGCCAATAGGATTCAACAGTACATTAAAAAGATTATTCACCACGACCATGTGGGATTTATTCCAGGGCTGCAAGTTGGTTCAACATCCGCAAATCAGTCAATGTGATACAACACATCAATAAAAGAAAGAACAAGAACCATATGATACTTTCAATAGATGCTGAAAAAGCATTTGACAAAGTACAGCATCCCTTCCTGATCAAAACTCTTCAAAGTGTAGGGATAGAGGGCACATACCTCAATATCATCAAAGCCATCTATGAAAAACCCACCACAAATATCATTCTCAATGGAGAAAAACTGAAAGCTTTTCCACTAAGGTCAGGAACACGGCAGGGATGTCCATTATCACCACTGCTATTCAACATAGTACTAGAGGTCCTAGCCTCAGCAATCAGACAACAAAAAGAAATTAAAGGCATCCAAATCGGCAAAGAAGAAGTCAAATTATCACTCTTCGCAGATGATATGATACTATATGTGGAAAACCCAAAAGACTCCACTCCAAAACTGCTAGAACTTATACAGGAATTCAGTAAAGTGTCAGGATATAAAATCAATGCACCGAAATCAGTTGCATTTCTCTAAACCAACAACAAGACAGAAGAAAGAGAAATTAAGGAGTCAATCCCATTTACAATTGCACCCAAAACCATAAGATACCTAGGAATAAACCTAACCAAAGAGCACAGAATCTATACTCAGAAAACTATAAAGTACTCATGAAAGAAATTGAGGAAGACACAAAGAAATGGAAAAATGTTCCATGCTCCTGGATTGGAAGAATAAATATTGTGAAAATGTCTATGCTACCTAAAGCAATCTACACATTTAATGCAATTCCTATCAAAGTACCATCCATCTTTTTCAAAGAAATGGAACAAATAATGCTAAAATTTATATGGAACCAGAAAAGACCTCGAATAGCCAAAGGGATATTGAAAAAGAAAGCCAACGTTGGTGGCATCACAATTCCAGACTTCAAGCTCTATTACAAAGCTGTCATCATCAAGACAGCATGGTACTGGCACAAAAACAGACACATAGATCAATGGAACAGAATAGAGAGCCCAGAAATAGACCCTCAAATCTATGGTCAACTCATCTTCGACAAAGCAGGAAAGAATGTTCAATGGAAAAAAGACAGCCTCTTCAATAAATGGTGCTGGGAAAATTGGACAGCCACATGCAGAAAAATGAAATTGGACCATTTCCTTACACCACACACAAAAATAGACTCAAAATGGATGAAGGACCTCAATGTGCGAAAGGAATCCATCAAAATCCTTGAGAACACAGGCAGCAACCTCTTCGACCTCTGCCGCAGCAACATCTTCCTAGGAACAACGCAAAAGGCAAGGGAAGCAAGGGAAAAAATGAACTACTGGGATTTCATCAAGATCAAAAGCTTTTGCACAGCAAAGGAAACAGTTAACAAAATCAAAAGACAACTGACAGAATGGGAGAAGATATTTGCAAACGACATATCAGATAAAGGACTAGTGTCCAGAATCTATAAAGAACTTAGCAAACTCAACACCCAAAGAACAAATAATCCAATCAAGAAATGGGCAGAGGACATGAACAGACATTTCTGCAAAGAAGACATCCAGATGAAAAAGTGGATGAAGACATCCACATGAAAAAGTGCTCCACATCACTCGGCATCAGGGAAATACAAATCAAAACCACAATGAGATATCACCTCACGCCAGTCAGAATGGCTAAAATCAACAAGTCAGGAAATGACAGATGCTGGCGAGGATGTGGAGAAAGGGGAACCCTCCTACACTGTTGGTGGGAATGCAAGCTGGTGCAGCCACTCTGGAAAACAGCGTGGAGGTTCCTCAGAATGTTGAAAATAGAACTGCCCTATGACCCAGCAATTGCACTATTGGGTATTTACCCTAAAGATACAAATGTAGTGATCCAAAGGGGCACATGCACCCGAATGTTTATAGCAGCAATGTCCACAATAGCCAAACTATGGAAAGAACCTAGATGTCCATCCACAGATGAATGGATCAAGAAGATGTGGTATATATACACAATGGAATACTATGCAGCCATCAAAAGAAATGAAATCTTGCCATTTGCGACAACATGGATGGAACTAGAGCGTATCATGCTTAGCGAAATAAGTCAAGCAGAGAAAGACAACTATCATATGATCTCCCTGATATGAGGAAGTGGTGATGCAACATGGAGGCTTAAGTGGGTAGAAGAAGAATAAATGAAACAAGATAGGATTGGGAGGGAGACTAACCATAAGTGACTCTTAATCTCACAAAACAAACTGAGGGTTGCTGGGGGGAGGGGGTTTGGGAGAAGGGGGTGGGATTATGGACATTTGGGAGGGTATGTGCTTTGGTGAGTGCTGTGAAGTGTGTAAACCTGGTGATTCACATACCTGTACCCCTGGGGATAAAAATATATGTTTATAAAAAATAAAAAGTTAAAAAAAAAAAAAAAGAAGAGCAAAAATGGAGGCATCACAACCCAGATTTGAAGATATAAATTTTGTAGTAATCAAAACAGTATAACGCTAGTACACAAATAGAAAAAAAAATCAATGTAATAGAATACAGTCCAGAAATAAACCCTTTATATGGTTCATTAATCTATGACAAAGGAGGAAAGAATATACAATGGGGCAAATACTGTCTCTTTAATAAATGGTGCTTGAAAAACTGGACAGCTACATGTTAAAGAATGACACCAGACTGCATTCTACTACCATACATAAAAATAAACTCAAAATGGATTGTATACCTTAATTTGAGACCTGAAACCATAAAAAATTATAGATGAGAACATAGACAGTAATTTCTCTGGATATTATACATAACAACATTTTTCTAGATATGTCTCCTAAAGCAAGAGAAACAAAAGCAAAAATAAATTATTGGGACTACCTAAAAAAAATGAATTGGAGGAAATCGGAGGGGGAAACAAACTATGAAAGACTGTGGACTCAGAAACAAACTGAGGGTTTTGGAGGGGAGGGGGTGGGGGCTTGGGTGAGCCTGGTGTTGGGTATTAAGGAGGGCATGTATTGCATGGAACACTGAGTGTGGTGCTTAACAATCAATTTTGGAACACTGAAAAAATAAAATAAAATAATGCATCACTATATTGTACACCTGAACCTAATACTGTAATTAAAATTTAAAAACTTAATAAAAAAGTTACTTGTAAAAAAGTTACTCACAAACTACATTCAGCACGATGTTATTTTTCTGAATAGACATGATACCCATTCTATAATATCTATAGTAAATTTTTTAAGAACAATTCTAAAAAAAATAAAATTAAAAAAAAAAAAAGACTGGCGCAGCAAAGGAAACCATCAGCAAAGCAAAAGGACAACTTACTGAATGGGAAAAGATATTTACAAATGATACATCTAAAATCTATAAAGAACTTTAACAACTAAACATCAAAAAAAAATTAAAAAATGAACAGAATGCCTGAATATTTTTTCAAAAGAAAAAACAACGATGGCCAACAGACATCACTAATCAAGGGAATGCAAATCGAAACCACAATTATATATCAACTTTCACTTTTTAGAATGGCTAAAATTAAAAAGATGAGAAAAAGCAAGGCAATGATGTGGAGAAAAAGGAATTCTCATGTACTGTTGATGGGAGTAAAATTGGGTACAACCACTGTGGAAAAGAGTATGGAGGTTTCTTCCAAATTAAAAATACCAGGGTGTCTGGGTCGCTGGGTCATTAAGCATCTGCCTTTGGCCCAGGTCATGATCAACCAGGGTCCTGAGATTGAGCCTCACATCAGGCTTCCTGCTGAGCAGGAAGCCTCCTTCTCCCTCTCCCACTTCTCCTGCTTGTATTCCCTCTTTCACTGTCTCTCTGTCAAATAAATAAATAAGCAAATAAAATCTTTTAAAAAATTAAAAATATAAACACCATATGATCCAATGATTTCATTACTGTGTGTTTACCCAAAGAAAATAAAGACATTAATTTTAAAAATATATATGCACCCCTGTGTTTATTGCAAATTTATTTACAATAGCCAAGATATTGAATCAACTGAAGTATCCATAGACAAATGGATAAGGTAGATATGGTTTATATATATAATGGAATACAACACAACCATAAAAATGATAGCATTGTGTCATTTGAAACAACAGAGATGAACCTAGTGGGTGTTATACTAAGTGAAATAAGTTAGAGAAAGATGACTTTTTCATCCTCTTCCCTATTCTCCTCTCCTTTTCTTCTTCTTCCTCTTCCTCTCCTATTTCTCTTCCTCTTCTTCCCTCTCATCCTTCTTTTTTTATTCTTCCTCTTCCTTCTTTGTCTTATCATCATCATCATTATCATTGTCTTTGTCATCATGTTCTTTTCTTTTGTTTAGTTCTAGTCTTGCATTTTCATATAAATTTTAGAATTTACAACCCAGTGTCCAACCATAGATGGATAGGCAAATAAGTGTATAAAAATACACTTATACAAAAAATAATAGAATCTTGCCATCTGCAACAACATGAATGGATCTAGAGGGTATATTACTAAGTGAAATAAGTCAAAGAAAGACAAATACCATAATACTTTACTCATATGTGGAATTTAGGGGGATAAATGAAGAAAAAAAAAAAAGAAGAGACAAACAAAAAGCCACACTCTTAAATATAGAGAACAAACTGGTGGTTACCAGAGGGGAGGTGAGTGGAGGGAAGGTTGAAATAGGTTAAGGGGACTAAGAGTACACGTATCATGATGAACACTAAGGATGGATAAAACTATAGAATCACTATATTGTACATCTGAATCTAATATAGCAATATGCTTTAATTATACTTGAATGAAAAATAGAATTAGGTTACAATTTATTTTTCTTAAAAAAAAGGAAAAAAATCCTGGGATTTTTATTGTGTTTGTGGAGATTGTGTGGGAAACTATATATCAATTTGGGAAGAATAGATATCTTAATAACATTGAGTGTTCTGAGACATTAATATGATATAGCTCTCCATTTATTATTGCTTTTAAAAACATTATCCCAACAATGTTTTGTAGTTTCTGCATGTTTTTCTACATATTTTGCTAAATTCTTCCCAAATAGTTCATTTGGAAATTTACTGTAAGTGTTAATGAATTTTAAATTGTATTTTCCAATTGTTCATTGCTAGCACATAGAAATACAATTAGTCTCTTGTAAGGAGCATATCAACTCTCTCTCTCTCTCTCTCCCTCTCTCTTTCTTTCTCCACACACAAACACGCACACACACACACATACACTGGAATATTACTCAGCCATCAAAAAAATGAAATTGTGCCATTTGCAATGATGTGGGTGGAACTAGAAGGTACTATGCTAAGTGAACTAAGTCAGAGAAAGACAAATACCATATGATTTCACTCACATATGGAATTTAAGAAGCCAAACAGATAAGCATTAGGGGAAGGAAAGGAAAAATAAAACCAGAGGAAAAGAAGAGAGGGAGGAAAACCACAAGAGACTTTAACCATAGGGAACAAATTGAGGGTTGATGGGGGGGAGGCAGGTGGGGGGATGGGGTAACTGGGTGATAGGCATTAAGAAGGATAATTTTTTAATGTGTTATTTTAGTCAACATAAGATACATCATTAGTTTTTGATGCAGTGTTCCAAGATTCATTGTTTACATATAACACCCAGTGCTCCAATGCAATACATGCCCTCCTTAATATCCACAACCAGGCTCAAGCATCAACTCACCCTCTTCCCCTCTAAAACCCTCAGTTTGTTTGAAGTAATGAGCACCATGTGTTATAAGCAATGATGAATCACTGAATTCTACTTCTGAAACTAATAATACAGTATATGTTCATTAAATTGAATTTAAATAAAAAGGAAATACAATCAAGGTTTGTATATTGACCTTGTATCCTGTGCACCTAAAGTTACTTATCAGTTTTCCTTTTATAGTCTTTAAATAAGATGAATTAAATTGATTTTTAAGTGTTTATTGAGATATAATTTATATGTTGGGGTGTCTGGTGGCTCATTCAGTTCAATGTCTGACTCTGATTTCTGCTCAGATCATGATATCAGGGCCCTCAGATTGAGCCTTGCTTCTGGCTCCACATGTAGCAGGGAGTCTCCTTGAGGATTCTCTCCCTTTCCTTTTGTCCCTCCCCTTGCTCATGCTTTCTCTCTATAATAAATAAATAAATCATAAAAAGAGAGATATAATTTGTATGCCATAAAGTCCACCCACTTAAAGTATAGAATGTAATAGATTTTGGTATATTCACAGAATTTTAAATCATCGATACTATCTAGTTTTAAATATTTCCCTAAGGGTGCCTTGGTGGCTCAGTCAGTTAGGCCTCTGCCTTAAGCTCAGGTCATGATCCCAGGGTCATGGGATTGAGTCCCACATCAGGATCCCTGCTGAGCAGGAGCCTGCTTCTCCCTTTGCCTGCTGCTCCCTCTGCTTTTGCTCACTCTCTCACTCTCTCTCTGACAAATAAATAAGTAAAATCTTTTAAAAAAAAGGTAAATTCTGTCTGTTAGTAGTAATTTCCCATTGACACCTCCTTTCCTATACCAGCAACCTCTAGTATGCTTTCTATCACTATGGATTTGATTTGCCTATTCCAGACATTTAAAAAATATAATCATATAATATATACTATTTTATGACTGGACTCTTTCATTTTACCACATTGTGTTTCAAGGTTCATTGTAACATACATTTGATATTTGTTACTTTTTTATTGCTGGATAATATTCCTATATAGAAAAATCATTTTTATCCATTCACCGATTGATGGACATTTGGGTCGTTTTCATTTGGACACTATTATGGATACTACTACTATGAACATTTACATATTATTTTTGGGTAGATATAAATTTACATTTCTCTTATACCTGAAAGTACATTACTGAGTCACTTGATAAGTATTTCCAAGTTTTTATAGACACTTTTGAGAAAGTGTCTATAACAATTTGTATTCTCACCAACAATGTATCATGGTTGAATCTATGCACGTCCTTGCCAATACTTATTTTGTCTTTCTTTTTGGTGTTTATTTAAATTCCAGTTAGTTAACAAACAGTGTAATAATAGTTTCAGGTGTACAATATAGTGATTCAACACCCATCCAATACCTGGTGCTCATCACAAGTATATCCCTAATCCCCATCACCTATTTAACCCATCCTTCTCATCTCCCTCTGGAAACCACCAATTTGTTCTCTATGGTTAAAGGTCTGTTTCTTGATTTGTATGTGTGTGTGTGTCTATGTCTTTTTTCCTTTTGCTCATTTGTTTTGTTTCTTAAATTCTACATAGATTATAGCCATCCTAATGGGTGTGAAGTGTTATCATGTAGTCTTTTTTATTTCCATTTCCTTGATGGCTAATTATTTGAGGGATTTTTTCCCCATGGGATTATTAGCTATTTGTACATCTACCTGGGATAATGCCTACTCAAAGTCTTTGCTCATTTTTTAACTGGGGTATTTGTCTTTTTATTGTTGAGGTTAGCTTCTTCAGATCAGGCTGCTATAAGAAAATAACACAGACCAAGTGACTTAGCAGGCTTTTATTTCTCAAAGATCTGGAAACTGAGAGGTCTGAAATCGGAGTGCCAAAAAGGTTGAGGTCAGGTGAGGGCTCTCTTCTTGGTTGGCAGAAGGTGTCATCTTGCTGAGTCCATATTAGTGAAAAAAGAGTGGTCTCTGGTCTCTGCTTTTTATAAAGTCACTAATCCCATCACATGGGGGTTCCTTGGACTATGTCAAATGATTTTTGCATGTCTATTGAGATCATGTATTTTTTTAGTCATTTGTCCTTTTAATATTGTATATTATGTTAATTGATTTTCATGCTTTAATCCAACCTTCAATTTCTGAGATAAATTCCACTTGATCATAGTTTGTAATCCTTTTTATATATTGCTGGTTTGGTTTTCTAGTATTTAGTTAAGGATGTTTTCATTTATTTTCAAAAGGGATGTTAATTTCTAGTTTACTTTCCTTTTGATGTCTTTGGTTTTGACATGTGAGTAATATTGGTCTTGTAGAATGAATAGAGGAGTGTTCCTTCATCTTATATATATTTTTTGAAAGACATTGGAGATATTGGTATTAATTCAATATAAATGTTTCATAGAATTAATCAGCAAGGCTATTTGAGCTGAAGTCTTTTGCTAAGAATTTTTAAAATTTCTAATTCATTATCTTTATTATTCAAACTTTCAGATTTTTGTTCTTCCTTGAATTTTGATTGTGTCTTTATAGAAATTTGCTTATTTCATCTCAGTTATCTGATATAACTTTTCATTTAAGTTATATTTGTTAGCATATAGTTTTTCATAATATTCCTCTATGCTCCTTTTTACTTCTGTAAGATTTAGAGTGATGCTTCCTCTTACTGCTTTTATTCTTTTTTTTTAAAGTTTCAACTTTTTTGTTTATATTCTAGCTTGCTAATATATAGTGCAATACTGGTTTCAGGAGTAGAATTTAGTAACCTATCACTTACATGTAACACCCAGTGCTCATCACAAAAAACACACTCTTTAACACCCATCACCCATTAAGCCCATCCTCCACCCACCTCCCCCCAATCAACCCTCAGTTTGTTCTCTGTAGTTAAGAGTTTCTTGCTCACCATCACCAAGACCTACTATCATTCTTTATCAAGTTAACAGGTATAAATGATGTTAGGTGAGCTTTTTATTTTATTTATTTTCATTTTTTAAAGATTTTATTTATTTGTTTGACAGATAGGGATCACAAGTAGGCAGAGAGACAGGCAGAGAGAGGGGGAAGCAGGCTCCCTGCTGAGCAGAGGGCCCTATGTGGGGCTTGATCCCAGGAACCAGAGATCATGACCTGAGCCAAAGACAGAGGCTTTAACCCACTGAGCCACACAGGCCCCTCTAGGTAACTCTGGCCTCATAAAATGAGTTAAAAAGTGTTCCCCTGTCAGAGGAGTCAAGATGGCAGAGAAGTAGCAGGCTGAGACTACTTCAGCTAGCAGGAGATCAGCTAGATAGCTTATCTAAAGATTGCAAAAACCTGCAAATCCATCGGCAGATCGCAGTGAAGAAGAACAGCAATTCTGGAAACAGAAAAACAACCACTTTCTGAAAGGTAAGACTGGTGGAGAAGTGAATCCAAAGCGACAGGAAGATAGACTCCAAGGGGAGGGGCCGGCTCCCGGCAAGCAGCGGAGCAATGGAGCACAAAATCAGGACTTTTAAAAGTCTGTTCCGCTGAGGGTCGTCACTCCAGAGGCTAAACCAGGGCGAAGCCCACGCGGGGTCAGCGTGGCCTCAGGTCCCACAGAGTCACAGAAGGATGGGGGGTACCTGAGTGTCACAGACCTTGTGGGTATTGGAATGGGAAAGCCAGCTACAGAGACAGAGCTGACAGTAAAATCACAGCTCGGGGTTACCTTGAACCGGTCGCAGGCTCGGTGAGCTCGGAGCGTGGCCGGAGGTCAGGCAGATGGGAGTAACTGGGTGCTGTTCTCAGAGGACACACTGAGGAGTGGGGCCCCGGGCTCTCGGCTCCTCCGGGCCAAAGACCAGGAGGCCGCCATTTGTATTTATGTCCTCCAGAACTCTACAGAAAGTGCTCAGGGAACAAAAGCTCCTGAAAGCAAACCCGAGTGGATTACTCAGCCCCTGGTAAGGACGATGAAATACCGCCTGGGGAAAAGAAACTTGAGAATCACTACACCAGGCCCCTCCCCCAGAAGATCAACAAGAAATCCAGCCAAGACCAAGATCACATATCAAGGAGTGCAGTTTCAATAAAAAGGAGAGCAGCAGAATTCCAGAGGAGGAGAAAGCAAAACAAGGAAGTCATGGCTTTCTCCCTGTGATTTTTTTTAGTCTTGCAGTTAATTTAATTTTTTTCTTTTTCATTTGTTTTCTCTTTTCTGCTAAAATTTTTTAAACTTTTACCATTTTCTTTTTTAAGTTTTTTAACTAGTTTATCTAATATATATATTTTTTCTTTTTTATATTTTTCTTTATTCTTTCTTTTTGAAAGTCTTTTTATCCCCTTTCTCCCACCTCAGGATTTGGGATCTCTTTGGATTAGGTTAAAGCATATTTTCCTGGGGTTGTTGCCACCCTTTTAGTATTTTACTTGCTCCTCCATATGCTCTTATCTAGACAAAATGAAAAGGTGGAAAAATTCACCACAAAAAAAAGAACAAGAGGCAGTACCGAAGGCTAGGGACCTAATCAATACAGACATTGGTAATATGTCAGATCTAGAGTTCAGAATGGCAATTCTCAAGGCATGGAAGATATTAGAGAAACCCTCTCGGGAGATATAAAAGCCCTTTCTGGAGAAATAAAAGAACTAAAATCTAACCAAGATGAAAACAAAAAAGCTATTAATGAGGTGCAATAAAAAATGGAGGCTCTCACTGCTAGGATAAATGAGGGAGAAGAAAGAATTAGTGATATATAAGACCAAATGACAGAGAATAAAGAAGCTGGGCAAAAGAGGGACAAACAGCTACTGGACCACGAGGGGAGAATTCGAGAGATAAGTGACACCATAAGACGAAACAACATTAGAATAATTGGGATTCCAGAAGAAGAAGAAAGAGAGAGGGGAGCAGAAGGTATACTGGAGAGAATTATTGGGGAGAATTTCCCCAATATGGCAAAGGGAACGAGCATCAAAATTCAGAGAATGCCCCTCAAATTCAGTAAGAATAGGCCCACACCCCGTCACCTAATAGTAAAATTTACAAGTCTCAGTTACAAAGAGAAAATCCTGAAAGCAGCCAGGGAAAAGAAGTCTGTAACATACAATGGTAAAAATATTAGATTGACAGCTGACTTATCCACAGAGACCTGGCAGGCCAGAAAGAGCTGGCATGATATTTTCAGAGCACTAAATGAGGAAAACATGCAGCCAAGAATACTATATCCAGCTAGGCTATCATTGAAAATAGAAGGAGAGATTAAAAGCTTCCGGGAAAAACAACAACTGAAAGAATTTGCAAACACCAAACCAGCTCTACAGGAAATATTGAAAGGGGTCCTCTAAGCAAAGAGGGAGCCTACAAGTGGTAGATCAGAAAGGAACAGAGACCATATACAGTAAGTCACCTTACAGGCAATACAATGGCACTAAATTCATATATCTCAATAGTTACCCTGAATGTCAATGGGCTAAATGCCCCAGTCAAAAGACACAGGGTATCAGAATGGATAAAAAAACAAAACCCATCTATATGTTGCCTTCAAGAAACACATTTTAAGCCTGAAGACACCTCCAGATTTAAAGTGAGGGGGTGGAAAAGAATTTACCATGCTAATGGACATAAGAAGAAAGCAGGAGTGGTAATCCTTAAATCAGATCAATTAGATTTTAAGCCAAAGACTATAATAGGAGATGAGGAAGGACACTATATCATAGTCAAAGGGTCTGTCCAACAAGAAGATCTAACAATTTTAAATATCTATGCCCCCAACGTGGGAGCAGCCAGCTATATAAATCAATTAATAACAAAATCAAAGAAACACATCAACAATAACACAATAATAGTAGAAGACTTTAACACTCCCCTCACTGAAATGAACAGATCATTCAAGCAAAAGATCAACAAGGAAATAAAGGCCTTAAATGACACATTGTACCAGATGGACATCACAGATATATTCAGTACATTTCATCCCAAAGCAACATAATACACATTCTTCTCTAGTGCACATGGAACATTCTCCAGAATAGATCACATCCTCGGTCATAAATCAGGACTCAATCGGTATCAAAAGATTGGGATAATTCCCTGCATATTTTCAGACCACAATGCTCTAAAGCTAGAACTCAACCACAAAAAGAAGTTTGGAAAGAACCCAAATACATGGAGACTAAACAGCATCCTTCTAAAGAATGGATGGGTCAACCGGGAATTTAAAGAAGAATTGAAAAAAATCATGGAAACAAATGATAATGAAAAGACAACGGTTCAAAATCTGTGGGACACAACAAAGGCAGTCCTGAGAGGAAAATATATAGCAGTACAAGCCTTTCTCAAGAAACAAGAAAGGTCTCAGGTAAACAACCTAACCCTACACCTAAAGGAGCTGGAGAAAGAACAAGAAAGAAACCCTAAGCCCAGCAGGAGAAGAGAAATCATAAGGATCAGAGCAGAAATCAATGAAATAGAAACCAAAAAAACAATAGAACAAATCAACGAAACTAGGAGGTGGTTCTTTGAAAGAATTAATAAAATTGATAAATCCCTGGCCCGACTTATCAAAAAGAAAAGTGAAAGGACCCCAATAAATAAAATCATGAATGAAAGAGGAGAGATCACAACTAACACCAAAGAAATACAAACTATTATAAGGACATGCTATGAACAACTCTACACCAACAAATTGGAAAATCTGGAAGAAATGGATGCATTCCTAGAAACATAAAAACTACCACAACTGAACCAGGAAGAAATAGAAAGCCTGAACAGACCCATAACCAGTAAGGAGATTGAAAAAGTCATTAAAAATCTCCAAAAAAACAAAAGCCCAGGGCCAGACGGCTTCCCGGGGGAATTCTACCAAACATTTAAAGAAGAACTAATTCCTATTCTCCTGAAACTGTTCCAAAAAATAGAAATGGAAGGAAAACTTCTAAACTCATTTTATGAAGCCAGCTTCACCTTGATCCCAAAACCAATATCCTTGATGAACACAGATGCGAAAATTCTCACCAAAATACTAGCCAATAGGGTTCAACAGTACATTAAAAGGATTATTCACCACGGCCAAGTGGGATTTATTCCAAGGCTGCAAGGTTGGTTCAACATCTGCAAATCCGTGAAAAGAACAAGAACCATATGATACTCTTCAATAGATGCTGAAAAAGCATTTGACAAAGTACAGCATCCCTTCCTGATCAAAACTATTCAAAGTGTGGGGATAGAGGGCACATACCTCAATATCATCAAAGCCATCTATGAAACACCCACTGCAAATATTCTCAATAGAGAAAAACTAAAAGCTTTTCCGCTAAAGTCAGGAACATGGCAGGGATGTCCATTATCACCACAGCTATTCAACATAGTATTAGAAGTCCTAGCCTCAGCAATCAGACAACAAAAGGAAATTAAAGGCATCCAAATCAGCAAAGAAGTCAAATTATCACTCTTCGCAGATGATATGATACTATATGTGGAAAACACAAAAGTCTCCACTCCAAAACGGCTAGAACTTGTATAGGAATTCAGTAAACTGTCAGGATATAAAATCAATGCACAGAAATCAGTTGCATTTCTCTAAACCAACAACAAGATAGAAGAAAGAGAAATTAAGGAGTCAATCCCATTTACAATTGCACCCAAAACCATAAGATACCTAGGAATAAACCTAACCAAAGAGCACATAATCTATACTCAGAAAACTATAAAGTACTCATGAAAGAAATTGAGGAAGACACAAAGAAATGGAAAAATGTTCCATGCTCCTGGATTGGAAGAATAAATATTGTGAAAATGTCTATGCTACCTAAAGCAATCTACACATTTAATGCAATTCCTATCAAAGTACCATCCATCTTTTTCAAAGAAATGGAACAAATAATTCTAAAATTTATATGGAACCAGAAAAGACCTCGAATAGCCAAAGGGATATTGAAAAAGAAAGCCAAAGTTGGTGGCATCACAATTCCGGACTTCAAGCTCTATTACAAAGCTGTCATCATCAAGACAGCATGGTATTGGCACAAAAACAGACACATGGATCAATGGAACAGAATAGAGAGCCCAGAAATAGACCCTCAACTCTATGATCAACTAATCTTCGACAAAGCAGGAAAGAATGTCCAATGGAAAAAAGACAACCTCTTCAATAAATGGTGCTGGGAAAACGGACAGCCAAATGCAGAAAAATGAAATTGGACCATTTCCTTACACCACACACGAAAATAGACTCAAAATGGATGAAGAACCTCAATGTGCAAAAGGAATCCATCAAAATCCTTCAGGAGAACACAGGTAGCAACCTCTTCGACGTCAGCCACAGCAACATCTTCCTAGGTACATCGCCAAAGGCATGGGAAGCAAGGGCAAAAATGAATTATTGGGATTTAATCAAGATCAAAAGCTTTTGAACAGCAAAGGAAACAGTTAACAAAATCAAAAGACAACCTACAGAATGGGAGAAGATATTTGCAAACGACATATCAGATAAAGGACTAGTGTCCAAAATCTATAAAGAACTTAGCAAACTCAACACCCAAAGAACAAATAATCCAATCAAGAAATGGGCAGAGGACATGATCAGACATTTCTGCAAAGAAGACATCCAGATTGCCAACAGACACATGAAAAAGTGCTCCATATCACTCGGCATCAGGGAAATACAAATCAAAACCACAATGAGATATCACCTCACACCAGTCAGAATGGCTAAAATCTACAAGTCAGGAAATGACAGATGCTGGCGAGGATGCGGATAAAGGGGATCCCTCCTATACTGTTCGTGGGAATGCAAGCTGGTGCAGCCACTCTGGAAAACAGCCTGGAGGTTCCTCAAAATGTTGAAAATAGAACTGCCCTATGACCCAGCAATTGCACTATTGGGTATTTACCCTAAAGATACAAACATAGTGATCAAAAGGGGCACATGCACCCGAATGTTTATAGCAGCAATGTCCACAATAGCCAAACTATGGAAAGAACCTAGATGTCCATTAACAGATGAATGGATCAAGAAGATGTGGTATATATACACAATGGAATACTATGCAGCGCAGCCATCAAAAGAAATGAAATCTTGCCATTTGCGACAACATGGATGGAACTAGAGCATATCATGCTTAGCGAAATAAGTCAAGCAGAGAAAGACAACTATCATATGTTCTCCCTAATATGAGGAAGTGGTGATGCGACATGGGGGCTTAAGTGGGTAGGAGAAAAATCAATGAAACAAGATGGGATTGGGAGGGTGACAAACCATAAGTGACTCTTAATCTCACAAAACAAACTGAGGGTTGCTGGGCAGAGGGGGGTTGTGAGAAGGGGGGTGGGGTTATGGACATTGGGGAGGTTATGTGCTTTGGTGAGTGCTGTGAAGTGTGTAAACTTGGCGATTCACAGACCTGTATCCCTGGGGATAAAAATATATGTTCATAAAAAATAAAAAATAAAAATTAAAAAAAAGAGTTTCTTATGGTTTGCCTCCCTCTTTTGCTTTCCCCTTCCTCTATGTTCATCTGCTTTTTTTCTCAAATTCCTCATATGAATGAAATCATATTGTATTTTTCTTTCTCTGACTGACTTGTTTTGCTTAGTATAGTACAGTTTAGCTATATCCACATTGTTATGAATGACAAGATTTCATTCTTTTTTATGGCTAAGTAATACCACCTCTTCTTTATCCTTTCATTAGTGCATGGACATTTGTGCTCTGTCTATAATTTGGCTATATTTGATATTAAACGTTGGGATGCATATATCCCTTTGATTCAGTATTTTTGTACCCTGTAGGTAAATACCTAGTAGTGCAATTGCTGGATCTTTGGGTACTTCTGTTTTTAACTTTTTGAGGAAGCTTCATGCTGCTTTGTTGATAGGTATGTACTTACTGCTATTTGTTGTTTTCTGGTTGATTTTGTAGTTATCTGTCCCTTTCTTCTCTTGCTCTCTTCTTTTGTCATTGATTTTCTTTACTGTTATGCTTGGATTCCTTTCTCTTTTTTTGTGTGTTTCTATTATAGACTTTTGGTTTGTGATTACCATGAGGTTTGTATATAGCATCGTAATTATATAGTAGCCTATATTAAGTTGATGGTAACTTAATTTCAAACACATTCTAGGAGAATTATATATGTACTCCCCCACCCAAATTTTATGTATATGACGTCCTATTTTACATTTTCCTTTATTCTGTAAACCCCTTAACTATTTTTGTAGATATAACTGACTTTTATTACTTTATTTTTTTCATTTTATTTTATTTCTTTTCAGTGTTCCAGACTATTTTAAACTTTCATACTGCTTTTGTTTGTGATTAATTACTACATTTTTTCAGATACTTCTACTTTGGTGAAATGGGTAAAGGGTAGTGGGTATTGTCCAAGAGTGTCACAGTGAATGTCATGCTGGGTTCACTTTATGGGAACTCCTTGAGGGAATATCTATGGCTAATTCCAGCTAGGGTCCAAGGGCTTGATGAGGTGACAGGTCTGGCAGGGTACACATACCCTGCTCTTGTATGTACCTCAAGCTGCAGGGGCGATTTGAACAATGGTGCTTGCCTGCTTGTCTGAACACAGCGAATGTTATGCAGCAGGCCTGACATTTGGCAGAGCTCTTGGGCTCTTTTATTTTTTTCTTAATTCCAGTTTCTCTTTCAAGCAGTGACTTAATTAAAGTGTCTATTTAGCAAGAATATTTAACAATTATAAATATTTATTCTCTTAACTTGGGAGCAGCACATTATATAAACCAATTAATAACAAAATTAAAGAAACACATTGATAATAATACAATAATAGTAGGGACTTCAGGCCCCTACTCACAGCAATGGGCAGATCATCTAAGCAGAAGATCAAGAAGGAAATAAGGGCTTTGAATCCCACACTGGACCAAATGGACTTAACAGATATAGAGAGATCATTTCATCCTAAAGCAGCAGAATACACATTCTTCTCAAATGCACATGGAACATTGTCCAGAAGAGATTACATACTGGGTCACAAATCGGGTCTTAACTAGTAGCAAAAGACTAGGTTATTCCTTATATGTTTTCAGATGAAATTGTTTTGTAACTTGAACTCAATCACAAGAGGATTGGAAGGAACCCAAACACTGGAGGTTAAAGAACTCCTATTAAAGAGTGAATGGGTCAACCAGGAAATTAAAGAAGAATTTAAAAAATACATGGAAAGATAAGAAAATGAAAACACAACTGTTCAAAACCTCTGGGATGCAGCAAATACAGTCATAAGAAGGAAGTATATAATAATACAAGCCCTTCTTAAGAAAATAGAAAATCTCAAATAACCAACTTACCATACACATAAAAAACAAAACAAAACAAAACAGCAGGAGGAAACAAGATGGCGGGGAGGTATGAGGAGGAGCCATTTCAAACTATACCTGAGAGTGAGCTGATTACCTACCAAAGAACTACAATCACCCATGAAATCAGCCTGAGATCAGAATTACACACGTCTGGACCTCTATGGGGTCAGAAGATGCCAGTGGGCAGGAAAAGTAGAGTGGGAACGTCAGACTGATATCAAAAGATAAACAAAAGGGGAAGGGAGCCACCAGAAGTGACCCATTGGAAAGTAATACCCCAGTACGAGAGTGCCCTGCGTCTGGGGATCATCATTAACTTGGAGTCTGGTTAAAAACACTCAAAAAGAACAAAGGATCATGGGGGGAAATTGTGGGAATTAGGGTGGTTACGGACAGGGGCTTAAGTCCCCAGACCCAGGACAGCCACCCCTGGCACTGAGCCAGAGAGAATGGGATGGAGAAACCAATTTTTGGTCCCTGAGCTGCCAGTGTGCCTGAAAGGCGTAGGGTCCAGCTCCCATGAGGGGCTGGGAGCCTCACCAGCAGGCAGAAGCACAGACTTTTTACAGTCTTCATGCGAGTGCCATGTCGTGCTATTAGAGTCTGAGCTACGCCCAGTGACCTCCCCTGAGAGAGGTGTGTGCAGGTGCCAGCCAGGAGCTCTCAGACCCGGAAAGACCAGGCACTCCCAGGCCGGGCCAGCGGAAAAATCTCAGTGTGCAATCGCTGCTTGGAACCTCTCTGGAGGTCTGGAGCTGCTCACACAGCCGCCACTGTCATGGTTTTGGGTACAAGCAGGAGTTCCTGTGTTCCCAGGGACCGCGAATCAGACATGCTCTGCCAGCAGCCAAGGGGGAACTTATGTGATCTGGAGCACTCACAACGGAACAGACTGAGGCTTCTCTCTGAGAGGGAGGTCTGGGTGCAGTATGCTTTGCTCTGAACCTCCAAAAACCATCAAATCTGTCAAGACAAGAGAAAAAAACAAACAAACAACAACAAAAAAAGCAAACAAAACAAAACAAAACAACAACAACAAAAAAGAACAAACAAACATAAAAACAACCAGAGAACAAAAGCCTGAAAAACCGGTTTACTCAGAGCCCACCCCCTTGAGGGGTGCAGGAATACTTAACTCAGGGAACATTGCCTGAAAACACAAGTGGCAGACCACTCCCCCAGAAAGCAAACCAGGAAAAAAAAAAAAAAGAAAAAAAAAAAGACTACAAGAGAACAACCACCACTACTTCATAGATACAACTTTTATTTTTAATTCATTCCCACAATTTTGGTTCATTTTTTTATGTAGATAATTTTTTAACCTATTTACCATCACAGTGAGCTGTCAAGTACATCAAATTCCATAATAACCTTTCAACGTGAACATTTTGATACATATACCCGTGTTTTTCTTTTGATTTTCTATTTTTTTAAATTTTTTAAATGTTAGTTTAGTTTAGTTTATTCTTTTTTTATTTAATTTATTTTATTTTTTATTTACTTTCAGCATAACAGTATTCGTTATTTTTGCACCACACCCACTGCTCAATACAATCCATGCCCTCTATAATACCCACCATCTGGTACCCCAACCTCCCATCCCACCCCCGCCACTTCAAACCCCTCAGATTGTTTTTCAGAGACCATAGTCTCTCATGATTCACCTCCCCTTCCAATGTCCCCCAACTCCCTTCTCCTCTCTAGCTCCCCATGTCCTCCAAGCTACTTGTTATGCTCCACAAATAAGGGAAACCATATGATAATTGACTCTCTGCTTGACTTATTTCACTCAGCATAATCTCTTCTAGTCCCGTCCATGTTGGAACAAAAGTTGGGTATTCATCCTTACTGATGGAGGCATAATACTCCATAGTGGATATGGACCACATCTTCCTTATCCATTCATCCGTTGAAGGGCATCTTGGTTCTTTCCACAGTTTAGCGAACATGGCCATCGCTGCTATAAACATTGGGGTACAGATGGCCCTTCTTTTCACGGCATCTGTATCTTTGGGGTAAATACCCAGGGGTGCAAAGGCAGGGTCATAGGGAAGTTTTATTTTTAATTTCTTGAGGAATCTCCACACTGTTCTACAAAGAGGCTGCACCAACTTGCATTGCCACCAACAGTGGAAGAGGGATCCCCTTTCTCCACATGCACTCCACCACATGTTTCCTGTCTTGCTAATTTTCGCCATTCTAACTGGTGTAAAGTGATATCTCAATGTGGTTTTAATTTGAATCTCCCTGATGGCTAGTGATGATGAATATTTTTTCATGTGTCTGATAGTCATTTGTATGTCTTTAATGGAGAAGTGTCTGTCCATATCTTCTGCCCATTTTTTGATATGATTGTCTGTTTTGTGTGTGTTGAGTTTGAGGGGTTCATTATAGATCCTGGATATAAACCTATTGTCTGTACTGTCATTTGTAAATATCTTCTCCTATTCCATGGGTTGCCTCTTTGTTCTTTTGACTGTTTCCTTTGCTTTGCAGAATATTTTGATTTTGATGAAGTCCCAAAAGTTTATTTTTGATTTTTTTCCTTTGCCTTTGGAGACATATCTTGAAAGAAGTTGCTGTGGCTGATATCAAAGAGATTACTACCTATGTTCTCCTCTAGGATTCTGATGGATTCCTGTCTCATGTTGAGGTCTTTTATCCATTTTGAGTTTATCATTGTGTATGGTGTAAGAGAATGGTCGAGTTTCATTCTTCTACATATAGCTGTCCAGTTTATCCAGCACCATTTATTGAAGAGGCTGTCTTTTTTCCACTGTATGTTTTTTTCTGTTTTGTCAAAGATTAATTGACCATAGATTTGAGGGTCCATATCTGGGCTCTCTACTCTGTTCCACTGGTCTATGTGTCTGTTTTTATGCCAGTACCACGCTGTCTTGGTGATCACAGCTTTGTAGCAAAGCTTGAAATCAGGTAACGTGATGCCCCCAAGTTTTATTTTTGTTTTTCAACATTCCCTTAGCGATTCGGGGTCTGTTCTGATTCCATACAAATCTTTGGTATATTTGCTCCAGATCTTTAAAGAATAACGGTGGAATTTTGATCAGAATGGCATTAAAAGTATAGATTGCTCTAGGAAGTGTAGATATATATATTTTTTGGAAGTGTAGATATTTTAACAATGTTTATTCTTCCGATCCAAGAGCATGGAATGGTCTTCCAACTTTTTTTTTTTCTTCAATTTCTTGCATGAGTATTCTGTAATTCCTCGAATACAGATCCTTTACCACTTTGGTTAGGTTTATTCCCAGGTATCTTATGGTTCTTGGTGCTATAGAAAATGGAATCTATTCTCTAATTTCCCTTTCTGTATTTCATTGTTAGTGTATAAGAAATCAACTGATTTATGTACATTGACTATATCCTACCACGATACCGAATTGCTGTATGAGTTCTAGTAGTTTGTGGGTGGAGTCTTTTGGGTTTTCCATATAAAGAATCATGCCATCTGCGAAGAGAGAGAGTTTGACTTCTTCATTGCCAATTTGGATACCTTTAATTTCTCTTTGTTTTCTGATTGCTGTTGCTCGGACATCGAATACTATGTTGAATAAGATGGTGAGTGTGGGCATCCTTGATGTGTTCCTGATCTCAAATGGAAGGCTGCAAGCTTTTTCCCATTGAGGATGATATTTGCTGTGGGTCTTTCATAGATAGATTTGATTAAGTTCAGGAATGTTCCCTCTATCCATATACTTTGAAGCGTTTTAATCGGGAATGGATGCTGGATTTTTTTAAATGCTTTTTCTGCATCGATTGAGAAGACCATGTGGATCTTTTCTCTTCTCTTATTGATTTACTCTATCACATTGATTGATTTGCGAATGTTGAACCATCCTTGTAGCCCAGGGATGAATCCCACCTGGTCATGGTGATTAATCTTTTTAATGTACTGTTGGGTCCTGTTTGCTAGGATCTTGTTGATAATCTCCGCATCCATATTCATCAGTGATATGGTGTGAAATTCTCCTTTTTGATAGGGTCTTTGCCTGGTTTGGGGATCAGGGCAATGCTGGCTTCATAGAAAGAGTCTGGAAGTTTTCCTTCTGCTTCAATTTTTTAAAACAGCTTCAGAAGAATAGGGCTTTTTTCTTCTTTGAAGGTTTGGTAGAGTTCCCCAGGGAATCCATCAGGTCCTGGGCTCTTGTGTATTGGGAGGTTTTTGATCACTGCTCCAATCTTGTTACTACATATCGGTCTATTCAGGTTGCCAGTTTCTTCCTGGTTCAATTTTGGGAGTTTTTAGTTTTCCAGGAATGCATCCATTTCATCTAGGTTGCTTAGCTTATTGGCATATAACTGTTGATAATAACTTCTCATGACTGTTTCTGCTTCTTGTTGTTAGTTGTGATCTCTCCCTTCTCACTCATAATTTTATTAATTTGAGCTTTCTCTCTTTTCTTTTGGATTAGTGTGGCCAATGGTTTATTGATCGTATTGATTCTTTCAAAAAACCAGCTTCTAGTTTCATTGATATGTTCTACTGTATCTCTGGTTTCTACCTAATTGATCTCAGCTCTAATCTTGATTATTTCCCTTCTCATGTGTGGAGTTGGTTTGATTTCTTCTTGATTCTCCAGTTCTTTAAGGTGTAACGACAGCTGGTGTATTCTGGATTTTTCAATTTTTTTGAGAGCAGCTTGGATGGCTATGTATTTTTCTCTTAGGAAAGCCTTTGCTGTATCGCATAGGTTTTGGACTAAGTGTCTTCAGTCTCAATGGTTTACATAAATTGTTTCAGCTCTTCCTTGATCTACTGGTTGGCCCAAGCATTCTTAAGCAAGGTGGTCTTGAGCTATCAGGTGTTTGAGTTCCTTAGGAACTTTTCCTTGCGGTTGAGCTTCAGTTGCAAAGCAATGTGATCTGAGAATATGCAGGGAATAATCTTAGTCTTTTGGTATTGGTTGAGTCCTGATGTGTGACCCAGTATGTGGTCTATTATGGAGAAGGTTCCATATGCACTTGAGAAGAATGAGTATTCTGTTGTTTTAGGGTGGAATGTTCTGTATATATTTATGAGGTCCATCTGGTCCAATGTGTCATTCAATGCTCTTGTTTCTTTATGATTTTCTGCTTCGATGATCTGTCTATTTCTGAGAGAGGCATGTTAAGATCTCCTACTATTAATGTATTCATATCAATATGAATCTTTATCTCGAATACCAGTTTTCTTATGTAACTGGCTGCTCCCTTATTAGGGCATAGATATTTACAATTCTTAGATCATCTTGGTGGATAGTCCCTTTAAGAATGATGTAGTGTTCTTCTGTATCTCTGACTACATTCTTTAGTTTAAAATATAATTTATCTGATATGAGAATCACTACCCCAGCCTTCTTTTGAGGCCTATTGGCATCAAAGATGCTTCTCCATCCCTTCACTTTCAGTCTGGATGTACCTTTAGGTTCAAAATGGGTCTCTTGTAGACAACATATGGATGGGTCCTGTCGTTTTTCTAATCTGCAACCCTGTGACATTTTCTGGGTGCATTTAGGCCATTCGCATTGAGAGTGATTATTGATAGATATGTTTTTATAGACATCGTGTTACCTTTGAAGTCTTTCTTTCTGTAGGTTGTCTCTATATTTCTGTTCAATGCTATTCTTAGGATTTTTTTCTCTTTTATAGAACCCCCCTTCATATTTCCTGCAGTATTGGCTTGGTGGTTGCATAGTCTTTTAAGCCTTGCCGGTTTTGGAAACTTTTTATCTCTCCATCCATTTTGAATGTCAGTCTTGCTGGATAAAGTATTCTTGGATGCATGTTCTTCTCATTTAGTGCCCTGAATATATATTGGCAGCTCTTTCTGGCTTGCCAGGTCTCTGTGGACAGGTCTGACATTATTCTGATGGGCTTTGCTCTGTAAGTAAGGAGCCTCTTTGTCCTAGCGGCTTTCAAGAGATTATAACTACAATTATCATTCCTCAATTTGACTATCAGGTGCTTTGATGCTTTTTGGAATCTATAATCTTGGGTGGAGACTATTTGGCCTCTAGTACATGAATGCTGGTTCCACTCACGAGATTGGGAAAATTTTCATGAAGAACTTGTTCCACTATATCTTCTAGACTTCTTTCTTTCTCTTCCCCTTCAGGGATTCCATTAATTCTGATGTTGGAAAGTTTCATGGCATCATTTATTTCCCTGATTCTGTTTTTGTGGTTTCTAAGCTATTTGTTACAGGCTTCCTCCTGATCCTTTCTCTCTATCTGTTTGTCATCCAGATCACTAATTCTATCTTCTGTCTCAGTTACCCCAGCTTTTAGAGAATTTAAATTAGATTGCAACTCATTGAGAGCATTGTGAACCTCAGCCCTGATAGCTTTTAGCTCTGCCCTAACATTGTGAACATCATCTCTGGTCGCTTTCACCTCAACCCTAATCAATTCTGTTTGGTCATCCATGGCTTTCTCCAGCCTAGCTATTGCCTGGATAATTGTTAGCCTGAATTCACTTTTCGACATATTGTCTATGTTGATAGCCATTAGCTCTGTTGCAGAAGGTCCATCCTCTGTATTTTTCTTCAGTAGGGCATTCCTCCTCCTTGTCCTTTTGCTGAGATGACTGAATATATGTAGCTGGAGATATTGACCGTGGTTCAGTCAAGGTGCAACCTGGAACACTTTTGAGCTATCAGGATTCCCCACCCAAATGAGAGATAAAAGAAAAGAAAAAGAAAAAAAAGAGATGGAGAGAGAGAGACAGCAAAGAAAGGAAGATGAAAGAGAAGGTTCAGGCCAAATGGGCCCTAAGGCAAAATTTATGAAGTATACAAACAAAAACAGACAAACAAAAAGACTGATAAAAGTATATGACAAGAGAAAAGAAAAAAATTATATATATATATATATATATATATATATATATATATATATATATGTATAGGCAAATAAAAGAAGAGCCTCTTCAAGAAGAACCCCAAGTGTAAGATTTATATACTATCAGGACAAACACAAAAACACAGACACAGCGGTGGAAGAAAAAACCGGGAGAATGGTTATACATTCTCAGTGTGGGCGAAGAGTTTGTTTTGATTCTTCCTGGATGTATCTTGATATATTTGTTAAAGGACTCAACTTTCCTAAGATAAAGGGGGATTACAAATTGGTTTACCTGTAGGGGTAGTATTGATTGGGGAAAGGGGATTACTTTGAAGTATAACTCTATATGAATATTAGAAAATAAAAATAAAAAGGAATAAACTAGACTAAACTAAAATTGAAAAAAAAAATTCAAAAAACAGAAATGCAAAAGCAAAACACAGGTGTATGTATCAAAAAGTTCAGGTTATAAGGCTATTATGGTATTTGATGCACTGGATAGCTCACTGTGGTGGTAAATAGGTTAAAACAATATCTATATAAAAAAATATGAACCAGAATAGTGGGAATGAGTTAAAAATAAAAGTTGTCCTATGAAATAGTGGTGGTTGTTCTCTTGTTGTCTTTTTTTTAAATTTTCCTTTCTTGGTTTGTTTTCTGGGGGAGGGGCCTGCCACGTGAGTTGTCAGTCAGTGATGTTCCCTGAGTTAAGTCCTCCCGCCCCCCTCAAGGGGGTGGGCTCTGAGGAAACTGGTTTTTTCCAGGCTTTTGTTCTCTGGCAGTTTTTATGGTTGTTCACTTTTTTTTCTCTCACCTTGACCGCTTTTGATGGTTTTCGTTGTTTTAGTGGAAAACAAACTACACCCTGACCTCCCTCTCAGAGAGAAGCCTAAGTCTGGCTGCAGAGCCCAAATAAGTTCCCCCTTGGGTGCTGGCAGAGCAGGTTCCGAGTTGCGGTCCCTGGGGAGGTAGGATCTTTTGATTGTACCGAAAACCACTGCAGCGGTGGCTGTCTGGGCAGCTCCAGACCGCCAGAGAGGTTCCAAGCTGCAATCGCACCCTGAGATTTTCCCGCTGGCCCAGGCTGGGAGTGCCTGGTCTTCTTGGGTGTAGGAGCATCCGGCTTGCACGCACCTCTTTCAGGGAAGGCTGTGGGTCTCGCGTATGTCTCAGGCTCTGAGAACGGGGCGCAGGTACGAAAGCACCAGGCTGGGCCTTCGGGCACCTCTCTCAGGGGAGAGTTTGGGGCACGCGTCTTAGGTTCTGAAACAATGGCATGGGTGAAAGAGCGCTGGCTGGGCCTTTCTGTACCTCTCTCAGTGGAGTATGAGGGGTGCGCGCATCTCAGGCACTATAGCAGGGCTTGCAACTTCTGTCATCTGGTGAGACTTCCAGCCCCTCACAGGAGCTGGACCCCATGTGTTCTCGGGCATGCTGGTGGCT
This sequence comes from Mustela nivalis, assembly GCF_964662115.1. Lineage (NCBI taxonomy): Eukaryota > Metazoa > Chordata > Mammalia > Carnivora > Mustelidae > Mustela > Mustela nivalis. The sequence goes on from NC_139040.1 coordinate 72,210,056, forward strand.
TAAGACCAAGACCTGGTTTCTCCGCTGCACTCTCTCTCGCTCAGCGCCAAGGGAGGCTGTCCTGGGAACAGGGACTTAAGCCCCTGTCCTTAGCCGCCCTGATTCCCACAATTTCTCCCCTGTGATCCTTTGCTCTTTTAGAGTGCTTTCAACCTGTCTCCAAGTTAATGCTGGTCCCCAGACGCAGGGCACTCTTGCTTGTATTGAGGGGTATTACTTTCCAATCAGTCACCTCTGGTGGCTCCCTCCCCCTTTTGTTTATCTTCCCCTATCAGTCCGCCTTTCCTACTTGGCTTTACCTGCCCACTGGCATCTTCTGCCCCTGTAGAGATCCAGACATGTATAATTCTGATCTCAGGCTGATTTCATGGGTGATTGGACTTCTTTGGTAGATAATCAGCTCACTTTAGGGTACAGGTTGAAAAGGCGCCTCTTCCTACTTCCCCGCCATCTTTCTCTCTTTATTTTTATTTTTTAACATTCATGTAGAGTTAAACTTCAAGGTAAATCCCTTTCCCCAATCAATGCTACCCCTATAGGTAAACCAATTTTTAAGCCCCCCTTATCCTAGGAAAGCTGAGTCCTTTAACAAGATACATCCAAGAAGAATCAAAATAACCCTCCTCACCCACACTGAGAACTTATAACCACTCTTCTAGGTTTTCTTCTACCAGTGTTTCTGTGTATTTGTGTTTGTACTGATAGTATATAAATCTTATACTTACGGTTCTATCAGTTTTATTGTTTGTTTTTGTTTGTATATGTCATAAATCTTACCTTGGGGCCCATTTGGGCTAAGCCTTCTCTTTTATATTTAATTTGTTTCCTCTCTCTCTCTTTTCTTTTTTGTCTCTTTCTTTTTTCTTTCATTTGGGTGGGGACTCCTGATTGCTCAGAAATGTTCCAGGGTTCAACTTGACTGCATCACAACTGATACATCCAGCTACATCCGTTCAGCCATCTCTCACCAAAATGACTAGGAGGAGGAATACCCAACAGAAGAAAAATTCAGAGGATGGACTTTCTGCAGCAGAGCTAAATGCTATCAACATAGACAATATGTCAGAAAGAGAATTCAGGCAAACAATTTTCCAGGAAATAGCTAGGTTGGAGAAAGCCATGGATGACCAAATGGAATTGATTAGGGCAGAACTGAAAGCCACCAGTGATGATGTACACAATGTTAGGGCAGGGCTGAAAGCCACCAGGGATGACGTTCAAAATGCTCTCAATGAGTTCCAATCTAATCTAAATTCTCTCAAAGCTAGGGTAACTGAGACAGAAGATAGAATTAGTGATCTGGAGGACAAATAGATAGAGAGAAAGGATCAGGAGGAAGCCTGGAACAAACAGCTTAAAAACCACAAAAACAGAATCAGGGAAATAAATGATTCCATGAAAAGTTCCAATGTCAGAATCATTGGAATCCCTGAAGGGGAGGAGAAAGGAAGAAGTCTAAGAGATATAGTGGAACATGTTCTCCATGAAAATTTTCCCAATTTCACAAATGAAACCAGTTTTCATGTACTAGAGGCTGAATGGTCTCCCCCCAAGATTATAGATTCTAAAAAAAAATCAAGGCATTTGATATTAAAATTGGAAATCAGAATTGTAGATACAAACTCTTGAATGCTGCTTGGACAAAGAGGCTCCTTACTTACAGAGGAAAGCCCATCAGAATAATGTCAGACCTGTCCACAGAGACCTGGCAAGCCAGAAAGGGCTAGCAAGATGTATTCAGGGCACTAAATGAGAAGAACATGCATCCAAGAATACTTTATCCAGCAAGACTGACATTCAAAATGGATGAAGAGATAGTTTCCAAGACCTGCAAGTTTTAAAAGACTATGCAACCACCAAGCCAGCACTGCAGAAAATATGAAGGGGGGTTCTATAAAAGAAGGAAAATCCTAAGAATAGCATTGAACAGAAATATAGAGACAATCTACAGAAAGAAAGACTTCAAAGGTAACACAATGTCAATAAAAACATATCTATCAATAATCGCTCTCAATATGAATGGCCTAAATGCGCCCATAAAATTGCACAGGTTTGCAGATTGGATAAAATGACAGGACCCACCCATATGTTGTCTACAAGAGACCCATGTTGATCCTAATTATCATTAGGATAACTGAAAGTGAAGGGATGGAGAAGCATCTTCTATGCCAATGGGCCTCAAAAGAAGGCCGGGGTAGCAATTCTCATATCAGATAAATTAGATTTTAAACTAAAGACTGTAGTCATAGATGAAGAAAGACACTACATTATTCTTTTTTTTCTTAAAGATTTTATTTACTTATTTGACAGACAGAGATCCCAAGTAGGCAGAAAGGCAGGCAGAGAGAGAGAGGGGCAAGAAGGCTTCCTGCTGAACACAGAGCCTGTTGTGGGGCTCAATCCCAGGACCCTGGGATCATGACCTGAGCCGAAGGCAGAGGCTTTAACACACTGAGCCACCCAGGTGCCCCGACACTACATAATTCTTAAAGGAACTATCCACAAAGATGATATAACAATTGTAAATATCTATTCCCCCAATATGGGCGTGGCCACTTACATAAGAAAACTGTTAATCAAGATAAAGAGTCTTATTGATATGAGTACATTAATAGTAGGAGATCTTAACATGCCTCTCTCAGCAATAGACAGATCATCCAAGCAGAAAATCAATAAAGAAACAATGAATGACACATTAGACCAGATGGGCCTCATAGATATATACAGGACACTAAAACAACAGAACACTCATTCTTCTCAAGTGAACATGGAGCCTTATCAAGAATAGAACACATACTGGATCACAACAGAAATCAACTAGTACCAAAAGACTGAGATTTCCCCTGCATATTCAGAGAACACAATGCTTTGAAACTGGAGTTCAATCATAAGGAAAAGGTTGGAAGGATCTCAAACACCTGGAAGCTAAAGACTACCTTGCTTAAGAATGCTTGCATCAACCAGGAGATCAAAGAAGAACTGAAACAATTCATGGAAACCTATGAGAATGAATACACTTAAGTCCAAAACCTGCGGGATACAGCAAAGGCGGTCCTAAGGGGGAAATAGATAGCCATCTAAGCCTCCCTCAAAAAAAAAAAAAAATCCAGAATACACCAGCTCTCTCGACACCTTAAAGAACTGGAGAATCAACAACAAATTAAACTAACTCCACACATAAGAAGGGAAATAATCAAAATTAGAGCAGAGATCAATGTTGAAGAAACTAGAGATACAATAGAACATATCAATGAAACTAGAAACTAGTTTTTTGAAAGAATCAAAAGATCGATAAACCATTGGCCACACTAATCCAAAAGAAAAGAGAGAAAGCTCAAATTAACAAACTTATGAATGGAAAGGGAGAGATTACAACTAACACCAAGGTAGTCAAAACAATCATCAGGAGTTATTATCAAAAGTTATTTGTCAAAAAGTTAAGCAACCTAGATGAAATCGATGCATTCCTGGAAAACTATAAACTTCCAAAATTGAACCAGGAAGAAAATGACAACCTGAATAGACCGATATGTAGTAACAAGATTGAAGCAGTGACCAAAAATTTCCCAAAAAACAAGAGCCCAGAACATGCCGTATTCCCCGGGGAATTCTACCAAACTTTCAAAGAAGAAATAAAACGTATTCTCTTGAAGTTGTTTCAAAAAATTGAAGCAGAAGAAAAACTTCCAGACTCTTTCTATGAAGCCAGCATTACCCTGATCCCCAAACCAGGCAAAGACCCAACCAAAAAGGAGAAATTTAAATCAGTATCACTGATGAATATGGATGCTAAGATTCTCAACCAGATCCTAGCAAACAGGATGCAACAACACATTAAAAAGTTTATCCACCATGACCAGGTGGGACTCATTCCTGGGCTACAAGGATGGTTCAACATTCACAAATCAATCAATGTGATAGAACAAATCAGTAAGAGAAGAGAGAAGAAACTCAGTCCTCTCAATTGATGCAGAAAAGGCATTTGCTATTCTGAGCAAAATTCCACCAGTATTTTTCAAAGAGTTGGAACAAATAATCAAAAAATTTGTATGGAATCAGAAGAGACACCAAATTGCTAAGGAAATTTTGAAAATAAAAAATAAAACTGGGGGCATCACGTTACCTGATTTCAAGCTTTACTACAAAGCTGTGATCACCAATACAGCATGGTACTGGCATAAAACCAGACACATAGACAAGTGGAACAGAGTAGAGAGCCCAAATATGGACCCTCAACTCTATGGTCAAGTAGTCTTCAACAAAACAGGAAAAGATATACAGTGGAAAAACGACAGTCTCTTCAATAAATGGTGCTGTGAATATTGGATGGCTATATGTAGAAGAATGAAGCTCGACCATTTTCTTATCCTGTACACAAAGATAAACTCGAAATGGATAAAATACCTCAATATGAGACAGGAATCCATCAGAGTCCTAAAGGAGAACATAGGCAGTAACCTCTTCTATATCAGTCACAGCAACTTCTTTCAAGACATGTCTCCAAAAGCAAAGGAAACAAAAGCGAAAATGAACTTTTGGGACTTCATCAAGATCAAAAGCTTCTGCAGAGCAAAGGAAACAGTGAACAAAAGAAAGAGGCAACCCACATAATGGGATAAGATATTTGCAAATGACAGTATAGACAAAAGGTTGATATCCAGGATCTATAACGAACTCCTCAAACTCAACACACACAAAATAGACAATCATATAAAAAATGCCAGAAAATATGACAGACACTTTTTCAATGAAGACATACAAATGGCGTCAGACACATGAAAAAAATGTTCATCATAACTAGGCATTAGGGAGATTCAAATTAAAACCACATTGAGATACTACTTTATACCAGTCAGAGTGGCCAAAATTAGCAAGACAGGAAACAACATCTCTTGGAGGGGATGTGGATAAAGGGGAACCCTCTTCCACTGTTGGTGGGAATGCAAATTGGTGCAGCCACTTTGGAGAAGAGTGTGGAGATTCCTTAAGAAATTAAAAATAGAGCTTCCCTATGACTCTGCAATTGCACCACTGGGTATTTACCCCAAAGAGACAGATGTAGTGAAAAGAAGGGCCATCTGTACCTCAATGTTTATAGCAGCAATGGCCACGGTCACCAAACTGTGGAAAGAACAAGGATGCCCTTCAAAAGACAAATGGGTAAGGAAGATGTGGTCCATATACATATACACTATGGAGTATTATGCCTCCATCAGAAAGGATGAATACCCAACTTTTGTAGCAACATCGATGGGACTGGAAGAGATTATGCTGAATGAAATAAGTCAAGCAAAGAGAGTCAAGTATCATATGGTTTCACTTATTTGTGGAGCATAACAAATAACATGGAGGATGTAGGGAGATGGAGAGGAGATCAGAGTTGAGGGAAATTGGAAGGGGAGGTGAACCATGAGAGACTATGGACTCTGAAAAACAATCTGAGGGTTTTAAGGAGTAGGAGGTGGAAGGTTGGGGGAGCCAGGTGGAGGTTTTTATGGAGGGCACGTATTGCACGGAGCACTGCATGTGGTGCAAAAACAGTGAATTCTGATATGCTGAAAAGAAATAAAAAAAATAGCAAATACAGGTTAAACCAAGCAGGAAGAAAGATATAATAAAGTTTAGAGCAGAAATCAATGAAATGGACACCAAAAGAACAAATAAAAGATCAATGAAACTAGGAGATGGTACTTGGAAAGAATGAATATGATCGATAAACTGCTATGCAGACTGAAACAGAAAGAAATAGAAAACCTGAATCAAAAACCATATGATACCTAAGAATAAATTTAACTGAAGAGTTAAAGGATCTGCACTTTAAAATCTACAGAACACAGCATGGAGGTTCCTCAAAATGTTGAAAATAGAACTGCCCTATGACCCAGCAATTGCACTATTGGGTATTTACCCTAAAGATACAAATGTAGTGATCCAAAGGGGCACATGCACCCGAATGTTTATAGCAGCAATGTCCACAATAGCCAAACTATGGAAAGAACGTAGATGTCCATCAACAGATGAATGGATCAAGAAGATGTGGTATATATACACAATGGAATACTATGCAGCCATCAAAAGAAATGAAATCTTGCCATTTGCGACAACATGGATGGAACTAGAGCGTATCATGCTTAGCGAAATAAGTCAAGCAGAGAAAGACAACTATCATATGATCTCCCTGATATGAGGAAGTGGTGATGCAACATGGAGGCTTAAGTGGGTAGGAGAAGAATCAATGAAACAAGATGGGATTGGGAGGGAGACAAACCATAAGTGACTCTTAATGTCACAAAACAAACTGAGGGTTGCTGGGGGGAGGGGGTTTGGGAGAAGGGGGTGGGATTATGGACATTGGGGAGGGTATGTGCTTTGGTGAGTGCTGTGAAATGTGTAAACCTGGTGATTCACAGACCTGTACCCCTGGGGATAAAAATATATGTTTATAAAAAATTAAAAATTAAAAAAAAAGAATATAATTATTAATTATCAAAAAATGCAAAAAAAAAAAGAAAAAAAATCTACAGAACACTTATGAAAGAAATTGAGGATGACACAAATAGATAGAAAAACATTCTCTGCTCCTGGACTGGAAGAACAAATATTGTTACAATGACTATGCTACCCAGAGCAATCTATACGATCAATGCAATCTCTATCAAAATATCATCAATGTTTTCAAAGACCTGGAAAAAACAATCCTAAAATTTGTATGCAACCAGAAAAGACTCCCAATAGCCAGAGGAATGTTAAAAAATAAAAACAAGGCTGGTGGCTCCACAATGCTGGACTTCAAGCTCTTTTACAGAACTATAATCATCAGGACAGTATGGTACTGGCATGAATATAGACCCATAGATCAATGGAACAGAGAAGAGAACCCAGAAATGGACCTTCAAGTCTATGATCCACTATTCTTCCACAAAACAGGGAAAAATATCCCATGCGGAAAAAAGACAGTCTCTTCAACAAATGGTGCTGGCAAAACTGGACAGTCACCTGCAGAAGAATGAAATTGGACCATTTTCTTTTACCATACACAAAGATAAGCTCAGAATGGATGAAAGAGCTCAATGTGAGACAGGAAACCACCAAAATCCTTGAGGAGAAAACAGGCAGCAACCTCTTTGACATCAGCCACAGAAACTTCTTTCAAGATGTGTCTCCAAAGGCAAAGGAAACAAAAAAATTAATTTTGGGGACTTCATCAAGATAAAAGTCTTCTGCATAGCAAAGAAAACAGTGAACAAACCCAAAAGGCAACCTATGGAATGGGAGAAGATATTTGAAAAATGACATATCAGATAAAGGGCTAGTATCTCATATCTATAAAGAGCTTATCAGACTCAACATCCAAAAAAATAATAGAGTCAAGAAATGGGCAGAAGACATAATCAGACATTTTTCCAAAGAAGAAATACAAATGGCCAACAGACACATGAAGAAATGCTCCATGTCACTTGGCATTAGGAAAATACAAATCAAAACCACAATGAAGTACCACCTCACACCAGTCAGAATGGCTAAAATTAACAAGTCAGGAAACAAAATGTTGAAAAGATGAAAAGAATTGGGATCCTTCTTATACTCTTGGTGGGAATTCAATCTGGTACAGCCACTCTGGAAAACAGTATGGAGGTTCTTCAAGAAGTCGAAAATAGAGATAGCCTACAACCTAGCAATTACACTACTGGGTACTTACTCCAAAGATACAAATGTAGTGATCTGAAGGGGCACATGCACCCCAATGTTTATTGCAACAATTTCTACAAGAATCCAATTAAAAAATAGGCAGTGTTTTCTATTCTGTTCTATTGGTCTATGTATACATTTTTGTGTCCATACCATGTTTTGATTAAAATAAGTCTGTAATATAACTTGAAGAACAAAAACTCCAAAAATAATCCCACAACGGTATGGTAAATTAATCCTTGACAGAGCAGGGAAGAATATCCAGTTGGAAAGACAGTCTCCTCAAAATATGGCATTGGGGAAACTGGAAAGAAACATGCAAAAGATGAAACTGGAACACATTCCTAAACCAAACACAAAAATAAATTCAAAATGTTAAAGGTCTAAGAACAGAACCATAAGATACCTGGGAATAAACCTAACCAAAGAGGTAAAGGATCTTTAATCGAGGAACTACAGAACACTCAAGAAAGAAATTGAAGGAGACACAAAAAGATGGAAGACCATTCCATGCTCTTGGATCAGAAGAATAAACATTGTTAAAATGTCTATACTGCCTAGAGCAATCTATATTTTTAATGCTATTCCGTGCAAATTCCACCGGTATTCTTCAAAGATCTGGAGAAAATAATCCAGAAATTTGTATGGAATCAGAAGAGACCATGAATCGCCGAGGAAATGTTTAAAAACAAAAATAAAACAGGGGGCATCATGTTACCTGATTTCAAGCTTTGCTACAAAGCTGTGATCACCAAGACAGCATGGTACTGGCATAAAAACAGACACATAGACCAGTGGAACAGAGTAGAGAGCCCAGATATGGACCCTCAACTCTATGGCCAAATAATCTTCGACAAAGCAGGAAAAAATATACAGTGTAAAAAAGACAGTCTCTTCAATAAATGGTGCTGGGAAAACTGGGCAGCTATATGTAGAAGAATGAAACTTGACCATTCTCTTACACCGTACACAAAAATAAACTCAAAATGGATAAAAGACCTCAATGTGAGACAGGAATCCATCAGAATCCTAGAGGAGAACATAGGAAGTAATCTCTTCGATAACAGCCACAGCAACTTCTTTCAAAATATGTCTCCAAAGGCAAAGGAAACAAAAGAGAAAATGAACTTTTGGGACTTCATCAAAATCAAAAGCTTCTGCACAGCAAAGGAAACAGTAAAAAAACCCACAACAACAACAACAACAAAAAAACAAAGAGGCAACCCACGGAATGGGAGAAGATACAGACAAAAGGTTGATATCCAGGATCTACAATGAACTCCTCAAACTCAACACACACAAAACAGGCAATCATATCAAAAAATGGGCAGAAGATATGGACACTTCTCCAATGAAGACATACAAATGGCTATCAGACACATGAAAAAATATTCATCATCACTAGCCATCAGGGAGATTCAAATTAAAAGTACATTGAGATATCACCTTACACCAGTTATAATGGCCAAAATTAGCAAGACAGGAAACAACATGTGTTGGAAAGGATGTGGAGAAAGGGAAGCCCTCTTCCACTGTTGGTGGGAATGCAAGTTGGTGCAGCCTCTTTGGAGAACAGTGTGGAGATTCCTCAAGAAATTAAAAATAGAACTTCCCTATGACCCTGCCATTGAAATCCTGGGTATTTACCCCAAAGATACAGATGTCGTTAAAAGAAGGACCATTTGTACCCCAATGTTTATAGCAGCAATGGCTACGGTCGCCAAACTGTGGAAAGAACCAAGATGTTCTTCAACGGATGAATGAATAAGGAAAATGTGCTTTATATACACTGTGGAGTATTATGACTCCATCGGAAAGGACGAATACCCAACTTTTGTAGCAACATGGATGGGACTGGAAGAGATTATGCTGAGTTAAGTCAAGCAGAGAGAGTAAATTATCATATGGTTTAACTTATTTGTTGAGCATAACAAAAAGCATGGAGGACATGGTGAGTTAGAGAGAAGTGGTTTGGGGTAAATTGGAAAGGGAGGTGAATCATGAGAGTCTATGGACTCTGAAAAACAATCTGAGGCAATTAAAGTGGCGGGGGGCAGTGGGAGGTCAGGGTACCAGGTGGTGGGTATTATAGAGGGCATGGATTGCATGGAGCACTGGGTGTGGTGAAAAAATAATGATACTGTTATGCTGAAAATATATTAAAAGAAAAGAAAAGAAACCACAAAAATGCTAGAACAAAACAGAGGCAGTAACTTATTTTGCATTAGGTGTACCAATTTCTATATATGTTTCCTGAGATGAGGGAAACAAAAGCAAAAATAAACTTTTGGGCCATCCCCAAAATAAAAGGTTTCTGCACAAGAAAGGAAACAGTCAACAAAACTAAAAGTCAACCTACAGAATGAGAGAAGATATTTGCAAATGACATGTCTGATAGAGGGTTTATATCCAAAATATATAAAGAATTTATAACACTCCAACACCCCCAAAAACGAATACTCCAATTAAAAACTGGGTAGAGGACATGAACAGACATTTTCTTCTTTTTTTATTTTTTAAGATTTTATTTATTTATTTATTTGGCAGACAGAGATCACAAACAGGCAGAGAGGCAGGCAGAGAGAGAGAAAGGGAAGCAGGCTCCCCACTGAACAGAGAGCCTAATGTGGGGCTTGATCCCAGGACCCTGAGATAATGACCTGAGCTGAAGGCAGAGGCTTTAACCCATTGAGCCACCCAGGCGCCCCTGAACAGACATTTTTCAAAAGAATACATACACATGGCCAACACACACATGAGAAGATGCTCAACATCTCTTATCACCAGGGAAATTCATATAATAACTACAGCAGAGGACCTTAACTATGAAGAACAAACTGAAGGTTGCTGGAGGGGAGGTCGGTGGGAGGACAGGCGAAATTGGTGATGGGCATTAAGGAGGGCACTTGTTGGCATAAGTACTGGGTGTTATAGTTAAATGATGAATCACTAAATTCTACTCCTGAAACCAATACTATACTATATATTAACTAACTTGAATTTAAATAAAAGTAAATAAATAAAAAAATAAACCATGACAATAACAACAAAAATAACGGAAGTAAACTAAGTAAAACAAAACAAAACAAACAAAAAAAAACACTACAGTGAGATATCACCTCACACAAGTCAGAATGGCTAAAATACAAAACTCAAGAAACAAATGGTGCTGGTGAGGATGTGGAGATTGTGTAACACTTCTGTACTATTGGTGGGGATGTACACTTGTGCAGATACTGTGGAAAAGCATATGGGGATTCCTCAAAAATGTAAAAATATAGCTACCCTATGAGCCAGTAATCACACTAGTAAGATACAAGAACACTAATTTGAAGGGATATGTGCACCCCTATGTTTATTGCAGCATTATTTACAACAGCTAAATTATGAAAGCAGCCGCCCAAGTTTCCATTGATAAATAAATGGATAAGAGGTAAAATTTTATATATGTGAATATTATTCAATCACGAAAAAGAACAAAATCTTGCCATTCGCAACAATATAGATGGAACTAGAAAGTATAATGCTAACTGAAATAAGTCAGTCAGAGAAAGACAAATGCCATATGATTTCACTCATATATGGAATTTAAGAAACAAAACAAATGAAGGGCAAAGGACAGAAAGAGATAAACCAAGAGACAAATTCTTACCTATAGAAAAAAAACTAGCAGTCACCTGGGAGGCGAGTTGGCAGGGGGATGGGTGAAATATATGATGGAGAGTAAAGAGTACAATTATCTTGAGCACTGAGAAATGAATAGAATTGGTGAACCACTGTGTTGTACACTTCAAACTTGTATAACACTGTATTTTAACTATACTGGAATTGATTTTTAAAAACAGTAAAATTAAAAAAAACTCAATAAAAAATTAAAGAATCAAAAAATATCAGAAGTAACAAAATAAGTAACTAAGTATAAAAACATACTAAGTATCAATATTTTCCATGTATACCATATTAACAACTTTAATGAAATTATGAATCACAGATAAGTCAAGATGGTGGAGGAGTAGAAGACCCCATTTAAACTGTTACCTGGAGTTTAGCTGGATATCTGTAAAACCATTTGAACCCCAAAACATCAACTGGAGTTGTGAAAATATATATCCGGATCTTTAAAAGCAGAAGGGCAGCTGCTTTTAGCAAGGTAGGAAAAGCAGAGTCTTGAATCAGCAAGGATATATCAGAAGGTAAACAGGAGGAAAGAGCCATCATAAGTTATGCCTGGAAAGTGATGTAATACCTGAGTGCAAAATTGGAACCCTGAGAAATCTGTTCTAGTAAGAGATATCCCTCTCTGAATGGGGACTTTGAAAATTCAAAGGTAGAATTCTAAGTAGGGCATTGTGAGGGACCACAGAGCAAACAGAGATTCCTGAAGTGGTAGAAGGCCCAAGCATTAGAGTCAGGAAGCAGGTTATGGTCAGTAAATGCAGGAAGGAACTCTCAATGAGAATCATCAGAAACCTCGAACCAGGTGGGTCAATAACCACTCATTCCTTGAACAGCCTGAAAAAGTCAGGAACCAGCACATGTAGAAGAGCCATAGTGGCTGGGAAAGTGCATTAATATAGAACCAGGCCTGATGCCAGAGCTTCATGTACGTGTGTGAGTCCCCAGCCATTCATGGTTTTAAAATCACAAAAGGCAGAGGTAATTCTCGGTCCCTGAGAACACCTCTGAGCATAAATGTAGGCATGTACCATGGGAAGTGGTGGTTTTCAGTGGTGCAAACATAAGTTGAGAATGTTTGTTCTACAGAGTTTATTAAAGAGGGCAGACTGAATTTTCTGTTCCCAGCTAGAGGTTTGGTAGCAGCCATTTCTGCTTTGATCCCCTGAAGAGGTGTGGAAAGGTCCCAGGGTACAAAAGACACTCAAAATTCCAGTTTCCACAGAACCCCTCCATAAAAGGGGGTGGGAAAACTCTGCCCAGGCAGGATTATCTGAGAAACAGAGGGGCAAGAAGGACAAGTGGATGACAATCCTTTTGAGTCCTATAGGACTGTAAAATCCCAACACTAGGGAAAAATTCAATATTGAGCTCAAGGTGTGGCCTCATGACTTATTTATTTTTTAGATATAATTTTCCTTTTCTTCTCATTTTTTCTTTCTTTTTGTTTTCTTCACCTTTTCTCATGCTGTTTGCCCCTGCTGTTTTCTTCTTTATGCCTTCTACTCATTTCAACTACATGTCTATTATACCAATTAATTTCTTCATAGGTGCTTTTTATCTTGTATTTTTGCACTCATATTTTTTATTGATACATGCTTTACTTTAGCCCAGTTTTCACTCTACTTAGTTTTACCATATTGGGACATATTGTCTTCTAACACATGGCCTGAAATATACCCCAAAACAATGAAACACCCTGCTTTGTCTACACTGATAATTTAACCCCCTCCTTTAAAAATTATTTTTATATATTTCTTTTTAATTTTTTTTTCATTTTTTCAATGTATTAATTTTATTCCTGTGTTTCATTTTGGCTTTTTTTTTGGTTTTTATGTCTGACCACTTTGGATTTTGCTAAGATGCATCTAGCTTGGATTAGGGTTGATATTTTGGAGTCTGTCCATTTATTCAAACACCCATTAACAGAATGACTAGGAGGAGAAACTCCTAACAAAAAAAAAAAAATCAAACAAACAATGTATCCTGCCACAGAGCTAATGGATATAAATATAAGCAAGATACCAGAGACAGATTTCAGGAAAGCAATCATGAAGTCAATAGTTAGGCTTGAAAAAAGCATCAGTGACAATATAGAATCTCCAATGACAGAAATGAGATCTAATCAGAACAAATTTTAAAATACTATGAGTGAGATGCAGTCTAAACTGGTTACTCTAACAGCCAGGGTAAATGAAGTAGAAGAACAAATTAATAACAAAGAGGATAAGCTGATATAAAGGAAGCAAGCTGAACAAATTAGGAATAAGTGGCTAATAGCAAATGATATTGGACTTAGAGAGCTCGGTGATGCCATGAAATGGTCCAATGTCAGAATTATTGGGATCTCCAAAGGACTGAAGAGAGAGAGAGGACTTGAAGGTATATCTGAGCAAATCATAGCTGAGAACTTCCCTGATCTGGAGAAGGAAAGAAGCATTCAAATGCAAGAACCAGAGAGGACCACTTTTTAAATCATTGAAATAGATCAATGTCCCAAAATGTAATTCTGAAGCTTGCAATTCTTAGAGCCAAGGAAGTTATCCTGAGAGCAGCTATGGGGAAGGGATTTCCTACATACAGAGGAAGGAACATTAGAATAACATCAGACCTGTCCACAGAAAATTGGCAAGCCAGAAAGGGCTGTCAGGACAAATTCAGGGTACTAAATGAAAAGAACATACAGCCAGGAATACTTTATCCAGCAAGACAGTCAATCAGAATGGATGGCCAGATAAACAGATTTTGGAACAGGCAGAACTGAAAAAAATATGTGACCAATAAGCCAGCCCTACAATAAATATTAATGGAGATTGTGTAAATGAAGAGAAGCCCTAAAAGTCACATAGACCAAAAAGAAAGAGAAAACAGAAACAGGGACCTTACAGGCAATACAAGGGCACTAAATTCATATTTTTTAATAGTCACTTTCAATGTGAACAGACCAAATACTCCCATCAAGAGATACGGGGTTTCAGATTGGGGGAGAAAAAAAAGCAGGACCCATCTGTATGCTATCTATAAGAGACTCATTTTGAACCTAAAGAAACCTCCATACTGAAGGTAAGGGGATGGAGAACAATTTAGCGTGCCAATGGACCACAAATGAAAGCTGGGGTAACAATTCTTATATCAGACAAATTAGATTTTAAACCAAAGACTGTAGTAAGAGATGTAGAGGGACACTATATCATACTTAAAAGGTCTATCCAACAAGAAGATCTGACAATTGTAAATATATATGCCCCCAACATGGGAGCAGCCAGTTATATGACTAAATTAATAAACAAAATAAAGAAACATATGGATAGAAAACATTAATAGTAGGAGACCTAAACACTCCACTCAGCAATGGACAGATCCTCTAAATTGAAGATCAACAAAGAAATAAGAATTTTGAATGACACATTGGACAAGATGGACTTCATAGATATATTCAGTACATTACATCCTAAAACAACAGATATTCATTCTTCTTGACTGCACATGGAACTTTCTCCAGAATAGACCACATACTGGTCACAAATCAGGTCTAAACATATACCAAAAAACTGAGATTATCCCCTGCATATTTTCAGACCACTGTTTTCATGTTTTCAGACCAATGTTATGAAACTGGAACTCAACCACAAGAAGAAATTTGGAAGGAACTCAAACACTTGCTAAAGAATTATTGGGTCAACAAGGAAATTGAAGAACTTAAACAATTCATGGAAACTAATGATAATAAAAACACATCTGTCCGAAAGCTATGAGATACTGCAAAGATGGCCTTAGAGTGAAATACATATCCATCCAAGCTACTCTCAAAAAGTTAGAAAAATCCCAAAAGTATAAGCTAATCTTATACCTAAAGGACCTGGAGAGAGAACAGAAAATAAGGTCTAAATCAAGAAGAAAAAGAGAAATTATAAAGATTAAAGCAGGAATCAATGAACAAGAAACCTAGAGCATAAATCAATGAAATGGAAATCAGAAAAACTGTAAAACAGGTGAATGAAACTAGAAGCTTGTACTTTGAAAGAAGTAGTAAGACCTATAAACTTCTGGCCAGTCTTATCCAAAAGAAAAGGGAAATGACCCTAATTAATAAAAATCATGAATGAAAGGGGAGCAATCATGGCTAACACCAAGAAAATAGAAACCATTGTTAGAAATTATTACCAGCAACTATATGCCAGGAAATTAAGCAATCTAAGAGAAATGGATACATTCCTGGAAACTAATAAACCACCAAGAGTGAAACAGGAAGAATTAGTCAATCTGAACAGACCAGTAACCAGGAAAGGAATTGAAGCAGAAATCAAAAACCTTCCAAAAAGCAAGAGTCCAGGGCCAGATGGCTTCCCTGGGGAATTTTATCAAACATATAAGAAGAAATCATGCCCATTTTAAGCATGATTTTTTTGAAGCTGTTCAAAAAAATAGAAATGGAAAGAAAACTTCTAAACTTGTTCCATGAGGCCAGCATTACCCTGATCCTCAAACCAGACAAAGATTCCACCAAAAAGAAGAATTACAGACTAATATCCTCCAGTAACATGGATGCCAAAATACTCGACAAAATCCTAGCCAATAGGATCCAACAGTACATTGAAATGATTATTCACCACGACCAGGTGGGATTTATTCCTGGGATACAAGGGTGGTTCAACATTCGCAAATCGATCATTGTGATAGACCACATTAACAAAAGAGACAAGAACCATATGATCCTTTCATCTGATGCAGAAAAAGCATTTGACAAAATACAATATCCTTTCCTGATTAAAACTCATCAAAATATAGGGATAGAGGGAACATACCTCAATATCATGAAAACCATCTATGAAAATCCCACAGTAAATACAATTGTGAAATTGGAAAAACTTAGACCTTCTCTTTTAACCTCAGGAACATGACTGGAATGCACACTCTTACCATTAGTGTTCAACATAGTACTGGAAATCCTAGCCTCAGAGATCAGACAGAACTAAAAAGGAAGAAAGATATTCAAACTGACAAAGAAGAAGTCAAATGCTCTGTCTTCACAGATGACATGATTCTTTGTGTGGAAAATCCAAAAGACTCTACTCCCAATTACTAGGACTCATATAGCAATTCAACAACATGCCAGGGTACAAAATCAATGCACAGAAATAAGTTGAATTTCTATACACTAACAGTATAACTGTAAAACCAGAAATTAAGAGATCAATTACTTTTACAATAGCTCCAAAAACCATAAGATACCTTTATGAAAGGAACTGAGGAAGACACAAAGAGATCAAAAAACATTCCATGCTCATGGATTGGAACAACATTATTAAAATGTCTATGGTATCCTGAGCAATTTACACTTTCAATGCAATCCCTACAAAGATAGCAATGACATTTTTCACAGAGCTGGAACAAACAATATTAAAATTTGTATGGAACCAGAAACCCCCCAAATTTCTAGGGACTGTTGAAAAAGAAAACCAAAGCTGGGGGCATCATGTTCTCTGATTTAAAGTTATATTATAATGCTATAGTCATCATGACAGTTTGGTCTTGGCACCAAAACAGACATAGATCAATGGAACAAAATAGAGACACCAGAAATGGACCCTCAAGTCTATGGCCAATTAATCTTTGACAATGCAGGAAAGAGTACCCAACAGAAAAAGACTGTCTGTTCAGTAAACAGTCCTGAGAAAACTGGTCAGCTACATGCAGAAGAATGAAACTAGTCCATTCTCATATACTATAAACAAAGGTAAACTCAAACTGAATGAAAGGCCTCAATGTGAGACAGGTGTCCAACCAAATCCCAGAGGAAAACAAAGGCAATTTGGCCACAGCAACTTCTTTCAAGACGCATCTCTAAAGGTGAGGGAAACAAAAGCAAAATGAACTTTTGGGACTTCATCAAGATAAAAAGCTTCTGCACAGCAGAGGAAGCAGTAAAAAACAAAACAAAACAAAAACAAAAACAAAAAAAACTAAGAGGGAATCCATGGAATGGGAGAATGTATTTTCAAATGACATTATGGATAAAGGGCTGATATCCATGATCTATAAAGAACTCTGCAAACTCAACACCCCAAAAACCAAATAATATAATCAAGTCCAAAAAGGGCAGAAGACAAGAACAGACATTTCTCTAACGAAAGCATACAAGCGGCTAACAGGCAAAAAAAAAGTTTCCAAAATCACTAGTCATCAGGGCATACAAATCAAAACAACAATGAGATACCACCTTACACCAGTTAGAATGAAAAAAAAAAAAAAGACAAGAAACAAATGTTTGAGAGGATGTGGAGAAAGGGGAACCCTCTTACACTGTTGGTGAGAATGCAAGCTGGCACAGCCACTCTGGAAAAGAGTATGAGGGTTCCTCAAGACATTAAAAATAGAGCTACCTGATGACCCAGAAATTGTACTACTCAGTATTTACCCCAAAGATCCTGATATAATGAAAGAAGGGGCACATGCACCCCAATGTTCATAACAGCAATATCCACAATTGCAAACTGTGGAAAGAGTGGAGATGGCCTTTAACAGATGAATAGATAAAAAGGTGTGGTTCATATATACAATGAAATTTTACTCAGCCATCAGAAAAGATGAATACCCACCATTTATATGGACATGGATAGAACTGGAGGGAACTATGCTAAGTGAAAGAAGTCAGGCAAAGAAAGACAGTCGTCATGTGGTTTCACTCACATGTGCAACATAAGGAATAGAGTGGATGACCACAGGGCAATGGAGGAAAAACTGAATGGGAAAAAATCAGAGAGGGAGGCACACCATGAGAGACTCTGGACTCTAGGAAACAAACAGGATTACAGAAGCAAGGGCGTTGGGGTGAGGGGGTAACTGGGTGATAGGAATTAAGGAGGGCATGATTTGTAATGAACACTGGGTTTTATATGCAACTAATGAATCATTGAACTTAATGTCAAGAACATGCACTGTATGTTCATTAACTGAATAAAAAATAATAAAAATCTTTAAAATAAAAAAGAAAAAAATATCAGTCACATTATAAATAATAGCTATGAAATATTTCACGCCCTTCAAAATATGAGAACCTACATAAGTGAAATTAGAACACTTTAGTAAAGAATGTAAAGAATGCATAAATGAATGGTGACCCATGCTGTATTCTTACATAGGATCAATAACTATTGTTAAAATGCTAAACTCCCCAAATTATTCCTCATTTCAGTGCATATTTAGTCAGAATTCCACTAAGAGTTTTATAGATCCCTAGAAGCTTAGTGTAAAATTTATCTGAAAGAAAAAATTGCAAGTAGGTAGGCAAAGAAACTTTGAAAAAGAACAATGTTGAAGTAGAAGTGGCATAGGTTTATAGATATGAAAATATATCATGGATATGACTTAATGTATTGTCATAAAAAGGGAAAAATGTGTGAAAGGATTAGAATTGAGAACATAGAAATATATTTATTGATAGAAATATAGATAAAGAAGGGAGGGGCAAGATGGTGGAGAAATAGGAGACCCCATTTCAACTGGTCCCCTAAAGTGAGCTAAAGATCTGCCATAACACTCTGAATGCCCATAAAACCAGCCTGAGATGTAGGATTGTACACTTCTTGATCTCTAGAGGAGCAGAAGACACCAGTAGAGAGGAAAAGCAGAGTGGGAATGCTCAGACTGATATCAGAGGATAAACAGAAGGGGGAGGGAGCCACCAGAAAGGACCCACTGGAAAGTAATACCTGACACTAAAGTGCCTTGTGATTGGGGACCCGCATTAACTTGGAGTCTGGTTAAAAGCACTCAAAAAGAGGGGCACCTGGGTGGCTCAGTGGGTTAAAGCCTCTGTTTTCAGCTCAGGTCATGATCCCAGGGTCCTGGGATCAAGTCCCACATCAGGTTCTCTGCTCAGGGGGGAGCCTGCTTCTTCCTCTCTCTCTCCACCTGCCTCTCTGACTACTTGTGATCTCTGTCTATCAAATAAATAAATTTAAAGAAATCTTTACAAAAAAGCACTCAAAAAGAGCAAAAGATCTTAAGGGGCATCTGCTGGAATTGGGCGGTTCCGGGCACAGGCCTAAGCCAACGGACCCAGGATGGCCACAGCCATTGACCACCCATGCCAGAGAGTGTGGCAGAGCTTCTGGTTCCTCGTCCTTGAGCACCTGGCATTGAAGGCTAGCACCACTGCTTGGCTGGGCACACTCCTGCCCCAAATGAAGGAGTCTGGTGTGGACACCAGCCTGCACTTTCTAGAACTACAGCCTTTTGTGCTTTGCTCTCACTGTGTGACCAGGATTCCCACCCGCACCTGAGAGAGCTCTGTATGGGCACTAGCCAGTGGTCTCTAGGATGGGCCCAGGGTCTGGAGTGTCCTCAGCACCAGCCTGAAGTAACTCAGTGTTATCTCTGGTCAGGATCCCTAGGTGACAACCTGTGCAACCATGAGGTCTGGACCCCAGACAGCAGTCCTGGCAAAGGTAGCCACTGGAAACAGGCTCCCTGGACCAATATCACTTGCAGTTTTAGTGGCAAGGGAGTGCAGAGAGAAGCGGGCACTTTGAGCTACCCCTGAGATGGTGGCTGGGGGCATGCACTGCCTGTAGGAGGTTGCATGGTTCAGTGGAGTTTTCAGAGGGGGAGTCTGTGTGTTCTAGACCACCCAGAAGGGAGTAGACTGAGACTTTTCTCTGATGCAGAGGTCTGGGTGCAGTTTGATCTCCATTAAACATCTGAAAAGCCACAAAAAGCTGCCAATTAACAAAAAATCTCCAGAGAACAGAAGTCTGAAAAACCTGTTTCCATAGAGCCCAGCCCCTTGATAGGGGGCAAGAGGACTCAACCCAAGCAAGACTGACAGAAGAACAATGCAGTAGGCCTCTCCCCCAGAAGGCAAGCCAAAAGAGAGGACAACCATCACAGGTCCCCATGAAACCCCTAAAACCCCCAAATCAGGGGGAAACAATATATTACATTCCTGGTATTGCCCTAAAACCTGTATATTTCATAGATACAACTTTTATTTTTAATTTGTTCTCACTATTCTTGTTCAATTTAATTTTTTAACCTACTAACCAATACAACAAGAGGTTTAATACTATATATTCCATAATAACCTTTTAACTTGAAATCTTTCATACATATACCTGGGTTTTCTTTTTATTTTCTATTTTTTTAATATACATATAGATATAAGCTTCAAGGTAATCCACTTTCCCTAATCAATCAACTATCCCTATATATAAACCAGTTTTAATCTCCCTTTATCTCTGGAAACTTGAGTCCTTTAAAAAAAGATATCAAGATAGACCAAGGAAGAATCAAAACAAACTTCATTGTCAACATCAAGGATTTATAACTACCCCTTCATCTTTTTTTCTGTCAGTGTTTCTGTGTATTTGTTTTTGTTCTGGTATAATATAAATCTTATCCTTGATGTTCATTTTGGCTGGGTTCTCTCTCTCTCTCTCTCTTTAAGTTGAACTATTTATTTATTTATTTATGGGTTTTTTTTTTCTGACATATAATGTATTATTAGCCCCAGGGGTATAGGTCTGTGAATCACCAGGTTTACACACTTCACAGCACTTGGGTTCTTTTTTTTTTTTTTTCTTCTTCTTCTCATTTACTTGTTGCTCTTTTTGTTTGTCTGTTTTTGTTTGTATGCTTTATAAATCTTACTTTTGGGTCTCGTTCTGGCTGAGTCTTCTCTCTCTCTCTTTTTCTTTTTTTTCCCCTACTTTTTGGCAATGACTTCTGATTGTTCTGAAGTGTTCCAGGATGCACCTTGCCTGGGTTGTGGTTGATATATTCAGCTATATTTCCCCTCAACCACCTCTCACCAAAATGACTAGGAGGAAAACACCCAACAGAAGAAAAACTCAGAGACTGTGCCCTCTCCATCAGAACTATTGGATATAGACATAAACAGCATATCAGAAAGGTAATTCAGGGTAACAATTATCCAGGCAATGGGTAGGTTGGAGAAAACCATTAGTGACAACATAGAATCTCTAAGGATGGAAGTGAGAGCCTATCCAGCAGAAGTTGAAAGTGCTATCAATGAGATCCATTCTAATTTAAATACTCTAATGGCTAGGGTAACCAAGGCAGAAGATAGAATTAGTGATCTAGGGGACAAAATGATAGAGAAAAAAGATCAAGAGGAGGCATGGAGCAAACAGCTTAGAAGCCATGAAAACAGAATTAAGGAAATAAATAATGCCAGGAAACATTTCAACATCAGAATTATTGGGATCCCTGAGGGGGTGGAGAAAGAGAGAAGACTAGAAAATATAGTTGAACATATTCTGGATGAAAAGTTTCCCAATCTGGGGAATGGAACCAAGTTCATTCCCTAGAGGAAGAAAGAACAGCCCCCAAGATCAATGAATCTAGAAAGACCTCGAGGCACTTGTTGTGAGACTGACGCATCATAATTTTAGACAAGAGTTTCTGAGGGCAGCTGGGGGAAGAGATTGGAAGGTCCATCAGAATAACGTCAGACCTGTCCACAGAAACCTGGCAAGCCAGAATATGCTGGCAAGACATATTCAGGACACTAAATGAGAATAACATGCAGCCAAAAATATTTTACTCCGAAAGGTTGACATTCAATATTGATGCAGAACTAAAGAGCTTCCATGACCAGCAAGGTTTAAAAGAGTATGTGAACCCAGCCAACACTACAAAAAATAGTAAGGGGGGTTCTATAAAAGAAGAAAGAACCCAAGAGTGACATAGAACAGAAATTTACAGAGATAATCTATAGAAGAAACAAGGACTTCACAGGCAACACGATGTCAGTAAAATGTATCTTTCAATAATCATTAATGTGAACAGCCTAAATACTCCCATAAAATGTCACTGGGATGCAGATTGGATAAAATGACAGGACCCATGCATATGCTGTGTACAAGAGACCCATTTATAACCTAAAGATTCGTCTAGAATGAAGGTGAAGGGAAGGAGAAGAATCTTTCATGCCAATGGGCCTCAAAAGAAAGATGGGGTAGTGATTCTCATATCAGATAAATTAGCTTTTTTTAAAGATTTTATTTATTTGACAGACAGAGATCACAAGTAGATGGAGAGGCAGGCAGAGAGAGATAGAGATATATATATATAGAGAGAGAAGCAGGCTCCCTGCTGAGCAGAGTGGCCAATGTGGGCCTCGATCCCAGGACCCTGAGATCATGACCTGAGCCGAAGGCAGCGGCTTAACCCACTGAGCCACCCAGGTGTCCCGATAAATTAGCTTTTAAACGAAAGGCTGTAGTCAGAGATACAGAAGGACACTACATCATTCCTAAAGGGTCTATCCACCAAAAAGATCTAACAATTATAAATATTTATGTCCCCAATATGGGAGCAGCCAATTATATAAATAAACTGTTAATCAAGATCAAGAGTCATATTGATATAAATACATTAATAGTACAGTATCTTAACATGCCACTCTCAATAATAGATCATCCAAGCAGAAAATCAACAAAGAAACAAGACAATTGAATGACACATTGGACCAGATGGACCTCATAGATATACACAAAACATTCCACCCTGACACAACAGAATTCTCATTCTTCTCAAGCACACATGGAACTTTCTCCAGAATAGAACACATAATGAGTCACAAATCAGGGCTCAACTGATACCAAAAGATTGAGATTATTCTATGCATATTCTTAGACCACAATCCTTTGAAATTGGAGCTCAACCACAAGAAAAAGTTAAGAAAGAATTCAAACACTTGGAAGCTAAAACATCCTGCTCAAGAATGCTTGGATCAACCAGGAAATCAAAGAAGAACTAAAACAATTCATGGAAACCAATGGGAATGAAGGCACATCAGTCCTAAACCTATGGGATATGACAAAGGCAGTTGAAGGGGGAAATACATAGCCATCTAAGCCTCCCTCAAAAAACTTGAAAAATCCAGAATAACCAGCTCTCTTTACACCTTAAAGCACTGGAAAGTCAACAACAAAAAAAGCCAAACCCATGCACAAGAAGAGAAATAATAAAGAGTAGAAGAGAAATCAATGATATAGAAACTAGAGAGGGGGGGGAGTCAAGATGGCAGAGAAGTAGCAGGCTGAGACTACTTCAGCTAGCTGGAGATCAGCTAGATAGCTTATCTAAAGATTGCAAACACCTAAAAATCCATCAGCAGATCGAAGAGAAGAAGAACAGCAATTCTGGAAACAGAAAAACAACCACTTTCTGAAAGGTAGGAACAGCGGAGAAGTGAATCCAAAGTGACGGAAGATAGACCCCGGGGGGAGGGGCCGGCTCCCGGCAAGCGGCGGAGCAACGGCGCACAAAATCAGGACTTTTAAAAGTCTGTTCCACTGAGGGACATCGCCCCAGAGTCTAAACCGGGGCGAAGCCCACGCGGGGTCAGTGTGGCCTCAGGTCCCGCAGGGTCACAGAAGGATCGGGAGTGTCTGAGTGTCACAGAGCTTGCGGGTATTGGAACGAAAAAGCCAGCTACAGAGACAGAGCCCACAGTAAGCTCGCAGCAGCTCGGGGTGACCTTGAACCGGTCGCAGACTCGGTGAGCTCGGAGCGTGGCAGGAGGTCAGGCAGACGGGAGTAACTGGGCGCTGTTCTCTGAGGGGGCACTGAGGAGTGGGGCCCTGGGCTCTCGGCTCCTCCGGGCCAGAGACCAGGAGGCTGCCATTTGTATTCCCATCCTCCGGAACTCTATGGAGAGCGCTCAGGGAATAAAAGCTCCTGAAAGCAAACCCGAACGGTATACTCAACCCAGCCCCTAGTAAGGGCGGTGCAATTCCGCCTGGGTCAAAGACACTTGAGAATCACTACAACAGGCCCCTATCCCAGAAGATCAACAAGAAATCCAGCCGAGACCAAGTTCACCTACCAAGGAGTGCAGTTTCAATACCAAGGAGAGCAGCAGAATTCTAGAGGAGGAGAAAGCAAAGCACAGAACTCATGGCTTTTTCCCTGTGATTTGTTTTAGTTTTGCAGTTAATTTAATTTTTTTCTTTTTCATTTTTTGTTTTTTTTCTCACCTTCTGGTAATTTTTTTTTAACTTTTACCTTTTTCTTTTTAACGTTTTTTAACTAGTTTATCTAATATATATATATATATTTTCTTTTTTATATTTTTCTTATTTGTTTTCTTTTTTTTAAATTCTTTTCTTTTCTTTTTTCTTTTCTTTTCTTTCTTCCTTTTTGAACCTCTTTATATCCCCTTTCTCCCCCCTTATGATTTGGGATCACATCTATTTGGTTAAAGCATATTTTCCCGGGGTTGTTGCCACCCTTTTAGTATTTTACTTGCTCCTTCATATACTCTTATCTGAATAAAATGACAAGACGGAAAAATTCAACACAGAAAAAAGAACAAGAGGCAGTACTGAAGGCTAGGGACCAAATCAATACAAACATTGGTAATATATCAGATCTAGAGTTCAGAATGACAATTCTCAAGGTTCTAGCCGGGCTTGAAAAAGGCATGGAAGATATTAGAGAAACCCTCTCGAGAGATATAAAAGCCCTTTCTGGAGAAATAAAAGAACTAAAATCTAACCAAGTTGAAATCAAAAAAGCTATTAATGAGGTGCAATAAAAAATGGAGGCTTTCACTGCTAGGATAAATGAGGCAGAAGAAAGAATTAGTGATATAGAAGACCAAATGACAGAGAATAAAGAAGCTGAGCAAAAGAGGGACAAACAGCTACTGGACCACGAGGGGAGAATTTGAGAGATAAGTGACACCATAAGACGAAACAACATTAGAATAATTGGGATTCCAGAAGAAGGAGAAAGAGAGAGGGGAGGAGAAGGTATACTAGAGAGAATTATTGGGGAGAATTTCCCCAATATGGCAAAGGGAACGAGCATCAAAATTCAGGAGATTCAGAGAACGCCCCTCAAAATCAATAAGAATAAACCCACACCCCGTCACCTAATATTAAAATTTAAAACTCTCAGTGACAAAGAGAAAATCCTGAAAGCAGCCAGGGAAAAGAAGTCTGTAACATACAATGGTAAAAATATTAGATTGGCAGCTGACTTATCCATAGAGACCTGGCTGGCCAGAAAGAGCTGGCATGATATTTTCAGAGCACTAAATGAGGAAAACATGCAGCCAAGAATACTATATCCAGCTAGGCTATCATTGAAAATAGAAGAAGAGATTAAAAGCTTCCAGGAAAAACAAAAACTGAAAGAATTTGCAAACACCAAACCAGCTCTACAGGAAATATTGAAAAGGGTCTTATAAGCAAAGAGAGAGCCTACAAGTGGTAGATCAGAACGGAACAAAGACCATATCCAGTAACAGTCACTTTAGAGGCAGTACAATGGCACTAAATTCATATCTCTCAATAGTTACCCTGAATGTTAATGGGATAAATGCCCCTGTCAAAAGACACAGGCTATCAGAATGGATAAAAAAACAAAACCCATCCATATGTTGCCTCCAAAAAACTCATTTTAAGCCCGAAGACACCTCCAGATTTAAAGTGAGGGGGTGGAAAAGAATTTACCATGCTAATGGACATCAGAAGAAAGCAGGAGTGGCAATCCTTATATCAGATCAATTAGATTTTAATCCAAAGACTATATTAAGAGATAAGGAAGGACACTATATCATACTCAAAGGGTCTGTCCAACAAGAAGATCTAACAATTTTAAATATCTATGCCCCCAACGTGGGAGCAGCCAACTATATAAACCAATTAATAACAAAATCAAAGAAACACATAAACAATAATACAATAATAGTAGGGGACTTTAACACTCCCCTCACTGAAATGAACAGATCATCCAAGCAAAAGATCAGCAAGGAAATAAAGGCCTTAAACGACACACTGGACCAGATGGACATCACAGATATATTCAGAACATTTCATCCCAAAGCAACAGAATACACATTCTTCTCTAGCGCACATGGAACATTCTCCAGAATAGATCACATCCTCGGTCCTAAATCAGGACTCCATCGGTATCAAAAGATTGGGATCATTTCCTGCATATTTTCAGGCCACAATGCTCTAAAGCTAGAACTCAACCACAAAGGAAGTTTGGACAGAACCCAAATACATGGAGACTAAACAGCATCCTTCTAAAGAATGAATGGGTCAACCGGGAAATTAAAGAAGTATTGGAAAAAAAAATCATGGAAACAAATGATAATGAAAAGACAATGGTTCAAAATCTGTGGGACACAACAAACCCAGTCCTGAGAGGAAAATATATAGCGGTACAAGCCTTTCTCAAGAAACAAGAAAGGTCTCAGGTAAACAACCTAACCCTACACCTAAAGGAGCTGGAGAAAGAACAAGAAAGAAAACCTAAGCCCAGCAGAAGAAGAGAAATCATAAAGATCAGAGCAGAAATCAATGAAATAGAAACCAAAAAAACAATAGAACAAATCAACGAAACTAGGAGCTGGTTCTTTGAAAGAATTAATAAAATTGATAAAACCCTGGCCAGATTTATCAAAAAGAAAAGAGAAAGGACCCATATAAATAAAATCTGAATGAAAGAGGAGAGGTCACAAGTAACACCAAAGAAATGCAAAGTATTATAAGGACATACTATGAGCATCTCTACGCCAACAAATTGGACAATCTGGAAGAAATGGATGCATTCCTAGAAACATATAAACTACCACAACTGAACCAGGAAGAAATAGAAAGCCTGAACAGACCCATAACCAGTAAGGAGATTGAAACAGTCATTAAAAGTCTCCAAACAAACAAAAGCCCAGGGCCAGATGGCTTCCCAAGGGAATTCTACCAAACATTTAAAGAAGAACTAATTCCTATTCTCCTGAAACTGTTCCAAAAAATAGAAATGGAAGGAAAACTTCCAAACTCATTTTGTGAGGCCAGCATCACCTTGATCCCAAAACCAGACAAGGATCCCATCAAAAAAGAGAGCTATAGACCGATATCCTTGGTGAACACAGATGCGAATATTCTCACCAAAATACTAGCCAATAGGATTCAACAGTACATTAAAAGGATTATTCACCACGACCAAATGGGATTTATTCCAGGGCTTCAAGGTTGGTTCAACATCTGCAAATCCATCAATGTGATACAACACATCAATAAAGACAACAACCTTATGATACTCTCAATAGATGCTGAAAAAGCATTTGACAAAGTACAGCATTCCTTCCTGATCAAAACTCTTAAAAGTGTAGGGATAGAGGGCACATACCTCAATATCATCAAAGCCATCTATGAAAAACCCACCGCAAATATCATTCTCAATGGAGAAAAACTGAAAGCTTTTCCGCTAAGGTCAGTAACACGGCAGGGATGTTATTATCACCACTGCTATTCAACATGGTACTAGAGGTCCTAGCCTCAGCAATCAGACAACAAAAGGAAATTAAACGCATCCAAATCGGCAAAGAAGAAGTCAAATTATCACTCTTCACAGATGATATGTTACTATATGTGGAAAACCCAAAAGACTCTACTCCAAAACTGCTAGAACTTGTCCAGGAATTCAGTAAAGTGTCAGGATATAAAATCAATGCACAGAAATCAGTTGCATTTATCTACACCAACAACAAGACAGAAGAAAGATAAATTAAGGAGTCAATCCCATTTACAATTGCACCCAAAACCATAAGATACCTAGGTATTTCTGGTTTCTAATTCATCAATCTCTGCACTAAAATCTTAATTATTTCCCTTCTCATGTATGAATTAGGCTTAATTTGTTGTTGATTCTCAGTTCTTTAAGGTGTAGAGACAATTGGTGTGTTCTAGATTTTTCAGTTTTTTTTTGAGGGAGGCTTGGGTGACTGTATATTTCCACCTTATGACCAAATTTGCCATTTCCCATAATTTTTGGACCAATATATTTTTGTTCTCACTTGTTTCCGTTAACTGTTTAAGTTCTTTTTTTTTTTTTTTTTTTAATTTCCTGGCTGATCCAATCATTGTGAGAAGAATGGTCTTTAGCTTCCAAGTGTTTGAATTTCTTCCAACATTTCCTCTTTTTTAAAAAATTTTATTTATTTATTTGACAGGAAGAGAGAGATCACAAGTAGGCAGAGAGGCAGGGAGAGAGAGAAGGCGAGGCAGGCTCCCCGCTGAGCAGAGAGCCCGATATGGGACTCAATCCCAGGACCCTGAGATCATGCCCTGAGCCAAAGGCAGAGGCTTAACCCACTGAGCCACCCAGGAGCCCCCCAACATTTCTTCCTGTGACTGAGTTCCAGTTTCAAACATTATGGTCTGAGGATATGCAGGGAATAATCTGTATTTTGGTATCAGTTGAAACCTGACTTGTGACCACTATGTGTTTTATTCTGGAGAAAGTTCCATGTGCACTTGAGAAGAATTAGTTTCATTTTGCTTTAGGGTGGAATGTTCTGTATATATATATGAGATCCATCTAGTCCAGTGTGTCATTTAAAGCTCTTGTTTCTTGTTGATTTTCTGCCTAGATGATCTATCTATTGTTGATATTGAAGTGTTAAGGTCTCATCAATGTGCCTTTTTATTTTGGTTAACAGTTGGCTTATATGATGGTTGTTACTAAGTTGCATCATAGATATTTATATTTGTTAGATCTTGTTGAATAGACCCTTTACAAATGATAAAGTGTCATTCTGTATCTCTGACTACAGTATTTAGCTTAAAATCGAATTTGTTTGATATTAGAATGGCTACCCCAGCTTTCATTGCATGAAAGATGATTCTCCATCCCTTCACTTTCAGCCTGGATGTACCTTTAGGTTTCAAATGAGTGTCTTGTAGACAGCGTATGGATGGGTCCTGTCTTTTATCCATTCTGTAACCCTGTGGCAATTTATGTGAGCATTTAGGCCAATCGGATTGATAATGATTATTGAAAGGTACAATTTTATTGTCATCATTTTTCCTGCGAGCTCCTTGTTTTTATAAATTGTCTCTGTAAATTTCTGTTCCATATCACTCTTTGGGGATTTCTCCTTTTATAGAACCCCCCTTAATATTTCTTACAGGACTGGATTAGTGGTCATATATTCTTTCAGTCTTGGCTGGTCTTGGAAGCTCATTATCTCTCCATCCATTCTATATGACAGTCTTGTCAAAAAAAGTATTCTTGGCGGCATTCTTCTCATTTAGTACCCTGAATATGTCTTGCCAGTCCTTTCTAGTTTGCCAGGTCTCTGCGGACAGGTCTGATGTTATTCTGATGTTCCTCCCTCTCTGTGTAAGAAACCACTTCCTCCTAATTGCCCTTAAGATGGTTTTAAGATTTGCAAGTTTTACTATTACATGCTGTGCTGATGTTTTATTCTCCTTGATCTTAGGATGCATTCTCTCTTTCTCTAGGACATGAATTCTTGTTTCATTCCTTAGATTAAGGAAGTTCTCAGCTAGAATTTGCACAAATATATTTTCTAGTCCTCTATTTTTCTCTACCCTCTCAGGGATCCCAATAATTCTGACATTTGAATGTTTCATGGCATCACTGATTTCTCTAATTCTGTTTTCATGGATTCTAAGGTGTTTGTTCTGGGGCTCTTCCTGATCTTTCTTCTCTTTCTTTTTTTAAAGATTTTATTTATTTATTTGACAGAGAGATAAAGAGAGAGCACAAGCAGGCAGAGTAGCAGGCAGAAGGAGAGGGAGAAGTAGGCTTTTTGCTGAGCAGGGAGCCCAATGTGGGGCCCAATCCCAGGACCCTGGGTTCATGACCTAAACCAATGGCAGCCACTTAACCAGCTGAGCCAAACAGCCACCTCTGATCCTTCTTTTCTATCAGTTTGTCTTCTAGATCTCTAATTTGTTCTTCTGCCTTTTTTACTCTAGCTGTTAGAGAATCTAGATTAGATTCGATCTCATTGATAACATTTTTACATTCTGCCAGATCAGCTCGCACTTCTGCCCTTAGTGAATCTGTTGTCATTAATGGTTTTCTCCATCCTAGGTATTGTCTGCATAATTGTTACCCTGAAGTTTATTTCTTACTTCTTGCTTATATCCATATCCATTAGTTCTGTGGCAGAGGTCACAGTCTCAAGGTTTTCCCGTGAAATTTTCCTCCTCTTAGTCATTCTCTTGAGGTGTGGTTGAGGGAATGTACAGAGTCCAAACTATTGACCACAACCCAAGAAAGATGCATCTGTTTTATAGGGACCTTAGGGTTGTCGGCCTTGTTCTTTCAACTTATCTTCTGGGGGAGGGGCCTGTCGTGCTGTTACTCATGTTGCCCTATTTGGGTAGAGTTGCCCTAACCCTTTAGGGGAGATGAGCTCATTGAAAATAGGTTTTGGGGGTGTTTTGTACTGTGGCACCTTTCCCTGGTGGCTTTCAGCATCTCTTCTGAGAGTCAGAGTAGATACGACCATATACAAACTTCTGTCTCAGAAAAGAGAGATTGCAGTCTGTTCTCTAGAAAGCCCTCCAGGTCATACTGACTCCATTTGTGTCTGTGGTTTTAAAAACCACAGAATACTGGGTTGTGTGCCCCACACCCCCACTCCCAGCCCTTGCAGCTCCAGGCACATTTATGATTTTTGTGCTTCTAAAACCACCAGATACACCCAGTTCACATATGGGCCCCCACAGCTCCAGGTTCAGTCTGGGTGGCCTGCCTTATTGTCCTTTCCCTGCCACTACTGGTCTGAAAATCTGTATCTGGTTCCCAGCATGGGAGGCTTTTGCACTCTGACAGTGCAGGATCGGTATGGCACAGGATCCCAGAGGCTCCCTTCCCCTTCCATTTATCTTCTGATATCTGCCCACAGAACCATGTCTCCCTACTTCATACCATGAAAACAACTGTCAGATATATTTTTGGTATAGATCCTTATATATCTTCTTACATCTCAGGCTGAATTCATGGGTATTTAGAGTAGTCAGGTAGATATTCAGCTCAATTCAGGGGATGGGTTGAAATAGGGACACCTACTCCTCAACCATCTTGCCTCCACCTCCTTACATTTTATTAATAAATTTTTCACCTATGTTCATCAAGGATATTGGCTTGTAGTTCTTTTTTTTAGTGGTCTCTGTTTCCAGTTTTGGTATCAGGTTTGAATTAATTTGGAAGATTTTATGTTCTTCATATTTTTCCATAATAGTTTGAAAATAATAGATATTTACTCTTCTTTTAATGTTTGTTAGAATTCTTCTGTGAAGTTATCTAGCCCTGAACTTTTGTGTATAGGGAGTTTTTGGATTACTGATTCAGGTTTGTTTGTTTTGTTTTGTTTTGTTTTGTTTTGTTTTCTGTCCATTCAATTTTCCTATGTCTTCCTGTTTCATTTTGGTAGTTTATATATTATAAAAATTTATTCATTTATTCTAGGTTGTCCAATTTGTTGACATATACTTTTTCATAATCTTTTATGATTGTATGTCAGCGTTGTTGTTTTTTTATTTCTCCTCCCTCCTTTTTTATTTTATTTATTTGGGTCCTTCTCTCTCTCTCTCTTTGAAATGTCTGAAAAAGTTTATAGTTTTCATAATTATTTCAAAATAACAGCTCCTGTTTTCTTTAATCTGTTCTGCTCCATTTGTTTCTTTTAGTTTCTATATCATTAATTTCTTTTTTTTTTTAAATATTTTACTTATTTATTTGAGAAAGAGCACGAGTTGCAGGGAGGGGCAGAGGGAGAGGGAGAAGAAGAATCCCTGCTGAGCAGAGGGCCTGACATGGTGCTCAATCCCAGGACCCTGAAACCGTGACCTGTGCTGAAGACAGATGCTTAACTGACTGAGCCACCCAGGCACCCCCATTAACTTCTAATATTATCATTATTATTCCCCTTATTCTGTTGGCTTTGGACTTCATTTATTGTTCTTTTTCTAGTTCCATTAGGTGTTAGGTTAGGTTTTTATTTGAGATTTTTCATGATTCTGGCAGTAGGCCTGTATTGGCCTAGATCTCCCTCTTGGGACTACTTTTGTTACATCCTTAAAGATTTGGATAGTTTTGTTTTCATTTTCATCCTTTTCTGTTTTTTATAATTTCAAATTTTATTTCCTGAATGACCCACTCATTGTTTAGTACCAGGATATAGTACCTCTATGTATTGGTGTTCTTTTCATATTTTTCTTATGGTTGACTTCGTTTCATAGCATTATGGTCAGAAACAGTGCATGGTATGACTTTAATCTTCTTGTATTTGTTGAGTCATGTTTTACCCAATGTATTATCTATTCTGCACTTGTAAATAATGTATATTCTTCTATTTTAGAGTGGAATGTTCTGAATACATCTCATAAGTCCATCTGTCCAGGGAGTCATTCAAAGACATTGTTCTCTTGTTTTTGTTTTATTTTGTTTGTTTGTTTGTTTTGTTTTGTTTTCCTGTTTAGATGATCTGTCCATGGATGTCAGTGGGATGTTAGAGTCCCCTGATATTAATGTAGAATTATTAATTAGTTCCTTTATCTTTGTTATTAATTGTTTTAGATGTTTCAGTCCTCCTATGTTGGGCACATAAAAGTTACAACTATTAGAAAATCTTGTTGGATTGTCATTTTATGGTTACATAAAGCCCCATTTTGTCTATTCTTTGTCTATTTTTGTCTTTGTCTATATTGACAGTCTTGGTTTTAAAGTCTAGTTTATGCAATATAACTCCTGCTGCTTTGGCTTTCTTTTGACATCCACTTGTAAGCTGATTTGTAAACTGACTGATATTGGAAAATAAACAGAAGGACGAGGGAGCCACCAGAAGTGACTCATTGGAAAATAATACCCCAATTCAAAACTACCCTGTGCTTGGCGACCAGCTTTAGCTTGGAGACAGGTTTACAGCTCTCAAAAAGAACAAAGGGGCTTAAGCGACAATTTCTGGGATTGGGTAGTCACACATGTGGACCTAAGCCCACAGTCCCAGGATGGCCAAAGCCAGTGCCCACCCATACTTGAGAAAGCCTGGCATGGGCTACAGTCAGCTGTGCATGGGTCCGCAGACATCCACTGATTGCACCACTGCTGGGTTGAGTGCTCTCTCACTGTGCCTAAGAGAGCCCAGCATGTGCTCCTGTCAGTGGTCCCTGGGTCCAACACCATCTGCTGCCTGCATCACCACTGGGAATGAGTGCCCCTGGCGTGGGGGTGGGCTCCACACAGCAGTCCCAGGAATGCTAGCTGGGGAATCAGGTGTGCTGGGACCAGTATTGCGTGTGGTTTTAGTTGCACAGGTGTACAGAGACAAGCAGGGGCCTCAGGCGACCATGTTGTCTGGTGTTGTGATGGTGGCTGGGGGTGTGCACCACCTGTGGGAGTTTTTGGTGTTCAACAGAGTTTAGAGAGGGAGAGTCTGTGTGTTCCAGACCATTCATAGGGGAGCAGAATGTGGCTTCTCTCTGAGGCAGATGTTTGGGTGCAGAGAGTTTACTTTGCTCTGACCCTGGAAAAAGACCCCAAAAGCCACCAAAGAAAAAAAACGTCCAGAGAACAAAAGCCTGAAAAAACAGTTTCCACAGAGCCCAGTCCCTTGACAGAGGGCAGGACAACTCAGCCCAAACAAAACTGACTGAAAAACAATGTGGCCAGGCCCTCCTTCAGAAGAAAAGCCAAAAGAACAGGAGGACTACAACCACAGCATCCCTTTAAAACTGTAAAACCCCAACCTCAGGGGATAACAATATATTAAGCCCTCAAAACGTGTATATTCTGTAGATACAACTTTTATCTTTCTTTTTTAAAATTCGTTCTCATCATTCTTGTTCTTTTACTTTTTTTTTTTGGTTACCTACTTACCATTTCAACTAAATGTTTATTACAACATATCCATAATAAATTTTTAATTTGAACTTTTTTCATGCATATACCTTTGTGTGTGTATATAATCTTCAAGGTAGTCCTTTCTCTCTATTAAATGCCATATATATATAAATATATATATATATAATTTATTTAACTTATGTATATAATTAATTAATTAATATTTAATTTCCTTGTATCTCTGGAACATTGAGTCCTTTAACAAAGATAACAAGATACACCCTGTCAGAACTGAAATAATCTTCCTTGCCAACACCAAGGGTTTATAACCACCTTCCAGTCTCATTCTTTTGTCAGTGTTTCTGTGTGTATGTTTTTGTTTTTGTATGTTACAAATCTTATCCTTAGGGTTCGTTGTGAGTGGGTTTTTTTTTCTTTTTTGTTTTCCTCTTTCATTTTTCTTTTTCCTTTATTTTTGGTGGTGACTTCTGCTTTCTTCAAAACTCTCCAGGGTGCACCTTGCTTGGATTGTGGATGATATATTAAACTATACATCCCCTCAACCATCTCTTACCAAAATGACTAGGAGAATGAAGACCAAACAGAGGAAAAATTCAGAGACTGTGACCTCTGCCACAAAACTATTAGATATGGACCTAAACAATATGTCAGAAATAGAATTCATGGTAAAGATTACCCAGACAATGGCTAGGTTAGAGAAGACCATTAGAGGCAACATAGAATCTCAAAGGGCAGAAGTGAGAGCTGATATGGCAGAATGTAAAAATGTTATCAATGAGATCCAATCTAATTTAAATACTCTAATGGCTAGGGTAAATGAGGCAGAGGATGGAATTAGTGATGTATAAGACAAACTGATAGAAAAGAAGGATCAGGAGGAGGCCTAGAACAAACAGCTTAGAATCCATGAAAACAGAATTAGGGAAATAAATGATGCCATGAAATATTCCAGTGTCCTAATTATTGAATCCCTGAGGGGGTGGAGAGAAAAAGAGGATTAGAAGATACAGTTGAACAAACCCTAGATGAAAATTTCTGTAACCTGGGGAATGGAACAACTGTTCATGTCCTAGAGGCAGAGAGGACACCTCCAAGATGAACAAGAGTCCAAAGACCTCCAGACATGTGAATGTGAAATTCATGAATCATAAATTCAATGAAGATGTCTTAAGGGCAGTTGGAGGAAGAGATTCCTTATGTACAAAGGAAGAACCATCAGAATAATGTCAGACATGGCCACAGAAACCTGGTAAGCCAGAAAAGTCTGGCAAGACAGACTCAGAGCACTAAATGCAAAAAACATGAAACCAAGAATACTTTATCTGGCAAGGCTGACATTCAGAATTGTTAGAGAGATAAAGAGCTTCCAAGACCCACAAAGTACAAAAGATTATGTGACCAACAAGTCAGCACTACAAGAAATATTAAGGGTGGTTGTACAAAAGAAGAAAGACCCCAAGAGTGATATAAAACAGAAATTTACAGAGACAATCTATAGAAACAAGAACTATACAATCAACATGATGACAATAAAAACTTATCTTTCGATAATCATTCTGAACACAAACAGCTTAAATGCTCCCATAAAACAACACAGGGTTGCAGACAGGATAAAAAGACAGGACCCATCCATATGCTGTCCACAAGAGACACATTTTGAACCTAAAGATACATCCAGACTGAAGTGAAGGGATGGAGAACCATCCTTCATGCAATGGACCTCCAAAGAAAGCTGGGGTAGCAATACTAATATCAGACAAATTACACTGTAAGCGAAAGACTGTAGTGAGAGATATAGATGGATACTACATGATCCTTAAAGGGTCTCTCCACCTAGAAGATCTAACAATTGTAAATAGTTATGCCTCCAACATGGGAGCAGCTAACCACATAAGCTATATGGTTAGATAAAGATTCATATTGATAAGAGCACTTTAATTGTAGGGGATCTTAACAAGCCACTCAACAATATACAGGTCATCTAAGCAGAAAATCAACAAAGAAACAAGAGCTTTGAATGACACATTGGACCAGATGAACTTCATAGATAATATACATATTATTCGATCATAAAACTATGGAATACTCATTCTTCTTGAGCACACATGGAACTCTGTCAACATTAGACCACATGAGGTCAGAAGTCAGGTCTCATCCAATACCAAAAGACTGAGATTATTCCCTGCATATTCTCAAACTATAATGCTTTAAAAAAAAAAAAGATTTCACTTATTTATTTAACAGATAGAGATCACAAGTAGGCAGAGAGGCAGGCAGAGAAAGACGAAGAAGCAGGCTCCCTGCTGAGCAGAGAGCCTAATGTGGGGCTTTATCCCAGCACCCTGGGATCATGACCTGAGCCAAAGGCAGAGGCTTTAACCCACCGAGCCACCCAGGTGCTCCCATACAATAATGCTTTGAAACTGGAACTCAATCACAACAAAAAGTTTCAAAAGAATTTGAACACTTTGAAGCTAAAGATCATCCTGCTCAAAAATTTTTAGATCCACCAGGAAATCAAAGAAGAACTAAAACAATTCATGCAAACCAATGAGAATGAAGACACATTTGTTCAAAACCTATGGGATATGGCAAACACAGTCCTAAGGGGGGAATACAGAACCAACCAAGCCTCACTCAAAAAAAGACAAAAATTCCCAAATGCACAAACTCTCTTTACATCTTAAAGAATTGGAGAATTAACAACAAATTAAGCCAACCCCATGCACAAGAAAAGAACTAATTAAGATTAGAGCAGAGATCACTGAGATGAAACTAGAGGTACAGTAGAACACATCAACAAAACCAGAAGCTGTTTCTTTGAAAGAATTAATAAGATTGAACCACTGGCCAAACTAATCCAAAAGAAAAGAGGGAGGACCCAAATTAATAAAATTATGAATGAAAGGGAAGAGATCACGACTAACACCAAGGAAGTAGAAACAATCATTAGAAATTATCTATGGTTATATGCCAATAAGTTAAGTTAATAGTATCCAACAGTGCATTTAAAGGATTATCCACCATGACCAGGTGGGATTTATCCCTTGGATTCAGGGTGGCTCAATATTCACAAATCAATCAATGTGATAGAAAACATAAATAAGAGAAGAGACAAAAACTACATGGTCCTCTTAATTGATGCAGAAAAAGCATTTGACAAAATACAACATCCTTTCCTAATTAAAACTCTTCAAAGTATAGGGATAGAGGGAACATTCTTCAACTTCATAAAATTCGTCTATGAAAAACCCACAGGGATTATCATTCTAAATGGGGAAAAGCTGAGAGCCCATCCATTGAGATCAGGAACATGACAAAGATGCCCACTCTTGCCACTGTTGTTTAACATAGTACTAGAAGTCCTAGCAATTGGACAACAAAAAGAAATACAAAGTATTCAAACTGGCAAAGAAGAAATCAAACTCTCTCTCTTCAGAGAAGACATGATACTTTATGTGTAAAAGACTCCACCCCTGAATTACTAGAACTCATACAGCAATTCCATAATGTGGAAGGATACATAATCAATGCACAGAAATCATTTGCTTTCTTATATACTAAAAATGAAACTGTAGAAGGGGAACTTAGAGAATTGATTCCATTTCAAATAGCACCAAAACCCATAAGATGCCTATGAATAAACCTGTCCAAAGAGGTAAAGTATCTATATTTGAGGAATTACAGAACACTCATGAAAGAAATTGAAGACACAAAAAGAAAACCATTCTATGCTCATGGATCAGAAGAATAAACATTGTTAAAATGTCTATACTGCCCAGAGCAATCTATACTTTCAATGCCATCCTAACCAAAATACTAAAGGCATTTTTCAAAGTGCTGGAACAAACAATCCTAAAATTTGTATGGAACCAGAAAATACCCCAAATCGCTAAGGGAATGTTGAAAAGGAAAACAAAGCTGGGGGCATAACGTTGCCTAATTTCATGCTTTATTCCAAGCTGTGACCATCAAGACAGCATGATCCTGACACAAGAAAGGTCACAGAGACCAATGGTACAGAGTAGAGAGCCAGATATGCACAGTCAACTCTGGTCAACTAATCTTTGACAAAACAGGAAAAAATATCCAGTGGAAAAAAGACAGTCTTTTCAAAAAAGGCTTCTGGGAAAATTGGACAGCTATGTATAGAAGAATGAAACTCAACCATTCTCTTACACCATACACAAAGATAAACTCAAAATGGATGAAAGACCTCCGTGTGAGACAGGAATCCTAGAGGAGAATATAGGCAGTAACCTCTTCCACATTGGCCACAACAACTTCTTTCAAGATATGTCTCCAAAGTCAAGGGAAACAAAAGTGAAAATGGACTTCTAAGACTTTGTCAAGATAAAAAGCTTCTATAGAGTAAAGGAAACAGTCAACAAAACAAAGAGGCAATCCACTGAATGTGAATGGGAGAAGATATTTGCAAATGACATGACAGACAAAGGGATGATATCCAAGATCTATAAAGAACTTCTCAAACTCAGTACCACCAAAAAACAGATAATTATAGAGGGCACAGATTGCATGGAGCACAGGGTGTGGTGAAAAAATAATGAATACTGTTATGCTGAAAATAAATAAATTTAATTTACAAAATAAAAGATAAAAAATAATGGGCATAAGACAGGAACAGACACTTCTTCAATGAAGATCTATAAATGGCTAGCAGACATATAAAAAATGTTCATCATCATTAGCCATTAGGGAAATTCAAATCGAAACTACCTTGAGATACCACTTTACACCAGTTAGAATTGCAAAAATTAACAAGGCAGGAAAGAACAAATGTTGGAGAGGATGTGGAGAAAGGGGAATCCTCTTAAACTGTTGGTGGGAATGCAAGTTGGTGCAGCCACTTTGGAAAACATCACAGAGATTCCTCAGAAAATTAAAAATAGAGCTACTCTATGACCTGGCAATTACACTACTGGGTATTTACCCCAAAGATAGATACGTAGTGAAAGAAGGACCATATTTACCCCAATGTTCATAGTAGCAATGTCCACAATATCCAAACTGTGGAAAGAGCCAAGATGATGCCCTTCAACAGATGAATGGAAAAAGAAGATGTGGTCCATTTATAAAACTGAATATTACTCAGCCATCTGGAAGGATGAATACCCAATTTTTGCATCAGCATGGATGGGACTGGAGGAGATTATGCTGAGTGAATTAAGTCAAGCAGAGAAAGTCAATTATCATATGATTTCATTTACTTGTAGAACATAAAGAATAATATGGAAGACATTAGAAGGATAGGAAAAGTGAATTGTGGGAAATAAGAGGGGGAGAGGAACAATGTGAGTCTGTGGACTCCAAGAAACAAACTGATAGTTTTGCAGGAGGTGGGGGGAATGAGCCTGGTGGTGGGTATTAAGGAGGGCACGTATTGCATGGAGTCCTGGGTATTGTACATAAATAGTGAATCTTGGAACACTGCATCAAAAACTAATGATGTATTTAATGGTGACTAATATAACACAATAAAAATAATAAAATAAAATAAAACCAAGAGTGTAAAAATAGAAAAAGTAGGGAACTATTAAATAAACAGAACACAATTCCTTTGAATGACACATTTGACCAGATGGACTTAACAGATATATTCAAAATGCTCCACTCTGAAACAGCAGAATACATATTCTTTTCAAGTGTACATGAGACATTCTCCAGAATATGACAGATTGGGCCACAAAACAGGAGTCAACAAACATAATAAGATTAAAATCACATCATGAATATTTTCTGACCACAGTGCTAAGAAACTAGAAGTTAAGCAGAATAAAAACATTGTAAAGACCACAAACACAGGGAGGCTAAACAACATACTACTAAACAATCAATGGATCAAAGAGGAAAAAAAAGAAATTAAAAAATTACATGCAAACAAATGAAAATGAATACACAATGGTCCAAAACTTTCAGATGCAGCAAAAGTGGTATAAGAGCAGATGTCTGTACAATAGAAGCCAATGTTAAGAAGGAACAAAAATCCTAAGTAAAAAACCTAACTTTACTCCTACAGAAGCTGGAAAAGGAACTACTGAATACTAAACCGGTAGAAGGAATGATACAATAAATATTTCAGCAGAAATAAATTATATGCAAACTAAAACACAACAAAACAAAAACAAACGATAAAACAGATAAACAAAACAGGATATTGTTCTTTGAATAAATTAAGAAAATTATTAAATAATTTTAATAAAAAGAAAAAAAATTATTAAATAATTTTAATAAAAAGAAAAAAAGGGGACTCAAATGAATAAAATTTTCCTGAGAGCTTTCCATAGAGTTCCGGAGGACGGGAAAACAAATGGCGGCCTCCTGGTCTCCGGCCCGGAGTAGCCGAGAGCCCGGGGCCGCACTTCTCAGTGCGCCCTCAGAGAACAGCGCCCAGTTACTCCCGTCTGCCCAACCTCCGGCCGCGCTCCAAGCTCACCAAGCCTTTGGCTGGTTCAAGGTAACCCCTAGCTGTGAGCTTACTGTTGGCTCTGTCTCTGTAGCCTGCTTTTCCGTTCCAATATCCGCAAGCTCTGCAATACTCAGACACCCCCGATCCTTCTGTGACCCTGCGGGACCTGAGGCCACGCTGACCCCGTGTGGGCTTCGCCCTGGTTTAGCCTCTGGAGCGATGTCCTTCAGTGGAACAGACTTTTAAAAGTCCCGATTTTGTGCTCCCTTGCTCTGCCGCTTGCCGGGAGCCAGCCCCTCCCCCTGGGGTCTATCTTCCTGTCGCTTTGGATTCACGTCTCCACCAGTCCTACCTTTCAGGAAGTGGTTGTTTTTCTGTTTCCAGAATTGCTGTTCTTCTTCTCTTCAATCTGCCGATGGATTTGTAGGTGTTTGCAATCTTTAGATAAGCTATCTAGCTGATCTCCTGCTAATTGAAGTAGTCTCAGCCTGCTACTTCTCCACCATCTTGACTCCCTCCACAGCCTCTTAAGGTTTGTCTCAACCTCCAGTTTCCCCCAATTCACTTTTGCTTTCCTTCTCCTAATGTCCTCCATATTATTCCGTGTGTCCCACAAGTAGGTGAAACCATATGATAATTGACTTTCTCTGCTTGACTTATTTCATGCAACATAATCTCCTCCAGTCCCAGCTATGCTTATGCAAAAGTTTGGTATTCATCTTTTCTGATTGCTGAGTAATATTCCATTGTGTATATGGGCCACATCTTCTTTATCCATTCATCTGTTGAAGGGCATCTTTGTTCTTTCCAGTTTGGTGATTGTAGACATTGCTGCTATGAGCGTGAGAATACATATGGCCCTTCTTTTCACTACCTCTGTATCTTTGGGGTAAATACCCAGTGGTGCAATTGCCAGGTCATAGGGTAGCTCTATTTTTAATTTCTTAAGGAATCTCCACACTGTTTTCCAAAGTGGTTGCACCAACATGCATCCCACAAACAGTGTAAGAGGATTTCCCTTTCTCTACATCCTCTCCAACATTTGTTGTTTCCTGCCCTGTTAATTTTGGCCATTCTAACTGGTGTTAGGTGGTATCTCAATGTTGTTTAGCTTTGGATTTCCCTGATGGCCAATGATAATTATTTTTTTTTCCTGTGTCAGCTAGCCATTTGTATGACTTCTTTGGAGAAGTGTATGTTCATGTTTTCTGCCAATTTTTGACATGATTATCTGTTTTTTGGATGTTGAGTTTGAGAAGCTCTTCACAGATCTTGGATATCACCCCTTTGTCTGTAGTGTCATCTGCAAATGTCTTCTCCCATTTCTTGGGTTGCCTCTTTGTTTCATTGACTGTTTCCTTTGCTGTGCAGAAGCTTTTGATCTTGATGGAGTCCCCAAAGTTCAATTTCCCTTTTGTGTCCTTTATCTTTGGAGATGTGTCTCGAAAGAAGTTATTGTGACCGATGTTGATGCCTATGTTCTCCACCAGAGTTTTAATGGATTCCTGTCTCACATTGAGGTTTCTCATTCATTTTAAGTTTGGAAATAGAAAAGACCCCAAATCACTAAGGAAATGATGAAGAAGAAAAACGGATCTTGGGGCATCATGTTGCCTGATTTCAAACTTTATTACAAAGTTCTGATCACCAAGACAGCTTGGTACTGACACAAAAGCAGACACATAGACCAATGGAATGGCGTATACAGTCCAGTTATGGACCATCAACTCTGTGGTCAAATAATCCTCATCAAAGAAGGAAAAAATATGCAGTGGAGAAAAGACAGTCTCTTCAAAAATGGTGCTGGGGAAATTGGACCATTGCATATAGAGGAATGAAGAACATTCTCCTACACCACACTCAAAGAGAAAGACATTTGTTGTTCTAATTAATGGATGGTATCAAGCTTTATATGATAGTGGATTAGGATTTTAAATAACTGCACATTTGTTCAGGTTGTAACAAAGTGACATTTAGTAGAAAAATATTAAATCCCTGTGTATGTACATGTTTTACCATACAGAGTCAAGGCAGCATATATAACCTAGGCTTTGATAAGCATCTCCGTTTCAGGCAGCATTCAGTGTCTGTCTCTAAAGAACAGACCCTCACTTAGTACATATGCCAAGCTTTGGGCCCTTGAGTATTAATAATATTAATATTTTTAATTATAAAGTTGCAGATACATTAAAATGTGTCCTGAGGGTAGTGAGGAGGTTGGAGAAAAAAACCTTTAGTTGAAGTCCCATAATGGACAGCTGAAAACTATGGTGGTGTTCTGCCTGGAGAAGATTCAGAACAACAGGGACTTGGACCTTGGAAGGACTCTCACAGGGTAAAAGAAACAGACCAATTCTAAGAGACCCATTTATCCACTTCAGAGCAAGAAGATACTTATTTTATAATAAGAAATAACTTTCTGCCAGTCAATAATATCCCTGGAAAGAGTAGGCTACTTCAAGAAGTAGTAGTTTTCTTGTCAGCAGAGCTGTACAAAGAGAAACTACCTTAGTGTTACTACAGAACCAGATTTCCACTGTAAATATAATGATGGTTCTCAAATTTGAGGGTGTGGTGCATCAGTATCACCTGGAAAACTAGATATAAATCCAGACTCTTGGGTTTCTAGCCTCAGGTTCCAATTCAGGAGGTCTTGGATAGGTCCTGTGGATGTGCATCTTTTTAATAAATATTTCTAAGTAATTCTAATCCCACTTTGGAAAATAGTCTGTTGAAGGTTGATTGATTAATATTTACTGAGGCCAGCATTAAGGAGGGCTGAGGACACCAGACTGGTAGTCAGGCAAGCTGATCCTGGCTGTTTTTTTTTTTTCCCAGTGTTCCAAGGTTCATTGTTTATGTACCACACCCAGTGCTCCATGATATAAGTGCCCTCCTTAATACCCACCACCAGGCTCACCCATCCCCCCACCTCCCTCCCCTCAGTTTGGTTCTCAAAGTCCACAGCCTCTCATGGTTCGCCTCCATCCCTGGCTTTTGCACCCATAGAAACTTTTTCAAATCCCTTCCCCCTTTGGGACCCAGGCTGTACCATGGTGAATACCCTTTTAACATCTTCACTTTAAATCTGGGGAACTCATCCTTCCTTCAGACAAAATCTCATACAGAACCCCAATACTTAAAGCAAATATTGAACTCTTCTGGTGCCTGTGTGTGTGTGTAATAAAGAAGTGTCCTTCCCTTTCACCAAATCCCACCAAAAGACCCAGAAGTTCTTTTATTATGTTTCAAAGTCACTACTCTTTGGTCTTCCAAATGCCCAGGCTCTGATGACCCAGGCATTTGGGTTATGTGACCCTCATGTCTGAATCCCTGTATTTGTCCCTGATCTGGTACCTATATCCAGCCCTACCATCTCCCTCTATCCTCCACACACTGAGAACAAGTGAACATTGTGGCCCCTTAGGCATCTAAGCAAGACTTTCTCCTCTACCTCATGCCAAGTCACTGGTCCCACATATCACACATGTCTTCACAGGGCCAGCCTGTCCTCCTGCAGCCCCTGCCTATTTCATTGCCCAGCCTCCAGTTCATAGTGCACTCCTGTCCCTGTAAATAACTTTGAACAGGGCTTTGGAAAGTCTCCTCCGGATCTCTTAATCTAGGCTTCAGTTCCCCAAATTGTTTCTCAAGCCTGTTCTATCATCCCACTACTTCAGATGGGTTCCTATGCAAGGAAGACCAGGAACCCCTGGTGATCAGCTTCTGCTTATTTCTCCAGCTTTATCTCCAGCCTCCTCTGAGTCATCAGATTTTGTTGCTGTCTGAGGACTGGAAATAAAGAGGCTGATTACACTCAACCTTCATAGAATCATATAGAGAGTCAAAGGACTTTAGAATTGTCTGCATAATGGGGTGTCTGGGTGGCACAGTTGGTTGAGTGTCTGAATCTTGATATCATCTCAGGTCTGGATCTCAGAGTTGTTAGTTCAAGCCCTGAATTGGGCTCCACATTGGGCATGAAGCCTACTTAATTTTTTTTTTTTAATTGTCTGCCTGAACCTGGGTGATAAAATAACAGTTGAAAGCCACTTGGAACCAGAAATACTTTGTGAATAACAACAGTAGGTATCATTATAAATTCTCTCCTATATGTCAGCTAATTTTCTGTCCATTGATTTATTTAATTTTTATATCAACCCTGTGAAGTCAGTACAATTTGTACCTTTCTTTTCTAGATGAGGGAGCTCGGGCTCAGAGTAGTTAGCCTGTTGAGATATGAATACAGAGCTGGGATTATGGGC
Organism: Mustela nivalis; assembly: GCF_964662115.1. Classification (NCBI taxonomy): domain Eukaryota; kingdom Metazoa; phylum Chordata; class Mammalia; order Carnivora; family Mustelidae; genus Mustela; species Mustela nivalis. The sequence continues at coordinate 72,254,777 of NC_139040.1, forward strand.
CCATGCTCTAGTGATCATTGAGGTGGTAACTGTGAACTTCATGACACATAGCAGTAGATGGAGGTTACTCTGATCACTCTAGAGGAATAGGCACAAGTTCTAGTGGAGTGTGATGTTTAGCTTCCTGTGGTCCTGGGAATGTCATCATTTTCTTAGTTTGGTTCTTATCTGGTGGCAAAATTCTTCTCTAAGTCTCCACAAATCAGCAAGATGGGAATCTCTTACTGTTTAGCTTGGCAGTGCCAGCAAAGGGGGAGGAAACACAAATTATTGCAATGACCCTGGGCTTTTCCTAGAAAAGGAAATTGAGAATTCCTGGGGTGGATGGCAGGTCTAATTTGACCCATAGTTTCCAATCTTGATTGGACCTAAGAGCGTCCCATAGAATGAAGCAGGTTCTTGGGCCCCATCTTAGAAATAATGATCAAGGACATGGCCTTAAGACCCAAGAATGTGCATGTAGAATACACTTCTCAAGTGATTTGGATGCACGTTTTTCTGAACTACCTTGCCCTTACTAGAGAGTTAAACCAAATAGACTTACAGGTCTCTTCCAGCTCTTATGTCCCCATTCTTTATTAAATACAAAGCTGCCTAACATAAAAGATAACTACCACGACCAAATAAAAAAGAGAGGGAAGAAATGTGGTTGTCAATAGTTAGAAATGTATGTATGATCAAAACTGAATTTAAAGACAGAAATGATTATGGGTTTTTTTTTTTTTTTTTTTTGCGTGGTGGGGTGTGGTGAGAAGGCTAAGAATAAGAACCCCAGTCAGTTTCTAAAGAGACTGAGTTAACTTTGGTAGAGAGGGACCAAATAAAAATGGGGATTGAATGCTACCCAGAGGATTTAGATTTGAGAAACAAATGAGGGCATTCTGATGTACAGAAGAAAGGCTGTCAGGGTAATATTTTGGAAATTTTTCTGAATATGTGCATCACTATTTGATACATTCATATATGTGTGCATGTATATATATGTGTGTGCAGGACAAAGACCAAACTTTCCTGAAAACAATCATTATTAAGGATCAGTGTGATACACTCTGATGTCATGTGTATTTGTATGTGTGTGTGTATGAAGTAAATTGAATCCACAGATAGATAAATTTAATATATGTATATTATAAATATAAAATAAGTACATGCACATTCATATGTACATTATGTGTATAGATTGAATGTATACTATATATATAGACTATATATATATGGACTATATATATAAACAGTTTTATATAAAACTGCTAGTACCAATCCACCAATTAAATTAATTTCACAACTTCTTAGTGGGTTAAAAACCACAGCTAAAGAAAAACTGATCTTAAGGAAATTAGGTAATTCCTGATTACTTTTCATACATATAGGCAACAATTATCTGATCTAGTGAAATGCTTCAGAAAATCCACAGATATTTTATCTTAGTTTAATTTTTGAAATATATGCTTAAGAATGGATTGGAAGAACAAACATTGTTAGAGTGCCATTACAACCAAAGCAATCTACATTTGATATAATCCCTATCAAAATAACAATAACATTTTTCAGACTTGAAAAAAAAAAAAAACCTCTTAAAATTTGTGTGGAAGCACAAAAGATCCCAAATAGTCAAATCAACCTTGAAAAAAACCTGTTGGCTTCACAATTCCAGACGTCAGGTAATATAACAAGGTTATAGTGTTCAAAAACAGTTTGGTAGTGGTACAAAAATTGACACATTTATCAATGCAATAGAATAGAAAACCAAGAAATGAACCCGCAACTATATGCTCAATTAATCATTGACAGAGCAGGAAGGAATATCCTATGGGTAAAAGACAGTGTCTTCAACAAAGAGTGCTGGGAAAATGAGAGCAACATGCAAACAATGAACCAGGAACACTTTCTTAAACCATACCCAAAAATAAATTCAAAACAGATGAAAGACCTAAATGTGAGACATGAAGCCATAAACATACTAGAGGCACTAAAGTCTTTGATATCAGCCATAGCAACTTATTTCTAGAATATCTCCTGAGGCAAGGGAAACAAAAGCAAAAATAAACTACTGAAAATTCACCAACATAAAAGATTCTACTTTGCAAAGCAAAGAGTTATCAAAACAAAGAGGCAACCCATGGAATGGGAGAAGATATTTGCAAATGACACAATGGAAGATTTTTATCTTGATGAGGTTCCAGTAGTTTATTTTTGCTTTTGTTTTCCTTTAGGATTTTGATGATTCCTGTCTCACATTGAGGTCTTTTATCCATTTAGAGTTTCTCTTTGTGTATGTTGCAAGAGAATGGTTTAGATTCATTCTTCTATATATAGCTGTCCCATTTTCCCAGAACCATTTGTTGAAGAGACTGTGTTTTTCCCATTGGATATATTTTCCTGCTTTGTCGAAGATAATCTGACCATAGAATTGAGGGTCTTTATCTGGGCTCTCTATTCTGTTTCATTGGTTTATGTGTCTATTTTTGTGCCAACACCATGCTGTCTTGGTGATCACAGCTTTGTAATATATGTTGAAATCAGGCAACATAATGTCTGAAGTTTTGTTTTTCTTTTTCAACATTTTCTTGGTGATTTGGGGTCTTTTCTGGTTCCATACAAAATTTAGGATTGTTTGTTCCAGCACTTTGAAAAGGGCTGATATCCAAGACGTATAAAGAATTCCTCAAACTCAACAATCAAAAAACAGATAATCACATCAAAAAGGGGGGGCAAAAGACATGAACAGACACTTCTCCAAAGAAGATATACAAATGGCACATAAAAAACTGTTCATCACTGTTAGCCATCAGGAAAATTCAAATCAAAACCACATTGAGATACCACCTTACACCAGTTAGAATGGCCAACATTAATAAGACAGTAAACAAAAAGCATTGGAGAGGATGTGGAGAAAGGGGAAACTTCTTACACTATTGGTGGGAATGCAAGCTGGTGCAGCCATTTTGGAAAACAGTGTGGAGATTCATAAAAAAAATAAAAATAGAGCTCCTCTATGACCCAGAAATTGCACTACTGGGTTTTTATGCCAAAGATACAGATGTCGTGAAAAGAAGGGCCATCTGTACCCTGATGTTCATATTAGCAATGACCACAATCTCCAAACTGTGGAAAGAGCCAAGATGCCCTTCAACAGACAAATTGATAAAGAAGATATGGTCCATATATACAATGGAATATTACTTAGCCATCAGAAAGGATGAATACCCAACTTTTGTATCAACATGGATAGGACTGGAGGAGATTATACTGAGTGAAATACGTCAAGCAGAGAAAGCCAATTATCACATAGTTTCACTTATATGTGGAAAGTAATGAAGAGCATGGAGGACATTAGAAGGAAGGGAAAAATGAAGTGGGGGAATCAGAGAAGGAGATGAACCATGAGAGACTATGGATTCTGGGAAACAAACAGGTTTTTGGAGGGGAGGGGGATAGGAGGGATGGGTTAGCTGGGTGATGGGTATTAAGGAGGGCATGGATTGCATGGAGCATTGTGTGTTACATGCAAGCAATGAATCATGGACCACTACATCAAAAGCTGATGATGTACTGTATGGTCGATAACATACTATAAAAATCAAAGACAGAATTGCAAAAAAAAGATAAAAAGCTTCTACATAGCAAAGGAAGCAATCAACAAAACTAAAAAGCAAACTATGCAATGGGAGAAGATATTTGCAAATGACATATCAGATAAAGGGCTAGAATTCAAAATATATGTAGAACTTATAGAACTCAATGCTCCCAAAATAAATAATTCAACTTAAAAATGGGCAGAAGACATGAGTAGATATTTTTCCAAAGAAAATATCCAGATGGCCAACAGACACATGAAAAGAGATTCAATATTGCTCATCATCAGGGAAATGCAAATCAAAACTACAATGAGATATCAACTCACACCTGCCAGAATAGATAAATTCAACAACACAGGAAAACAACAGGTCTTAGTGAGGTGGTGGAGAAAGGGGAACCCTCTTGCACTGGTGGTGGGAATACAAACTGGTGCAGCCATTCTGGAAAACAGTATGGAGGTTCCTCAAAAAGCTAAAAATAGAACTACCCTATGACCCAGGAATTGCACTATTAGGTATTTATCCAAAGGATACAAAAGTAGTGGTTCAAATGGGTACATTCACTGCAATGCTTATAGCAGCATCATCTACAGTAGCCAAATTATGGAAACATTCCAAGTGACCATCGACTGATAAATTGATAAAGCAGATGTCATACATAGATATAGATATAGATAGATATATTTAAAGATGTAGAGATGATATAGATAGATGATATATATAGATATGATTTATGGATACATTAATTGAATATTGCTCAGCCATAATAATAAAGAATAAAATCTTATTATTTGAAAGATCCTGTGTGGGCCAGAGGGTATTATGGTAAGTGAAATAAGTCAGTTAGAGATAGACAAATATCCATATGACTTTGCTCATATTTGGAATTTAGGAAACAAAACAAATGAGCTAAGGGGGAAGAAGAGGGAGAAGGGAAAACCAAGAAACTGACTCTTTTTTTAAAGATTGATTTATTTATTTGAGAGAGAGAAGGAGAGAAGGAGAAGGGAGGAGGGATGAAGAGTGAGGGAGAGAAAAACCTGAAACAACTCCATACTGAGCATGGAGCCAATGTGGGATTGATTTCCTGACCCTGAGATTAGACCTCAAACAAAAGCAAAAGTCAGATGCTTAACTGATTGTACCACCCAGGTACAGTTGCTCCAGTACAGAGAGCAAACTTATGGTTACCAGGGGGTGGTGGGAGCATTGGTTAAATAGGTTATGGAGATTAATAAGTGCATTTGAGATATTAATTTTATTCTTAACATGTTCCAAAATTCATTGTTTATGCATCACACCCAATGCTCTATGCAGTTTGTTGTGGGGTGCCTGGGTGGTTTAGTCCTTAAGCATCTGCCTTTGGCTCAGGTCATGATCCCAGGGCCATGGGATCTAGCCCCACATCAGGCTCCCTTATCAGCAGGAAGCCTGCTTCTTCTTCTCCCACTCCCCCTGCTTGTATTCCCTTTCTCACTGTCTCTCTGTCAAATAAATAAATTAAATTTAAAAAAGAAGTACATTTGTTGTGATCAGCACCAGGTGTTGTATAAAAGTGTTGAATCACTATATTATACACTTGATACTAATATTGCACTCTATGTTAACTAGGGTTTAAATAAAAAATTAAAAGGTAAATAACTGCAGTAAAAAGTTACACTTATGTGTGAAAATATGTGATGCACTAAATTCAAACTCTTTGGAAACTAGCATTAACTTTGACAGCATTGTTACTTTGTTTCTCATGCAGATATTGAAATAAGGCTCCTGAGGGCCTACACTTTATTTGTTTGTTTGTTTATTTATTTATTTATTTATTTTAGTGTTTCAAGATTCATTGTTTAATCACCAAACCCAGCGCTCCATGCAATACATGCCCTCCTTAATACCCACCACCAGGCTCACCCATCTCCCACTCCCACTCCTCAGTTTGTTTATCAGAGTCCAGTCTCTCGTGCTTCCTCTCCCCCTCCAATGCCCCCCTTTCACTTTTCCTTTCCTTCTCCTAATGTCCTCCATGTTATTCCTTATGCTCCACAAGTAAGTGAAACCATATGATACTTGATTTTCTCTGTTTGACTTATTTTCACTCAGCATAATCTCCTCTGGTCCCATCCATGTTAAACCTTCTTCTAAACCTGTCATTTTTTAATGAAGATGCCAGTTCTGTCTAAGTCTTGCTTTAAACGCAGCCTGTACATATCCACTCAGGTGAACAACTAAGGATCAGGCCGACTGGTTTGGTATATGCACTCCTTTGGGCATGATAGCTGTGCAATATCAAAAGAATATGTAACATCTTAGATTGTGATGACAGTCTATTATGAATAGTTTAAGTACTTTCACTAAAGTTCAGGGATTTGTTTTCTAACTTTTGTATTTATTACTAGCTGTTCTAACTGTTGCTACCCAGAGACACCAAGAATTTAATTAAATACAGTTTTAAAGGACTAATAAAGTATTCCCTGATTTATATTATTAATTATATTAACTGAGATAATTTTAAACTTTGAAGCAAAGTACTTTATAGACTAACTTTCTTGTTCTACTATAAATTCATGAAGCTCCTCACTTTACAGCATGCTATGTAGAGTTGCCCATGTGAGAAGCAGCTTCATCACAAGCTAATGCCTCCATTTGGAACATTTGGTATTGTGACTTTTAATAGTGATTGTGCTATAGAGCAAATATTCCCAGGTATTAAGGATTTTGAAAGCAAATGAGGTCTTTCAAGGACACCAGGAGGATTTATATTTATGCATTTTACCACACCATTTTGAAATATACTATTGTAACCTCTGTTTTTAGTTGTGTTCCAAATGTACTACACAATTTCAGATCTCAACTCGGCTGGGATCTGAGAAGCTGGCTCAAACATGACCTGATTATTAGAACAGAGTGTACTTTCAGGCTCACCTTTCCATTTCAGGGACTGAAACAATGATTACTTAGCCCATTTGAGCTTATTTGAAACCAGTTTGTTTTCTCTTTCCAGTGCCTGTCTCTTTCCAAGTGGCTTCCAAATGTCCCCTTTGCTGGACTTCTCAAGTGCATGGGAAAGAGTGTCTAGCATTGGCAATCAAGTGACTCTTGGATATGTCTTTCTTTCATCTGTTCTGGAAGTAAATGCTTCTTTTCTGGTACTCAGCTGTTTCTCATATTGAGCTTCAGTCACAGTTGCTGCTGTGTCAATGGCACCGAACACAGGCTAGACATTTGGTAGATGCCCCATAAATCTTTGTTGAAAGAATGAATGAAATGTCACTTTGTGCATTAAGGCATCTCTGGTCCATCCAAAATTTATTGCTTCTGGCTTTTAGGTCCAGGAGATTTCGGTCCATATGTTTAAAACTGAGGGTTTTGGATAGGAGGGGGATGGGGGTATGCGTGAGCCTAGTAATGGGTATTAAGGAGGGCATATATTGCATGCAGCACTGGGTGTGGAGCATAAACAATGAATATTGGAGCATGAAAAAATAAAATTAAATGAAAAAAATTTAAAAGGTGTTTTCTAAGAAAAAATCTCTTGTTAGTTTTAGATTATAATTATTTATAATTTTTAAAATTTAATTTTTAATTTTTATTCCAGATTAGTTAACATACAGTGTTATATTTGTATCACGTGTACAATATAGTGATATGACAATTCTATATATTACTCAGTGCTCATCAAAATAAAGGTATTCTTAATCCCCTTTACCTATTTCACCCATCCTCCCACCTACCTCCCTCTGGTAACCATCAGTTCTCTATAATTAATAATCTGTTTCCTTATTTCTCTCTCTCTCTCTTTTTTTTTCTTTACTTTGCTATTTTTGTTTTGTTTCTTAAATTCAACATATGAGATCATATGGTGTTTGTTTTTCTCCGATTGACTTATTTCATTTAGCATTATACTCTCTAGCTCCATACATGTTGTTGCAAATGACATTTCATTCTTTTTTTTATTAAATTTTTTATTTTTTATAAACATATTTTTATCTCCAGGGGTACAGGTCTGTGAATCACCAGGTTTACACACTTCACAGCACTCACCAAAGCACATACCCTCCCCAATGTCCATAATCCCACCCCCTTCTCCCAAACCCCCTCCCCCCAGCAACCCTCAGTTTGTTTTGTGAGATTAAGAGTCACTTATGGTTTGTCTCCCTCCCAATCCCATCTTGTTTCATTTATTCTTCATTCTTTTTATGGCTGAATAATATTCCACTGTATATGGAATATTATATATATATATATATATATTTATATATATATATTTATATATATATATAAAATCACTTCTCTATCCATCCATCTATCTATGGACATTTGGGCTGCTTCCATAATTGAGCTATTGTAAATAATGTTGCAATAAATATAGAGATGTAAATATCCTTTCAAATTAGTAATGTCATATTCTTTGGGTAAATACCCAGTAGTGGAATTCCTGGACCAGAGGGCAGCTCTATTTTTTAAAAATTTTTAAATTAATTAATTAATTAATTTCACACAGAGAGAGAGAGAGAGAGATCACAAGTAGACAGAGAGGCAGGCAGGACAAGCAGGCTCCCTGCTGAGCAGAGAACCCAATGTAGGGCTCGATCCCAGGATCCTGAGACCTGAACCAAAGGCAGAGGCTTAACCTACTGAGCCACCCAGGTGCCCCTCTATTTTTAATTTTTGAAGAAACCCCATATTTTTTTCCACAATGGCTAGATCAGTTTTCTTTCCCACCAACAGTACAAGAGGATTCCCTTTTTCTCCTCATCCTTACAGTTTCTGTTTCTTGAGTATTGATATTAGTTGATCTCACAGGTGTGAGATGATTTCTTATTGTAGTTTTGATTTTAATTTCCCTGAAAATGAGTTAAACATATGTTGAATATCTTTAATGAGTCCGTTGGCCATCTGTATATCTTCTTTGAAAAAATGTCTCTTCATGTTTTCTGCCCAATTTTAATTGGATTATTTGTGTGTTTTTTGGGGTGTTGAGTTTTATAGCTCATTTATATATTTAGGATACTAACCTTTTATCTGATATGTCATTTGCAAATGATCCATTTGCATATGCATATTCCATTCAGTAGATTATCTTTTACCTATGTGGGTTGTTTCTCTTGTTATACAGAAGCATTTTATCGGTATGTAGTCAATGTTCTATTGATCTTTGTGTCTGTTTTTGTTCTGATACTGTACTCTTCTCATAACTCTACGTTTGTAATATGACCTGAAGTCTCAAATTGTGATACCTCCAGTTTTGTTTTTGTTTTTTTTAATTTTTAATTTTTTAAATTTCTTTTCAGTGTACCAGAATTCATTGTTTATGCACCACACCCAGTGCTCCATGCAATACATGCCCTCCATAATACCACCACCAGGCTCACCCAACCTCCCACTCCCATCCCTTCAAAATCCTTAGATTGTTTTTCAGAGTCCATAGTCTCTCATGGATCATCTCCCCCTCCAATATTCCCCAACTCCCTTCTCTTCTCCATCTCTCCATGTCCTACATGTTATTTCTTATGCTCCACAAATAAGTGAAACCATATGATAATTGACTCTCTCTGCTTGACGTATTTCACTCAGTGTAATCTCTTCCAGTCCCATACATGTTGCTACAAAAGTTGGGTATCCATCCTTTCTGATGGAGGCCTAACCACAGTGTATATCGACCACATCTACCTTATCCATTCATCTGTTGATGAAGGGCATCTTGGTTCATTCCACAGTTTGGCGACCGTGGCCATTGCTGCTATGAACATTGGGGTACAGATGGCGCTTCTTTTCATGACATCTGTATCATTTGGGTAAATATCCAGTAGTGCAACTGCAGAGTCATAGGGAAGCTCTATTTTTAATTTCTTAAGGAATCTCCACACTATTTTTCCAAATTTGCTGCACCAACTTTCATTCCCAACAACAGTGTAAGAGGGTTCTTCTTCATCCACATCTTCTCCAACGTTTTTTGCTGTCTGGTTAATTTTGGCCATTCTAACTGGTGTAAGGTGGTATCTCAATGTGGTTTTGATTAGAATCTCCCTGATGGCTAGTTATGATGAACACTTTTTCATGTGTCTGATAGCCATTTGTATGCCTTCTTTGGAGAAGTATCTGTTTAGGTATACTGCCCATTTTTTGACATGATTATATGTTTTGTGTGTTGAGTTTGAGAAGTTCTTTATAGATCCTGGATATCAGCCTTTTGTCTGTACTATCATTTGTGAATATAGAAATGACAATATCTTCTCCCATATCTTTTCCCGAATATCTTCTCCCATTCCTTGGATTGCTCTTTTGTTTTGTTGACTGTTTCCTTTGCTGTGCAGAAGCTTTTGATCTTGATGAAGTCCCAAAGTTAATTTTTGCCTTTGTTTCCTTTGCCTTTGGAGACATATGTTGAAATAAGTTCTTGTGGCCGATATCAAAGAGGTTACTGCCTTTGTTCTCCTCTAGGATTCTGATGGATTTCTGTCTCATGCTGAGGTCTTTTATCCATTTCGAGTTTATCTTTATGTATGGTGTAAGAGAATAGTGAAGTTTCATTCTTCTACATATAGCTGTCTAATTTTCCCAGCACCATTTATCAAAGAGACGGTCTTTTTTCCACTGTATATTTTCTCCTGTTTTGTCGAAGATGATTTGACCGTACAGCTGAGGTTCCATATCTGGGCTCTCTACACTGTTCCATTGGTCTATGTGTCTGTTTCTATGCAAGCACCATGCTGTCTTGGTGATCACAGCTTTGTAGTAAAGCTTGAAATCAGGTAACGTGATGCCCCCAGTTTTATTTCTTTTTTTCAATATTTCCTTAGCTATTCAGGGTCTCTTCTGATACCATACAAATGTTAGGATTGTTTGCTCCAGCTCTTTGAAAAATACCAGTGGAATTTTGATTGGAATGGCATTAAAAGTATATATTTCTCTAGGCAGCATATTCATTTTAACAATGGTTATTCTTCTGATCCAAGAGATGGAATGGTCTTCCATCTTTTTGTGTCTTCTTCAATTTCTTTCATGAGTGTTCTGTAGTGCCTTGAGTAAAGATCCTTTACCTCTTTGATTAGGTTTATTCCCATGTATCTTCTGGTTCTTGGTGCTATAGTAAACAGAATCGATTCTCTAATTTCTCTTTCTGTAATTTCATTGTTAGTGTATAAGAAAGCAACTGATTTCTGTACATTGACATTGTATCCTGCCACATTACTGAATTGCTGTATGAGTTCTAGTAGTTTGGGGGTGGAGTCTTTTGGGTTTTCCATATAAAGTATCATGTCATCTGCGAAAAGAGAGAGTTTGACTCTTCATTGCTAATTTCAATACCTTTTAGTTTTCTTTGTTGTCTGATTGCTGTTGCTAAGACTTCTAATACTATGTTGAACAAGAGTGGTGAGAGTGGGTATCCTGGTCGTGTTCCTGATCTCAGCAGGAAGTTTGTGAGCCTTTTCCCATTGAGGATGATATTTGCTTTGGGTTTTTCATAAATAGATTTTATGAAGTTCAGGAATGTTCCCTCTATCGCTATACTCTGAAGCATTTTAATCAGGAACAGATGCTGGGTTTTGTCAAATACCTTTTCTGCATCAATTGAGAGGACTGTGTGGATCTTCTCTCTTCTCTTATTGATTTGTTCTATCACATTGATTTATTTGCGAATGTTGAACCATCCTTGTAACCCAGGGATGAATCCCACGTGGACATGGTGAATAATCTTTTTAATGTGCTGTTGGATCCTATTAGCCAGGATCTCGTTGAGAATCCTACCATCCATATTCATCAGTAACATTGGTGTGAAATTCTCCTTTTTGGTAGGGTCTTTGACTGGTTTGGGGATCAGGGTAATGCTGGCCTCATAGAAAGGGTCTGGAAGTTTTCCTTCTGCTTTAATTTTTTGAAACAGCTTCAGGAGAATAAGTGTTATTTCTTCTTTGAAAGTTTGGTAGAATTCCCCAGGGAATCCGTCAGGCCCTGGGCTCTTGTTTTGGGGGAGATTTTTGATCACTGCTCCAATCTCATTATGAGATATCGGTCTACTCGGGTTGTCAATTTATAGTATTCCAGGAATCCATGCATTTCATCTAGGTTGCTTAACTAATTGGCATATAACATTGATAATAATTTCTGATGATTGTTTCTACTTCCTTGGTGTTAGTTGTGATATCTCCCTTTTCATTTATAATTTTATTAATTTGGGCCTTCTCTCTTTTCTTTTTGATTAGTTTAACCAATGGTTTATCGATCTTATTGATTCTTTCAAAAATCCAGCTTCTAGTTTCCTTGATGCATTCTACCATATTTCTAGTTTCAATCTCATTGATCCCTACCCAACACTTGATTATTTCCTTTCTTGTGTGTGGAGTTGGTTTAGTTTGTTGTTGATTCTCCCACCATTCCTTAAGGTGTAGAGACAACTGCTGTATTCTGGATTTTTCCTTTTTTTTTTTTTTTTGAGGGAGGGTTGGATGACTATGTATTTCCCTCTTAGGACCGCCTTTGCTGTATCCTATAGGGCTTTTGGACTGAAGTGTCTTCATTCTCATAGGTTTCCATGAATTGTTAAAGTTCTTCTTTGATTTCCTGGTTGATGCAAGCATTCTTAAGCAAGGTGGTCTTTGGCTTCCAGGTGTTTGAATTCCTTCCAAACTTTTCCTTGTGATTGAGCTCCAGTTTCAAAGCATTGGGATCTGAGAATATGCAGGGAATAATGTCAGTCTTTTGGTTTTGGTTGAGCCCTCCTTGGTGACCCAGTATGTGGTCTATTCTGGAGAAGGCTCCATGTTCACTTGAGAAGAACGATTATTCTGTTGTTTTAGTGTGGAATGTTCTGTGTATATCTATGAGGTCCATCTGGTCCAATGTGTCATTCAATGTTCTTGTTTCTTTATTGGTTTTCTGCTTGGATGATCTGTCTATTACTGAGCATGGTGCATTAATATCTTCTACTACTAATGTATTCATATCAATATGTCTCTATCTTCATTAACAGTTTTCTTATGTAATTGGCTGCTTCCATATTGGGGGCATAAATATTTACAAGTTAGATCTTCTTGGTGGATGGACCATTTAAGAATGATGTAGTGTCATTCTGTATATTTGACTACAGTTTTTAGTTTAAAATCTAATTTATCTTATATGAGAATCGCTACCCCAGCCTTCTTTTGAGACCCATTGACATGAAAGATGTTTCACCATCCCTTCACTTTCCGTCTGGATATATCCTTAGGTTCAAAATGGGACTCTTGTAGACAAAATATAGATGGGTCCTGTCATTTTATCCAATCTGCAACTTTATGCTATTTTATGGGCGCATTTAGGCCATTCACGTTGTGAGTGATTATTGAGAGATACGTTTTTATTGACATCACGTTACCTGTGAAGTCTTTGCTTCTATAGATTTTCTGCATACATTTCTGTTCAATGATATTCTTTGGATTTTTCCTCTTTTATAGAACCCCCATTATTATTTCCTGCAGTGATGGCTTGGTGGTTGCACACTTTTTTAAATCTTGCCTGTCTTTGAACATCTTTATTTCTCCATCTATTTTGAATTTAAGTCTTGCTGGATAAAGTATTCTTGGCTGCATGTTCTTCTCATTTAGTGCCCTGGATACACCTTGCCAGCCCTTTCTGGCTTTCCAGGTTTCTCTGGGCAGGTCTGACGTTATTCTGATGGGCTTTCCTCTGTACATAAGTAATTTCTTTCCCCTAGCTGCTTTCAAGAGCTCCTGTCTACAATTATGATTCATCATTTTCACTATCAGGTGTCTCAAGGTCTTTCTAAATTCTATGATCTTGGGGGCAGAACTTTATTTCCTCTAGGACATGAGTGCTGGTTCCCTTCGCCAGATTGGGAAAATTTTCATGAAGAATTTGTTCAACTATATCTTCTAGTCTTCTTTCTTTCTCCTTCCCCTCAAGGATTCCAATAATTCTGATGTTTGAATGTTTCATGGCATCATTTATTTCCCTAATTCTGTTTTTGTGGCTTCTAGGCTGTTTGTTCCAGGCTTCCTTCTGATCCTTTTTCTCTATCTGTTTGTCCTCCATATCACTAATTCTCTCTTCTGCCTCAGTTACCCTGGCTTTTAGAGAAATTAGATTAGATTGGAACTCATTAAGGGCATTGTGAACATCATCCTTGGTGGCTTTCATTTCTGCCCTAATCAATTCCATTTTGTCATCAGTGGCTTTCTCCAATCTATCTATTGCCTGGATAATTGTTAGCCTGAATTCCTTTTCTGACATACTGTCTATTATAATATCCAATAGCTCTGAAGCAGAAGGCCCAGTTTACAAATTTTTCTTCTGTTGGGCATTCTTCCTCCTCATCATTTTGGTGAGAGATGGCTGAATGGATGTGTAGCTGAATGTATCAACTGTTGTGCAGGCAAGGTGTACCCTGGAATGCTTTGAACAATCAAGTGTCCCACCAAAAAGATAACAAAAAGAAAAAAAAAAAAAGAGAGCAAGGGACAGGAAAAAAAAGAAAGATAAAAGAAAAGAGAAGGCACAGCTCAAATGGGCCCCAAGGTAAGGTCTATGAAGTATACAAACAAAAACTGACAAACAAAAAGACTGACAAAAGTAGATGACAAGAGAAAAAAAAAAAAAGAACCTCGTCAAAACGAACCCCAAGTATAAGATTTACTACGAGGACAAAAACTATTTGGTCCCCCAGTAATGGGTCCATGGTCAAAGGAGCGAAACTGATACAAAGGGCGACCCCTCTCTGTCTTACAGACTAGCTCTTAACAGCAAAGGCCATGTGGTTGGGCCTGGCCATGCACAGGTGGCCAATGAGATTGTAACACACAGAGAAAGCTGCACAGACATGCTAGATCACACATTAGTGACCAACTGAATTACAATTTACCCTACAGTAGACATTTGAACTAGGGTATCGCCCTGGTCAGAATTGGCGCCCAAAAGGTGCCCAAAGGGCAGGGCCCATACTCCTTCATAGCTAGTGAAGCAGTACGTGCACTCTACTGATTGGATGTTTCCACCTAACCCAACTTATCCTTGTATTTGGGCTGTTATCTCCACCTGACCTGACCCACCCTTGTATTTGGGCTTTGTTACCTGGAAGTGGTTTCCCAGACTTGCTTTTAAGTAAGTTCCCGGGGGGGGGGGGGGCGGCAAGATTAGTTTAACTTTTACTGCATAAACAACAAAATGGCTGTTCAACTGAGGTGGGGCTGTTCTGGCTAAATAGGCCCTTACAAAACAAATACACAGAAACACTGACAGAAGAAAAGGATGGGAAAGTGGTTATAAATTATCAGTGTGGGCAAGGAAGTGTATTTTGATTCTTCCTGGATGTATCTTGATATCTTTGTTAAAGACTCAACTTTCCTAAGATAAAGGGGGATTAAAACTGGTTTACTTATAGGCGTAGCATTGATTTGGGAAAGGGGATTACCTTGAGGCTTATCTCTATATGAATATTTTTAAAAAATAAAATAAAATAAATTAAAAAATAGAAAAGCAAAAGTAAAACACAAGTATATGTATAAAAAAGTTCAGGTTAAAAGGTTTTTATGGAATATGATTTACTGAACATCTCATTGTGATGATAAATATGTTAAAAAGTTATATATTAAAAAAATGAAAAGAACCAGAATAGTGGTAATGAATTAAAAATAAAAGTTTTATCTATGAAGTAGTGTTGGTTGTCCTTTTGGTTCTTTGTTTTTGTTTTTGTTTTTTTGGTTGGCTTTCTGAGGGAGGGGCCTGTCCTGTGGGTTTTCAGGCAATAATGTTCCTAGAGTTAAGTCCTCCTGCTGCCATCAAGGGGGTGGGCCCCAAGGAAACTGGTTTTTCTGGCTTTTGTTTTTTGGAGGGTTTTTTTTGTTTTGTTTTGTTTTTCATTTGTTTTCTCGCCCCTTGGTCGCTTTGACAGTGTTTGGAGGTTTAGAGGAAAGCAACCTGCACCCAGACCTCCATCTTAGAGAGAAGCCTCAGTCTGCTCCCCTGAGGGTGCTCCAGAGCACATAAATTCCCCATCTGCTGCTGGCAGAGCATGTCCCCAGTCAAAGTCTCTGGGGTCACAGGAACTCCTGCTTGTACCCCAAAGCATGAGAAATACTAGCCACAGCTGTCTGGGCAGATCCAGACCACTAGAGAGGTCCCAACCAGAGACAGCACACTGAGATTTTCATGTTGGCCCTGACAGGGAGTGTTCAGACTGTCTGGGTCCTAGAGAGCACCAGATAGTGCCTGAACAGACCTCTCTCAGCGAGGGTGTAGAGCACGACTCAGACCTTGCTTACAAGGCACACATGCAGAATGCAAAAGGTTGTGTTTCTAGAGAGTGCGAGCTGGCATCCACACCAGACTCCCTCACTTGTGCTGCCACCCAGATGCTCTCAGGCTCACCAGCAGCTCAGGGACCAAGACCTGGCTTCTTCAATGCACTCTCAGGTTCAGTGCCAGTGGTGGCCATCCTGGATCCATTGGCTTAAGTCCCTGTCCCTAACCAATTCCACCAGTTTTCCCTTAATATCCTTTGCTCTTTTTGAGTGTTTTTATCCAGACCCCAAGTTAATGCTGGCCCCAATCACAGTGCACTCTTGTATTGGGGTATTATTTTCCAGTGAGTCACATCTGGTGGCTACCTTCTGCTTTTGTTTATCTTCAGATATCAGTCTGATGTTCCCACTCTGCTTTTTTTTTTTTTTAATCCCGATGAAGTCCACTGGCATCTTCTGCCCTTCTGCCCCCATAGAGATCTAGAAGTGTATTAATTCTAATCTCAGGCTGATTTCATGGGATATCAGAGTTCTTTGGTAGATAATCAGTTCTTTAGGGGACTGTTGAAACAGCACCTCCTACTTCACCATCTTGTCTCTCTCCCCAACCCTGCTCAGGATATCAGCCCTTTGTCTGTAGTATCATTTTGGAATTTCTTCTCTCATTCCATGGGTTGCCTCTTTGTTTTGTTGACTATTTCCTTAGCTGTGCAGATTTTTTTTTTTTAATCCCGATGAAGTCCAAAAGTTCATTTTCGCTTTTGTTTCCTTTGCCTTTGGAGATATGCCTTAAAAGAAGGTGCTGTGGCCAATGTTAAAGAGGTTACTGCCTTTGTTCTTCTCTAGGATTTTGAGATATTCCTGCCTCATGTTGAGGTCTTTTATCCATTTCAAGTTTCTCTTTGTGTATGGTGTAAGAGAATGATTGAGTTTCATTCTTCTATACATAGCTGTCTAATTTTCTCAGCACCATTTATTGAAGAGACCGTCTTTTTTACACTGTGTATTTTCCTTGAAATAGTACAATGGAACATTCTCCATAATATATCACGTATTAGAACAAAAAACATGGACAAAAAGTCCCAATAAATTTAAGAATATTAAAGTAATTTCATGTATCTTTTCTGACTGCAATGGTATGAAACCAGAAATTAATCACAAGAAAGAAAAAAAACTGGAAGAAACCTGCATGTAAAGAATCTGCTATTAAACAGCCAATGGGTAAACAAAGAAATCAAACAGGAAATTAAAAAAAATACCTTAAGACAAAAGAAAATGAAAACAGAGTGGGCTGGTTTCTGACAAAATGAAAGCAGTTCTACGAGGGAAATTTATAACAATACAGACCTACTTCAAGAAACAAGTAAAATGTCAAATAAATGATTTAACTTTATACCTAAAAGAACTAGTGAGTAAGAAATTATGCTCAAGGTGACTAAAGGGCATAATGATTAGAGCATAAATAAATGAAATAGAGACAAGAGAAATAGTAGAAAAGATAATGAAATAAAAAAAAAACTTGTTCTTTGAAATGATATGGAAAAATGATAAACCTTGGGGTGCCTGGCTGGCTTAGTCAGTGGAACATACAGCTCTTGATCTCAAGGTTGTAAGTCTGAATGGAACTTTGGGTGTAGAGATTATTCAAAAATAAAATCATTAAAAAATTGATAAACCCAGGACACCTGGGTGGCTCAGTGGGTTAAAGCCTCTGCCTTCAGCTCAGGTCATGATCCCAGGTCCTGAGATCAAGCCCTGCATTTGGCTCTCTGCACAGCCAGAAGCCTGCTTCCTCCTCTCTCTCTGCCTGCTGCTCTGTGACCTCTGTCTGTCAAATAAAAAAATAAAATCTTTAAAAAAACTTAAACCCTTAGGGAAAATCATCAAGAAAAAAAATGAGTATAAAAAGAAATAAAACTGAAAACAAAATAGAAAAAAAATAACCAACACCATGGGAATATGAAGGATTATAAGAGAATACTATAAAAATTATATGCCAATAAATTGTGTAACATAGAAAAAATTGATAAATTCCTGGAAACATAGAATTTTCTGAAACAAAATTGGCAAAAAAAGAAAATCTGAAAACACCTATTACCAGTAAGAAAATTGAATTGGTAATCAAAAACTGCAACAAACAATAATCCAGGACCACTTCCATTTGCAATTGAATTCTACTAAATACTTTCAGAAAATTAATACCTATTCTTCTGAAATTATTCCAAAAAAAGGAGGGAAGAAATCTTCCAAATTCACTCTACAAAGTGACCATTACCCTGATATGAAAACCAGGCAAGAACACCATAAAAAAGAAAACAACAGGTGATATCTTTGATGAACATAGATGCAAAACTCCAACAAAATATATTAGCAAACTGCAGTCAATAATATATTGAAAGGATGATTCAGAGTGTGCCTGGCTGACTCAATCAGTGGAGCATGTGACTATTTATTTTGGGGTCATGAGTTCAAACTCCACTTTGGGCACAGAATATAGTTAAACAATCAAACAAATAAATAAATATGTAAATGAGTAATCAAACAAACAAAATTTAAAAACATGAGAAAGGATGATTTTTACTACAATCAAACTAAACTTATTCCAAGAATGCAAGGATAGTTCAATATCCACAAATTAACATGACCCACCAAATTAAGAAATTGAAGGATACAAATAATATAATCATCTCAATGGATGCAGAAAAGTCATTTGACAAGATTCAATATCCATTTACAGTAAAAATCTCAATGAAGTAATTTTAGAGGAAACTTACCTCAATATAATAAGAACCATACAAGAAATTTTTAAATCTATCACCATACCCAATGGTGAAAAACATACTTTTTTCTCTAAGATCAGGAACAAGAAAAAGATTATCTACTCTTGTTATTTTTTTTCAATATAGTACTGGAAGTCCTAACTACAATGAGATAAGAAAAATAAATAAGAGGCACCTAACTTGTAAGGAAGAAGTAAAACTTTTACTATTTGTAGATGATGTAATATTATACAAAGAAATCCTTAAACACCCAACAAAAATATTTAGAAATAATAAATGATTTCATTAAATTTGCAAAATACAAAATTAGTGCACAGAAATTGGGTACATTTCTATACACTACTGATTAAGTAACAGAAGCAGAAGTTAAGAAAATAAGTGTATTTACAATCATATAGAAAAACAATAAAATAGCTAAGAATAAACTTGAACAAGAATGTTAAAGATCATTCTCTGAAAACTATGAAACAGTGACAAAAAAAAAAGAAGATGACACAAATAAAAAGATATTCCACTTGTGATGAGCACTGGGTTCTATATGTAAATGATGACTCACTACACCTAAAACTAATATTACACTGTATGCTAACTAACTGGAATTTAAATAAAATTTTGATACTTCAGGGGCACCTGAAGTAGGTGGCTGACTCTTGATTTTGGCTCAGGTTATGATCTCACTGTCCTAGGATTGAGCCCCACTTAGGGCTCCATACTCAGTGGGGAGTCTGCTTGAGGATTCTCTTTCTCCCTCTCCTTTTCCCTCTGCTCCTCCCTTGCTTTCTCTCTCAAATAAATAAATAAATAAATACTTTTTAAAAAAACCTTAAAGCTCCAAAAAAAAAGATATTCCATGCTTATGGATTGAAAGGATTAAAATTGTTAAATATTGTTAAAATGCCCATACTAAAAGCAATCTACAGTTTCAATGTATTCTCTATCAAAATACCAACAGTAATTTTCACTTACTAGAACAAGTCATATGGAAATTTGAATAGAATTATAAAAATTCCAAATAGTAATTTTTTTTCTTGAGAAAGAAGAACAAAGCTGACGAGATCACAATTCCAGATTTCAAGATACAACCACAAAGGTGGAGTAATCAATAGTAGGGAACTGTCAAAATATATATATATATATATATACACACACATATACACATAGATCAATGGAATACATTAGGGACCCCAGAAATAAACCCACATTTAGATGTTTAACTAATCTATGACAAAAGAGGCAAGAATATACAACAGGGGAAGTCAATCTCTTCAACAAAGACTACTGGGAAAATCGGATAGCTACCGGAGCATTTTCTTACCCCATACACAGACATCAACTCAAAATGGATTAAAGAAATAAATGTGATTGGGGCGCCTGGGTGGCTCAGTGGGTTTAGCCGCTGCCTTCAGCTCAGGTCATGATCAGGGTCCTGGGATGGAGCCCCACATCAAGCTCCTTGCTCAGCGGGGACCCTGCTTCTCTCTGCCTCTGTCTGCCTCTCTGCCTGCTTGTGATCTCTGTCTCTCTCTCTCTGTCAAATAAATAAATAAAACCTTTTAAAAATTTTTTAAAAAAAGAAATAAATGTGAGACCTGAAATCATAAAATTCTTAGAAAAAAAAAACACAGGAAGTAATCTTTTGGACATCAGGTTTAGCAACATTTTTCCTGGATATGTCTCCTAAGGCAGGGGAAACAAAAACAAATATAACTATTGGGACTAAACCAAAATGAAAAGCTTCTGAACAACAAAGGAAAGCATTATCAACATGAAAATGCAACCTACTAAATGAAAGTAAGTATTTGCAAATAATATGTCTTATAAGATACTGGTTTCCAAAATATATATATATATATATATATATATATATATATATATATATATATATAACTTTAAAACTGAGCTCCAAAATATCAAACAATAATACAAAACTTAATTTGAAAAATAGGCAGAGGACTTGAATAGAACTTTTTCTAAGTAAGACTCAGATAACAAAGAGACCCATAAAGAATGCTTAAAATTAAAATCGTCAAGAAAATGCACATCCAATCCACAAAAAGATTTTATTTTATATCTGTCAGAATGGTTAGAATCAGAAAGATAAGAAATAAGAAGTATTGGCAAGGATGTGTAGAAAAAGGAACTCTCACACATGGAGGGCAGTATAGAGGTTCCTCACAAAGTTAAAAATATAAATACCATATTATTGAGTAATTCTAATACTGGGTATTTACCCAAAGAACATGAAAGCACTAATTTGAAAATTTATAGGCACCCCTATGTTTGCTGCAACATTACTGATAATCGCCAACATATGGAAGCAAACCAAGATTCCATTGATAGCCGAATGGCTGAAGAAGATGTCGTCTTTATGATGGAATATTACTAAGCTATGAGAAAGAATGAACTCTTGCCATTTGTGAAAACATAGATAGACCTGGAGGGTATCATACTAAATGAAATAAGTCAGATAGAGAAAGACAATTATGACTTCACTTACATATGCAACATTAAAAAAACAAATGAATAAATAAACAAAAAGGAGAATCAGACTTATAAATATAGAGAAGAAACTATTATCAGAGGGAAGGGTTTGGTGGGATGTAAAGAATGGGTGAAAGAGAGTGGGAGATACTGGTTTCCATTTATGGAATGAATAAGTCACAGTAATAGGGGACCCCATATAGCTCAAACCCTAAGTGTCTGCTTTGGCTTACGTCATGAACCCAGGGTCCTGGGACCAAGCCCCACATCAGGCTCCTGTCTTGGTGGGAAGCCTTCTTCCTCTTCTTCTGTCCCTACTTGTGTTCCTTCTCTGTGTCTCTCTCTGTCAAATAAATAAATAATCTTTTAAAAAGTGACAGGAATAAAAGATACTGCATAATAAATGTGATCAATGGCATTGTAGTATTGTTGAATGTTGATATATGGTTGTTAAACTTGCAGTGAAGATAGCATAATTTATAGAGCTTTTGAATTGTAATGTTGTATACCTGAAAGTAATGTAATATCATGTGTCAAACATACCCCTCAAATAAAAGAATATTAATGATCATGAGGCAATCCATTACTTATTTCAGTGAACTATTTATTAACAATATTAAATATATAAACAAATAAAAACAATATTTGGAAAATATTAGAATAAAAAACAAATAAAATAGAGAGTAGAAAGTTAATAGAAAAAATAATGAAACCCAGAAGTTTTTCTTTTTAAAAAGTATACAAAATTTACAAATCTTCAGCTAGACCAACTAAGTAAGAGAGAAAATAAAGATTAATAAAATCAGAAATGAAGGATGAAACATTAGAGCTGATGCTACAGATCTAAAAAGGATAAAAGACCGCTGTTAACAATTGTATGCCAAGAATTGTATAAGCTAGAAGAAATAGATGAATTTTTAGATATATACTACCTACTAAGACTGAATACTGAAGTCATAGATAATCTAAACAGACCAATAATGAGTAAGGAGGTTCAGTTGATAATCAAAAATCTCCCATCAAATAAAATCCTAGGACTGGATGAATTCACTATTGAATATTACCGAATATTTAATAATGATTATTCTAAAATTCTTCCAAAAATTTGAAGAAGAGGCAATACTTTCAAACTATTTTATGAGTCCAGCATTGCCCTGATAACAGAGTATAGAAAGATATTATGAGAAAAAAAATTACAGCCCAATATCCCTAGGGAACAAAGATGGAAAATTCCTTAACAAAATTAGTAAACCAAATTCAAAAGCACATTAAAAGGATCATACACCCCAATTAAGGAAGATTTATCCTTAGAATAAAAGGGTGTTTCAACATGTACCAAATGAATCAGTGTGATACAGCTCATGAAATAATGAAGGATAAAAATCACACTATTTTTAATACATAGAGAAAAAGATCCAATGAGATTAAATACTTTTTAGGACAAAATGTTCAATAAACCAAATACAGAAAGAACTTACTTCAATATAATAAAAGTTATATATAAAATGCCCAGAGCTAGCATCATAATAACAGAAAAAAAATTGAAATGTTTTTAATATCAATAACAAAGTGAAGATGCCCATATGGCACAACCCTAAATTGCTTTGAATCGTAAAAACCTTAAATTGCTTTGGATAGTATGGACATTTTAATGTTGTTTTTTTTTTTCCCAATATATGAGCATAGAATATATTTTCATTTGTTTCCTCTTCAATTACTTTCATCAAATTTTCATAGTTTTCAGAGTATAGGTCTTTCACCTCCTTTGTTAATTTTATTCCTAGGTATTTTATAATTTTTGAAGCAATTGTAAGTGAAATTATTTTTGTAATTTCTCTCTCTGCTACTTTATTGTTAGGATAGAAACACAACTGAGTTCTTCATATTAATATTATATACTGAAATTTTATTGAACTTATTTGTTATTTCTAATAGTTTTTTTTTGTGTGTGTGTGTGAATTCTTTAGGGTCTTCTATGTACAGTATCATGTCATCTGCAATGTGTAAGAGTTTAACTTCTGCCTTACCAAACTGGATACCTTTAATTTATTTAGTTTTGTCTGATTGCTGCAGCTAGGACTTTTAGGACTGTATTGAATAAAGTGGCAAGACTAAATATCTTTGTCTTATTTTTGTTCTTGAGAGGCAAATCTCTCAATTTTTCCTCATTGAGTTGATGTTAGCTGTAGGTTTTTCATATATGACCTTTATTATGATCTTCCTAAACCCACTTCTTTGAGATTTTTTATCATGAATAGATATTGAATTTTGTCAAATGATTTTTCTGAAATGATTGCAATGATTGTATGATTTTTATACTTTGTTTTGTTACTGTGGTGCATCACATTGATTTATTTGTAAGTCAATGTGATGCACCACAGTAAAAATATTCTTGCATTCCTGAAATAAGTTCCACTTGATCATGGTGAATGAAACTTTTAATTATTTTTGAAGTTGATTTGCTAATATATGAACCCTTATGTTTATTTCAAGATTATTTAAACAGCCAAGATATGCAAGCAGCACAAATGCCCATCAAAAGATGAAAGGATAATTAATATGTGGCTCATATAAAATATATGATGTTATATATACTAGAATATATTATATAAATATAGAATATAGAATATATAGTACATATACTGTACTATATACTATATAGTATATACTATCATATATAATATGTTATATGTTATATGATATTATATTATATATTATATGATACAATAAGGAAAGGATAATTAATATTTGCCCCATAGTATATTACTATATATACATGTAATATATATGGTCCATAGTGTGTATATGTGTGTATAGGATGTTATATTATATTATATTATATATAACTCAATAGCAGGAAACCAAATAACCTGATTTAAAAGTGGACAATGAACATGATCAGACATTTTTTCCAAAGAAGACATACAAATGATTAACATATATGAAAGGAGTTCAACATCATTACTTATCAGGAAAATGCAAATCCAAACAACAATGAGCACATTATGCTAAGTGAAGTAAGTCAGTCAGAAAAAGATAAATACCATGATCTAATTTACATGTGGAATTTAAGAAACAAAAGAGGAAAGAGGAAGAGAAAGACAGAGAGAGAGATGTATACCAAGAAACATAGGCAAAATCTCAGAATATCACCATAAATATATTAAATTTTAGTATAGTTGAGTTTAAAAGAACTTTACAGAATATGTTTAACCTCTTCTTTCATAGGTAATGAAACAAGCCCAGAAAAGAGAGAAAATTGCTTTAAGTCGCAGTGTGAATCAAAAAGGGATTGGGGAATAAGATTCAGATATTGTAATCCCTAGAGTATTTCTACCCTTCCCAACTCCCATTTCAATTCATTTTTGTACCTTGAGATGAATAGTTTTAAGAATTTTGTCTATTTTTTCAGAGCATTTTATGTATATATTTATATATAGTACTTACATCAAATAGGATCTACAATTGGGGTAACATTTTATGTATTATTCTGTGGCATGACTTGTTAACTAAACCATATATCTTAAAGCTGCTTTTATTTTTTTTTAATTTTACTTTTTATAGCTCATCAATAGCTCTTGATGTAATATTCAATGATTCATTAGTTACATATAACACCCAGTGCTCATCAAAACATGTGTCCTCCTTAATACCCATCATCCTGTTAGCTGCTACTCCCACCCCCATCCCCTCTGAAACCCTCAGTTTTTGTTCTGGGAGTCCTTGGCCTCTCATGGTTCATTTCCCTCTATGATTTTTCTCCTTTCTCTTTTCCCTTCCTTCCCCTAATGTTCTGTGTGCTATTGCTTATGTTCCATGTATGAGTGAAATCATATGAAAACTGTCTTTCTCTTCTTAAATTACTTCACTAAGCATAATCCCCTTCAGTTACATCTATACTGATGCAAGTGGTGGATATCCATCCTTTCTGATTGTTGGATAATATTCCATTGTATATATGGACCACATCTTCTTTATCCATTCATCTGTTGAAGGACATCACTGTTCCTTCCACAGTCTGGCTATTGTGGACATTACTGTTATGAACATTGGGGTACATGTGACCCTTAACTCATTACATCTGTAACTTTGGGGTAAATACATAGTAGTGCAATTGCTGGCTCATAGGGTAGCTCTATTTTTAACATTTTAAGGAAACTCCATACTGTTTTCCAAAGTGGTTTTACAAGCTTGCATTCCCACCAACAGTGGAAGAATGTTCCCCTTTCTCCACATCCTCTCCCAAATTTGTTGTTTCCTGTCTTGTTATGTTTTTTTCCATTTTAACTGGGGTAGGGTGGTATCTCATTGTGGTTTTGATTTGTATTTCCCTGATGACAAGTTATATTGAACATTTTTTTTTATGTTTATGGTATCCATTGGTATGTCTTCTTTGAAGAAGTATATGTTCCTATCTTCTGCCCATTTTTAGAATGGATTATTTGTTTTTGGGGTGTTGAATTTGAGATTATCTTTATACATCTTGGATACCAGTCCTTTATCTGTAATGTCATTTGCAAATATCTTCTCCCATTCCATAGGTTGATTGTTAGCTTCATTGACTGTTTCCTTTGCTATGCAAAAGCTTTTTACCTTGAGGATGTCCTTAAAGTTTGCTCTTGTTTCCCTTGTCTTCAGTAATGTGTCTAGAAAGAGGTTGCTGTGACCAGTGTTGAAGAGTTTTTTTTTTTTTTTTTTATGTTCTCCTCTAGGATTTTGATGGATTCCTGTCTCACATTGAAGTCTTTAATCCATTTTAAGTTTATTTTTCTGTATGGTGTAAGAAGTCTCTTTTAACAAGCAGACCAAAATACACCCAGGATCTAAATTTTTTTTCCTTCTTTTTGATTCTTGTTTAATTCTCTCTTATTTTGTTTTGACTTTGTTTTCTTCTTATTTTCTATGTATTTTTTTCTGTTGCTGCTATTGTTATTGTTGTACTTTCTCTTTCTTCTTTTATGGACATAATGACAACACAGAGAAATTCACCCCTTAAGAAAGAACCAGAGGTAGTACTCACTACCAAGGATTAAATCAATACATATTAAAGTAAGATTCTTGAACTATAATTTAAAACAAAGATTGGAAAAATACTCTGTGGGATTGTAAAAAAGCATAGAAGAAACTGGAGAATCCCTTAATATAGATATAAAAGAATAAAATCTAATTAAGCTGTATTTTAAAATGCTATTACTGAGATACAGGCACAAATGGAATCTCTATCTAAGTATAAATAAAGAAGATAGAGACAGCCATAAAGAAGACAAAATGATGGAAAAATAAGGAAGCTAAAAAGAAAACAGAAGGGCAACTACTGGATCATGAAGGGAGACTTCAAGAAATCAGAATTTCTCTAAAGCAAAATAATATCCAGATAATAAGGGCTCCAGAAGAAGAAGAAGAGAGAAAAAGGGGCAGAAGGTTTATTTGAACAAATTATAGCTGAGAACTTCCCTAATCTGGAGAAGAAACAGGCATTCAAATCCAGTAAAAACAGAACCCCTCTCAAAATGAATAAAAATAGGTCAATATATTGACATATAATAGGGAAACTTGTAAATTTCAGTAAAAAAGATAAAATATTCAAAGAAGCTTGGTAAAAGAGGTCATTACATACAAGGATGGAAACATAAGGCTGGCAGCAGGTCTATCCTTAAAGACCTGGAAGGCCAGAAAAGACAGGCATGATACATAAGGCATGCTGAATGGGAAAATATGCAGCCAAGAATAATTTATCCAGCAAGGTTTTCACTCAGAATAGGAGAAATACTGTTTCTGTTAATCAATCAATAAAATCAATAATAAATAAGGCATCTGTGAACACTAAACCAGCCCTGCAAGAAATATTAAAAGGGATCCTTTGAGCAAAGACAGAGAGCCCAAATTTAATAAAGACTAGAAAGAAACAGAGACAATCTATAGAAATAGCAAATTATAGGTAATATAATAGCACTAACTTCATATCTTTCAATAATTACTCTGAATGTAAGTGGACTAATTGTTCCAATAAAAAGACATAGAGTATCAGACCAAATTAAAAAAATAAAAGACCATCAATATGCTCTCTACAAGAGAATCATTTTAAACCCAAAGCACCTCAAGATTGAAAGTGAGAAGGTACATAACAATTTATCATACTAATATATAGCACAAGAAAATTGGAATAGCACTCCTTATACCAGACAAACTAGATTTTAAACCAAAGACTGCAGTAAAAGATGATGAAGGACACTTTATCATAATAAAATGGTCTATCCAACAAGAAGATCTAAAAATTGTAAGTATTTATTCTCCTAACTTGGGAGCAGCCAAATATATAAATCAATTAATGACAAAACTGAAGGAACACATTGATAGTAATGCAATAATAGTAAGGGATATTAACACCTCACTCACAGAAATAGACAAATTTAGCAGAAGATCAGCAAGGGAAAAAACGCTTTGGATGACACACTCAACTAGATGGACTTAACAAATATATTCAGTGTCGGAGGCAGGCCCCTGGCCAGGCAGCCTCCGCCATTAAAAGATGGCGCCTGGCGAGCTGCCAAGAAAAGTTGCCTCATGAGACTAAGCGGAATGCCCAAAGAGGAAGTAAACAGCATTGGTTGCTAGTGAAGTTGTTCGTTTAGGTGCGCAGCCTGATTCGCTCCCTCCTATACCCTGCTCACTGATTGGTCATGTAAGCATATATAAGTGTGCAGACTTGCGGAAATAAAGAGAGAGAAGATACACCTGAACTGGGGCTTCTTGTCGTCCTTGCGGGTCGAGGGCGATAAATGGCGCCGGCACCCGGGAGCTAAATAAAGGAATCTTGCAAGGTAATCCGCTGGAAAGCGGGGAGTAAAGGCCACGTTCAAAAGTGGGAATTTCTTGATCCATTCATCTGTTGATGGACATCTAGGTTCTTTCCATAGTTTGGCTATTGTGGACATTGCTGCTATAAACATTCGGGTGCATGTGCCCCTTTGGATCACTACGTTTGTATCTTTAGCGTAAATACCCAATAGTGCAATTGCTGGGTCATAGGGCAGTTCTATTTTCAACATTTTGAGGAACCTCCATGCTGTTTTCCAGAGTGGCTGCACCAGCTTGCATTCCCACCAACAGTGTAGGAGGGTTCCCCTTTCTCCGCATTCACGCCAGCATCTGTCATTTCCTGACTTGTTTATTTTAGCCATTCTGACTGGTGTGAGGTGGTATCTCATTGTGGTTTTGATTTGTATTTCCCTGATGCCGAGTGATATGGAGGACTTTTTCATGTGTCTGTTGGCCATCTGGATGTCTTCTTTGCAGAAATGTCTGTTCATGTCCTCTGCCCATTTCTTGATTGGATTATTTGTTCTTTGGGTGTTGAGTTTGCTAAGTTCTTTATAGATTTTGGACACTAGTTCTTTATCTGATATGTCATTTGCAAATATCTTCTCCCATTCTGTCAGTTAACTGTTTCCTTTGCTGTGCAAAAGCTTTTGATCTTGATGAAATCCCAATAGTTCATTTTTGCCCTTGCTTCCCTTGCCTTTGGCATTGTTCCTAGGAAGATGTTGCTGCGGCTGAGGTCGAAGAGGTTGCTGCCTGTGTTCTCCTGAAGGATTTTGATGGATTCCTTTCGCACATTGAGGTCCTTCGTCCATTTTGAGTCTATTTTTGTGTGTGGTGTAAGGAAAAATGGTCCAATTTCATTTTTCTGCATGTGGTATATATACACAATGGAGTACTATGCAGCCATCAAAAGAAATGAAATCTTGCCATTTGCGACAACATGGATGGAACTAGAGCATATCATGCTTAGCGAAATAAGTCAAGCAGAGAAAGACAACTATCATATGATCTCCCTGATATGTGGAAGTGGCGATGCAACATGGGGGCTTAAGTGGGTAGGAGAAGAATAAATGAAACAATATGGGATTGGGTGGGAGACAAACTATAAGTGACTCTTAATCTCACAAAACAAACTGAGGGTTGCTGGGGGGAGGGGGTTTGGGAGAAGGAGGTGGGATTATGGACATTGTGGAGGGTATGTGCTTGGTGAGTGCTGTGAAGTGTGTAAACCTGGTGATTCACAGACCTGTACCCCTGGGGATAAAAATATGAGTTTATAAAAAAATAAAAAATTAAAAAAAAAAGTGGGAATTTTACGGTAAAGCGGGGAGTAAAGGTCCACAGGTAAGTGGGACGTTAGCCACATTCAAAAGTGGGAATTCCGTGGTAAAGCAAAGTAAAGGCCACATTCAAAAGTGGGAATTCCGCGGTAAAGCAGGGAGTAAAGGTCAACTGAAGTATATGCGTGTAAAAAGTTAATGTTTTAGTGTCTTTAACATCCGCGTCTGTTGTCTGTGTGTTCATAATGGGATCTGAAGTATCTAAAGTGCGGTTGGAAGGGTCTTTAAAAGACCTGCTGAAAGCCAATGGAACTTCACTAAAAGCAAAAACTGCTCGGGCCTTTTTGAATACAGTGGAAAAGGCGGCTCCATGGTTCCTAGATGAAGGCTTGCTAAACATACCTCAATGGGACCACTTAGGGGAGGATTTGAAGAAACAGGACAATAAAACGCCTTTGCCACTGGGACCCTGGCAATATGGACCTTAGTCCAGGGATGCCTGGTGGGGCCTAAACCCAAATGTGAATCAGCTCTACAATAGGGAGCAGAGGCATTGGAGGAAGTGAAAGAGGAACGGTCTTCTCGTGCCTCAGAGGGGAGTAGTTCTAGTGAATCATATACCCTAGGATCACTCACCATAAACCCCTCAGTAATGTAACGCGTATATTCACTGATGGATCAAAGCAATGAGTAGGAGCTATAGTTACCAAAGAAGAGAGTTGGACCTTCCTATTTCAAAGCTCCTCTCCCCAAGAAACCGAGCTGCTCACAGTGATAAAAGCAATTCAAATGTTTTCATTAAGAACCCTTCAACCTTTTAACAGATAGGAGATATGTGGTGCGAGCTGTCTCTATCATTGAAAATGTGGGTTCTATTAATGCCAGGTCTACTATCTCTAAGGCATTACAAGAAATCCAAACATTAGTTTGGGACAGGAAGGCTCCATTTCATATTGGCCACATATGAGCTCATATAACCTTACCAGGCCCCCTGACAAAAGGTAATCAGTTAGCAGACTCCTTAACCAGGGGAGAATTTGTCTTTGCCATAGAGGACCCGGTGCAACAGGTGAGACATTATCATAAGCTGTTCCATGTGAATGCTTTAACTATTTGCCTCAAATTTAACATACCAAAAGCACAGGCACGGGACATAGTAGTCTCCTGCAGAAATTGCATGACCTTACTACCTGCACCGTCCTTGGGGGTTAATCCTAAGGGTTTGTTACCTAATCATATATGGCAAATGGATGTCACACATGTTTCAGAATTTGGAAAGTTAAGATATGTTCATGTCTCTGTATATACCTGCTTTGGAATAATTTTCGCCTCAGTGCACACGGGGAAAAAATCCAGAGATGTTATCGCCCATTGCCTACAGGCTTTGGTGGCATGGGGAAAGCCACGCCAGTTAAATACAGATAATGGTCCTGCCTACACCTCACAACCCTTTAAAGCCTTCCTACAACAACTTGACATTCACTTGATACATGGAATACCCTATAACCCACAAGGACAGGGTGTTGTGGAGCACGTGCATCTTACAATAAAAAATGCGCTTTATAAACAAAAAGGGGGAATAGGGGACACCTTCAGGTCCCCTAAAGATAAGCTCAACACCATTCTCTTTATTTTGAATTTTTTAACGTTGGACAAAATGGGTAAATCAGCTGCAGACAGACATGCAAGTGATGCTGCTGCTCCCCCTAAGCCTTTAGTACTTTGGAAGGACATCCTCACAGGAAAGTGGAATGGACCAGATCCAGTGTTAGTATGGAGTAGGGGGTCTGTATGTGTTTTTCCACAGGAAAAGAGGCTCCAATTTGGATCCCAGAGCGGCTGGTGCATGCAGCCTTGCCTCCAAACACCAGTCATGATGCTGAAGATGCTGATGATAACTCTGGGGATGCTACACCTCCTGTGGCAGACTCAAGACAGGGAGCTGTGAGCGTGGTTAAAGAATGGCCATATCCTTTACCGGTGGCCAACTCTTCTCTCATATTCCCTACTCTCCCTTTGATGCATGGCAGGTCTGTAACTTGCTAGGAGCATGTACTGATATCTCAGCAGTGTCCATGTTAAATGGTGGCAAATTCCTCAACTTTTCCTATAAACAAAATGACTCTAATACCTTTGAGACAACAGTTAATGTGTCTTGTCCCAATAATATTACTTATCAGCCCACTCCCATATGGGTCTCGCCACCGTTCCTTTTCCTCATAACAAATGCTAGTGAGCTGAATGATACATTAAATTGCACTAAGAAATGCTGTCTTTCCCAGTGCTGGAATGTCACGGCTTTCAAGCTGGCTGTGATTATGCGTATCCCTACCCATGTTCCTATCTCAGTTTCCACTCCAGAGGACAAGTTACCGGTGGTGCTATCCAGAAAGAAGAGAGATTTTGGTATCACAGCCGCCATTGTGACAGCATTGGCTATATCTACAGCAGCTGCCATGACAGCAGCAGTCTCGCTTGCTGCAACTATACCCACTGTGGAAGCTCTGAACACCCTTGCAGAAGGAATGGCGGCTGCCCTTCAAACACAGACTCAGATCAATGCACATCTGCAAGCAGGAATCCTGATAGTCAACCAGAGAGTGGATTTGGTTCAAGAACAAATGGACATATGGGGGGCCCTGTTGGGACTGCGATGTATAGTACCCTTCCCGGCAATTTGTCTAACTCCCATAGCCTATACTAATATGAGTGACTTACAGAATGTCTCCCGACAGCTCTCCCAATGCTTGTGGGGGCATTGGTCCGCAGAATTCCAAAACTATACTCAGCACCTGCTACTAGGCATAACAAGGATAAATATCACCAGAGGTGAGCTTGCAGCTCTCCCAGAGATAATCAAAACATTGCAAGATGTGTTAACCTTTACGAAACATGGATAGCATAATTGCTCTGATGACAATCCTCGTAGTGGGCTTGATTCTGCTAGTAAGGAAACTGCAAATTTGGAGGCAACAGCAACATAGGCAACAGCAAGCCATATTGCAGGCCTTGTTAGCCATCGAGGCTGGAACATCCCCCCATGTATGGCTAAGTATGCTGGATCAGTAGTAAACGATGGGTAAGATTGGTGGGGGAAATATACCAACCTAAGACAGGACACAGATCATTGATATCTGCCGTCTGATGACGGGTAAGGATATTCCCTGCCACTGACAACCTAAGACAGGCACGATCCCTGCCATAAAAGAAAAAAGGGGGAGATGTCTTTGCAGGCCCCTGGCCAGGGCGGCCTCCACCATTAAAAGATGGCGCCTGGCGAGCTGCCAAGAAAAGTTGCCTCATGAGACTAAACAGAATGCCCAAAGAGGAGTTAAACAGCATTGGTTGCTAGTGAAGTTGTTCATTTTGGTGCGCAGCCTGATTTGCTCCCTCCTGTACCCTGCTTGCTGATTGGTCATGTAAGCGTATATAAGTGTGTAGACTTGCGGAAATAAAGAGAGAGAAGATACACCTGAACTGGGGCTTCTTGTTGTCCTTGTGGGTCGAGGGTGATAATTCAGAAGATTTCATCCAAAAACAACAGGGTACACATTCTTTTTTTTTTTTTTTTAAAGATTTTATTTAATTGACAGAGAAAGAGATCACAAGTAGGCAGAGAGGCAGGAAGAGTGAGAGGGGGAAGCAGGCTCCATGCTGAGCAGAGAACCCGAGTGGGGCTCAATGCCAGGACCTTGGGATCATGACCCGATCTGAAGGCAGAGGCTTTAAACCACTGAGCCACCCAGGTTCTCAGTACACATTCTTCTTAAGTGCATACGTAATATTCTCAGAATAGATTACATACTGGGTCACACATCAGTTATCAACCAGTACAAAAAGACTGAGATTATACTATTCATATTTGCAGATCACAATGTTTTAAAACTTGAAGTCAGCCACAAAAATAGTTGGTAGAAACACAAATACATGGTGGTTAAAGATGATCTTGCTAAAGAATGAATGGGTCAACCAGGAAATTAAATAAAAATTTTAAAATTGCATGGAAGCAAGTGAGAATGAAAACATGACAGTTCAGAACATCTAGGATACAGGAAATGTTGTCTTAAGAGGGAAGTATATAGCAATACAGGCTTTCCCCAAGAAACAAGAAAAATCTCAAATACACAACCTCATGTTCAACATAAGAGAGCTGGAAAAAAACATCACATAAAGCCTATATCGAGCAAAAGAAGAGAAATAATAAAGATTATAGTAGAAATAAGTAATACAGAAATTAAAGTAAAACAGTAGAAGAAATCAACATGACTAGGAGCTGGTTCTTTGGAAGAATTAATAAGATTGATAAGCACTTAGCCAGACTTATCAAAAAGAAGAAGAAGAAGAAGAAGAAGAACAAGAACAAGAACAAGAAGAAGAAAGAGAGAGAGAGAGAGAGAGAGAGAGAGAGAAGGCCCAAATAAATAAAATCATGAATGAAAGAAGAGCTATCACAACCAACAAAAAAGAAATACAAACAAAATTAAGAGAATTGTGATTATTTATCTGCCATCAAATCAAGCAATCTAGAAGAAATGGATGCATTCCTAGAAACATATAAACTTCCAAAACTGAAACAGGAAGAAATAGAAAACCTGAACAGACCCCAAAGCAGCAAATAAATAGAATCAGTACTCAAAAATATCCCAACAAAGAATCCAGTGCTTCCCAGGGGATTACTATAAGCATTTGAAGAATTAATATCTATTCTTTTGAAACTGTTTCAAAAAATAGAAATGGAAGGAGAATTTCTGAACTCATTCTATGAGGTCAGCATTATCTACATCCCAAAACCACAGAAAGATAGCACCACAAAGGAGAACTACCAACCAATATCTCTGATAAACATGGATAGAAGATACTGGCCAATAGGATCCAACAATAAATTAAAAATTATTATTCACCAGGACGAAGTAGGATTTATTCCTGGGCTGCAAGGGTGGTCCAAGATCCCTAAATGTGATATACTGCATTAGTAAAAGAAAGATCAAGAACTGTATGACCCTCTCAATAGATGCAGAAAAAGCATTTGACAAAATAGAGCATCCTTTTTTGATAAAACCTCTCCTCTGTGTATGGGTAGAAGGAACAAATATCAGTATCATAAAATCCATGTACAAAAAGTCACAGCAAATATCATGAAAGGACAAAAACTGAGAACTTTCCCTTAATATCAGGAACACAACAGGGATGCCCAGAGCATCCTTTCTATATGTATTTTTTTTAAGATTTTATTTATTTGACAGAGAGAGACACAGCAAGAGAGGGAACACAAGCAGGAGGAGTGGGAGAGGGAGAAGCAGGTTTCCCACTGAGCAGGGAGCTAGATGAAGGGCTTGATCTCAGGACTCTGGGATCATGACCTGAGCCAAAGCAGTTGCTTAACGACTGAGCACTGAGCCACCCAGGTGCCCCATATAGCATGCTTTCTTGATAAAAACCTTTAACAGTGTAGGGATAGAGGGAAACATACCTCAACACCATAAAGGCCATATACAAAAAACCCACAAGTAATAACACTCTCAACAGGAAAAAACAAACAAACAAACAAACAAACAAACAAACTGAGAGCTTTTCTCCTAAGGTCAGGAACATGATGGGGATGTCCACTCTCATTGCTATTGTTCAACATAGTACTGGAAGTTCTTGCCTCAACAATGAGACAACAAAAATAATTAAAAGGCATCCAAATCGGCAAAGAAGAAATCAAGCTTTCATTCTTTGCAGACGACGTGATACTCTGTGTAGAAAACCTAAAAGACTCCACCCCCCAAATTGTTAGACGTGACAAAGGAAGTCAGCAAAGTTGCAAGATATAAAACCAATGCACAGAAAGCAGTTGCATTTGATACACAAATAAATAGGCAGAAGAAAGAGAAATTCAGGAACCAATTCCATTTATAATTGCACCAAAAACCTAAGATACATTAGGAATAAACTTAACCAAAAAGTAAAGGATCTGTACTCTGAAAACCATAGAACACTTATGAAAGAAACTGAGGAAGACACAAAGAAATGGAAATCCTTCCATGTTATTCATTAGAAGAACATATATTGTTGAAACATCTGTGCTACCCAAAGCAACCTACATATTCAAAGCAATACATATAGAAATACCATCGACGGTTTTTCACAGAGCTGGAAGAAACAATCCTAAAATTTGTATGGAATGGGAAAAGACCCTGAATAGACAAAGGTATGTTGAAAAAGAAAACCAAAGCTGGAGGCATCACAATTCTGGACTTCAAGCCATATTACAAAGCTATAATCATCAAGACAATAGACACTGGCACAAAAACAGACATATACATGAGTGGAATGGAAGAAAGAACACATAAATGAGCCCTCAGTCAACTGAGGGTTATAGTCAACTGATCTTCCACAAAGCAGGAAAGAGCATCCAATGGAAATAAGGCAGTATCTTCAACAAATAGTATTGTGAAAATTGGACAGGCAAATGCACAAGAATGAAACTGGACCACTTTCTTACACCATACACAAAAATAAATTCAAAATGGATGAAAGACTTATATGTGAGATAAGAATCCATCACCATCCTTAGGAGTGCAGAGGCAACAACCTCTTTGACCTCAACTGCAGTAACTTCTTGCTAGGCACCTCTCCAAAGGCAAGAGAAACAAAAGCAAAAATGAACTATTGGGACTTCATCAAGATAATAGCTTTTGCACAGCAAAGGGAGCAGTTGGCTAAACCAAAAGACAATCAACAGAATGGGAGAAGATATTTGCAGATAACATATCAGATAAAGGGCAAATATCCAAGATCTATAAATAAATTATCAAACAATACAAAACCAACCAACCAACCAAACAACAACAACCAGATAATGCAGTCATGAAATAGGCAAAAGATATGAACAGACATAGAAGATATAAATATAGTGAACAGACACATGACAAAAATGCTTAACATCAGTGGTCATCAGGGAAATACAAATGAAAGCCACTATGAGATACCACCTCACACCACTCAGAATGACTAAAATTAATAAGGCGGGAAGCAACAAATATTGACTAGGATGTGAAAGGATGAGGAAAGGGGAATCCTCTTACACTATTGGTGAGAGTGAAAACTGGTACAGCAACTCTGGAAAACCATATGAATGTTCCTCAAAAAGCTAAATTAGAGCTACCCTACAACCTAGCAATTGCACTACTAGGTATTTACCCAAAGAATACAAACATAGTGATCTGAAAGTGTACATGCATCCCAATGTGTATGGCATCAATGTCTGCAAAAGCCAAACTATGAAAGAGCCCAGATGTCCACCAGTAGATGAATGGATAAAGATGTGAGATATACATGATATAGATATAGATACAGATAGATAATTGAATATTACTCAACTATCAAAAAAAGTGAAATCTTGCCATTTTCAACAACATGGATGGAATTAGAGAGTATTATGCTAGGCAAAATAAGTCAGTCAGAGAAAGAGAATGATCATGATTTCACTCTTTTGAAGAATTTAAGAAACAAAACAAAGGAGCAAATGGGAAGGAATGGGGAAATAAAATAAGATGAAATCATAGAGAGAAGCAAATCATAAAAGACTCAACTATATGAAACAAACTCAGGTTTGCTGGAGGGAAGGTAGGTGGGAGGATGAGGTAAATGAATGATAGGCATTAAGGAGGGCAGGCAATGTAAAGTGCACTGGGTGTTAAATGCAACTGATGAATAACTGAACTCTACCTCTGAAACTAATGTTACACTATATATTAATTAACTGAATTTAAATAAAATAAAATTTAAACAAAGAATATATAGCACTTGTATATATTTATGCACCTAAAATTGGAGCACCCAAATATATAAAAGAATTGATAAAGGCATAAAGGAACAAACTGATTATAATACAATAATAGTAGAGGACTTCAACACCACACTTTATAGCAATAGGCAGACCATTTAAACAGAAAATAAACAAGGGCATACTGCCTCTGAATGACACACTGGACCAGATGGACTTAACAGATATATTTAGAATATCTCATTCTAAATCTTTAGAATACACATTTTTCAAGTGCACATGAAACAGTCTCCAGAATAGATCACATATTATGTCAGAAAACAGGCCTCAACAATACAAAAATATTTAGGTCATACCAGCACTGATTTTGGCCAAAACATTATAAAGCTAAAAGTCAATGACAAGAAAAAAAATCAGGAAAGTGCTCAAATACATGGACGTTAAACAATGTGCCATTAAGCAATGAATGGGTCAATCAAGAAATCAATGAAAACATTTAGAAAAACATGAAAATAAGTGAAAATGAAAACACCGTGGTTGATAGCATTAAGGGTGCAACAAATGTGGTCCAAAGCCAGACATATATAGCAAGATAGTCCTACTTGAAGAAGCAAGAAATATCTCAAATAAATAACCTAAATTTACCCCTAAAGGACCTAGAACAAGAACAACAAAAGCCTAAAGACAATAGAAGGAAGGATGTAATATAGCTAGAGTAGAAATAAATGATATAGAAAATCAAACAAACAAACAAATGAATAATAATAAAAAAAACATACAATAGAACAGATCAACAAAACCAGGAGCTGGTTCTTCGAAAAAATCAAAACTGATAAAGCTCTATCTAGCCAGAACTATAAAAAACAAAAGAGAAGGGACCTAAAAAAAAATCATGAATGAGAGGAGAATTAACCAACACAGAAACACATTTATAAGAGAATATTATGATAAACTCTCAAAAATTGGATAGCCTAGAATAAATGGATAAATTCCTAGAAACACATGGAATATTCAAACTGAAACAGGAAGAAATGGAAAATTTCAGCAGAAGAATAACTAGCAATAAAAATGAATCAGTAATCTAAAATTTCCAAACAAACAGAAGTCCAGGATTAGAAGTCTTAACAGGTGACTTCTACCAAGGGTTTAAAGAAAAGTTAATACCTATTCTTCTCAAACTATTCCAAAAATTAGAAAAGAAAGAAAAATGTCCAAATTCATTATATGAGACCAGCAGTAGAGTGATACCAAAACTGGAAAATCACTTCACTAAATAAAGAGTATGATGTGATGAGCACTGTGTGTTATATGTAATTGATGAAACACTAAATTCTACACCTGAAACTAATTATACCATGTATTTTAAGTAACTAGAACTTAAATAAAAACTTGAAATAGAAAAAAAAAAAGACCATATAAAAGAGTACATAGGCCAGTATCCTAATGAACATGAATGGAAGAATTCTCAATTAAATGCTAGCAATCCAACTCTAACCATACATTAAAAATGATTCACTACTATCAAGAGGGGACTGTTCTGGGTTGCAAGAGTGGCTCAATATTCACAAATCAATCATTGTGATATAACACATTAACAAAATAAAGGATGAGAACCATATGATCATTTCAATAGATGCAGAGAAGGCATTTGGCAAAGTACAATATCCACTAATGAAAAAAACTCTCAACATTTTAACTTTAGAGGGAACAGACCACAACATAATATATGAAAAAGTCCGCAGTTAAGATTATCCTCGATGGGGAAAAATAGAGAACTTTTCCTCTACAGTCAGGAATAAGACAGGGGTGTCCACTCTCACCACTGCTATTTAATGTAGTACAAGAAGTCCTAGTCACAGCAAGGCAAAAAAAGAAATCAAAGGCATACAAATCAACAAGGAAGAAGGAAAAGTTTTACTATTTGCAGAGAACATGACACCTTACATAGAAAATCTGAAATATTCTACCAATAAACTGCTAGAACTGACACAAATTCAATAAAGTTGTAGGATCCAAAAATCAATGTACCAAATCTATTGCATTTCTATTCCCCCATAATGAAAAAGCAGAAATAAAAATTAATTATTCCCATTTACAATTGCAAGAAAAATAAGATAACTAGGAATAAACCTAACCAAAGAGGTGAAAGACCTGCCTTCTGAAAATTATAAAGCATTGATGAAAATAATTTAAAATGATATAAATAAATGGAAAGAAATTGAATGCTTATGAATTGGAAGAAAGCAAACTACCCAAAGCATTTTACAAATTTTATGTAATTCCTATCAAAAAACCAACACCATTATTCACAGCTAGAAAAAACATCCTAAGATTTGTATAGAACCAGAACAGAATCCAAACAGCAAAGAAAACTTGAAAAAGGAGCACCTGAGTGGCTCAGTGGGTTAAGCCTCTGCCTTTGGCTCAGGTCATGATCTCAGGGTCCTGGGATCAAGCCCCATATTGGGCTTTCAGTTCAGTAGGGAGCCTGCCTCACCCGCCACCTCTCTGCCTGCATCTCTGCCTACTTGTGATCTCTCTCTCTCTCTGTCAAATAAATAAAATCTTAAAAAAAAAAAAAAAAACTCAAGAGACAAGATGGCGGGAAAGTGGGAGGAGGCAACGTTTCATCCTGTACCCTAAAGTGAGCTGATTACCTACCAAAGAACTCCGATCACCCATGAAATCAGTCTGAGATCAGCATTGTACACACCTGGGTCTCTACAGGGGCAGAAGATGCCAGTGGGCAGGTAAAGCAGAGTGGAAATGTCAGACTGATATCAAAAGATAAACAAAAGGGGTATGGAGCCACGAGAGGAGAACAATTGGAAAGTAGTACCCCAATACAAGAGTGCCCTGGCTCTGTGGACCAGCACTAACTTGGAGACTGGTTGAAAGCACTCAAAAAGAGCAAAGGATCTTGGGGTGGAATTGTGGGAATCTGGGCAGCTAAGGACAGAGGCTTAAGTCCCTGGACCCAGGACAGCCTCCCCTGATGCTGAGGCAGAGAGAATGCAGCCAAGAAACCAGGTCTTGGTCCCTGAGCGGCCAACACGCCCGAGAACAAAAGGGGTCCAGCTCTTGTGAGGGGCTGGGTGCTGCACCAGATGGCAGAACGCTGAGCCGAGCTAACAGAGCCTGAGATGCGCGCGCCCCTCACCCTTCCCTGAGAGAGGTGAGCAAAGGCCCAGTCTGGTGCTCTTGGACCCGCGCCCTGCTTTCAGAGCCTGAGATGCATGCATGCCCCACACACTCCCCTGAGAGGGGTGCATGAAGGCCCAGTCTTGTGCTCCTGAACCCGAGCCCTGCTATTAGTGCCTGAGAGCAATCCACACCCTCCCCTGAGAGAGGTGCTTGTAAGCCCAAAGCTCTTAGACTCAGAAAGAACAGGCACTCTCAGACCGCAGCCAGCAGGAAAATTTCAGTGTGTGATCACTGCTTGGAACATCTCTGGTGGTCTGGAGCTGCCCAGACAGCGGCCGTTGCCATGATTTTGGGTACAAGGAGAAGATCCTGCATCCCCAGGGACCACGACTTGGAACCTGCTCTGCCAGGGGCCAAGGGGGAATATATATGGGCTCTGCAGCATCCACAGGGGACCAGACTGAGGCTTCTCTCTGAAAGGGAGGCCAGGGTGCCGTTTACTTTCCTCTAAACCTAAAAAAACAATCAAAAGCGGTCAAGGTAAGAGAAAAAAAGTGAACAAACATAAAAACCTCCAGAGAACAAAAGCCTTAAAAAAAATGGTTTCCTCAGAGTCCACCCATTGAGGGGGGGCGGGAGGATTTAACTCAGGGAACATCATTGACTGACAACCCACGTGGCAGACCCCTCCCCCAAAAAACCAACCAGGAAAGAAAAAAGAAAAAAAAGACTACAAGAGAACAACCACCACTACTTCATAGGTACAACTTCTATTTTTAACTCGTTCCCACAGTTCTGGTTCATTTCTTTTATATATAGATAAATTTAAACCTACTTACCATCACAGTGAGCTGTCCAGTACATCAAATTCCATAATAGCCTTCTAACCTGAACTTTTTGATACATAAAACTGTGTTTTTCTTTTCATTTCTATTTTTTAAATTTTTTTAAATTAAAGTTATTTATTTTCAGCAGAACAGTATTCATTATTTTTTCACCACACCCAGTGCTCCATGCAATCTGTGCCCAATATAATACCCACCACCTGGGACACCAACCTCCCACCCCTCCGCCACTTCAAACCCCTCAGATTGTTTTTCAGAGTCCATAGTCTCTCATGATTCACCTCCCCTTCCAATTTCCCCTAACTCCCTTCCCCTCTCTAACTCCCCATGTCCTCCATGCTATTTGTTATGCTCCACAAATAAGTGAAACCATATGATAATTGACTCTCTCTGCTTGACTGATTTCACTCAGCATAATCTCTTCCAGTCCCGTCCATGTTGCTACAAAAGTTGGGTATTCGTCCTTTCTGATGGAGGCATAATACTCCATAGTGTATATGGAACACATCTTCCTTATCCATTCGTCCGTTGAAGGGCATCTTTGTTCTTTCCATAATTTGGCGACCATGGCCATTACTGCTATAAACATTGGAGTACAGATGGCCCTTCTTTTCACGACATCTGTATCTTTGGCGTAAGTACCCAGGAGTGCAATTGCAGGGTCATAGGGAAGTTCTACTTTTAATTTCTTGAGGAATCTCCACACTGTTCTTCAAAGAGGCTGCACCAACTTGCTTTCCCACCAACAGTGGAAGAGGGTTCCCCTTTCTCCACATCCCCTCCAACACATGTTGTTTCCTGTCTTGTTAATTTTGGCCAATCTAACTGGTGTAAGGTGATATCTCAATGTGGTTTTAAATTGAATCTCCCTGATGGCTAGTGATGATGAACATTTTTTCATGTATCTGATAGCCATTTGTATGTCTTGATTGGAGAAGTGTCTGTTCATACAGTTATATGTCAATAAGCTTAGCAACCTAGATGAAATGGATGCATT
Source organism: Mustela nivalis (assembly GCF_964662115.1). Classification (NCBI taxonomy): domain Eukaryota; kingdom Metazoa; phylum Chordata; class Mammalia; order Carnivora; family Mustelidae; genus Mustela; species Mustela nivalis. Next base: position 72,296,705 of record NC_139040.1, read on the forward strand.
CATGGAAAACTATAAACTCCCAAATTTGAACCAGAAAGAAATTGACAACCTGAATAGACTGATATATGGTAACGAGATTGAAGCAGTGATCAAAAACCTCCCAAAAAACAAGAACCCAGGATCTGAAGGATTCCCTGAGGAATTCTACCAAACTTTCAAAGAAGAAAAAACACCTATGCTCCTGGAGCTCTTTCAAAAAATTGAAGCAGAAGGAAAACTTCCAGACTCTTTCTATGAAGCCAGCATTATCCTGATACTCAAACCAGGCAAACACCCTACCAAAAAGGAGAAATTCAGACCAATATCACTGATGAATATGGATAAGATTCTCCCCAAGATGCTAGCCAACAGGATCCAACAGCACATTAAAAAGATTATCCACCATGACCAGGTGGGATTTATCCTTGGGCTACAAAGATGGTTCAACATTGCAAATCAATCAATGTGATACAACAAATTATACTGAGAAGAAAGAAGAACCACATGGTCCTCTCAATTGATGCAGAAAAAGCATTTGACAAAATCTAGCATCCATGCTTGATTAAAACACTTCAAAGTATAGGGATAGAGGGAACATTCCTGAACCTCATCAAATCTATCTATGAAAGACCCACAGGAAATATCATCCTCAATAGGAAAAAGCTTGCATTCCTCCCGTTGAGATCAGGAACAAAACAAGGATGCCCAATTTCACCACTCTTGTTCAAAATAGTATTAGAAGTCCTAGCAACACCAATCAGACAACAAAGAGAAATAAAAGGTATCCAAATTGGCAATGAAGAAGTCAAACTCTCTCTCTTCGCAGATGACATGATTCTTTATATGGAAAAGCCAAAAAACTCCACCCCCAAACTACTAAAACTCATACAGCAATTCAGCAACGTGGCAGGATACAAAGTCAATGTGCAGAAATCAGTGGCATTCTTATACACTAACAATGAAAATACAGAAAGGGAAATTAGGGAATCAATTCCATTTACCAAGAACCATAAGATACCTGGGAATAAACCTAACCAAAGAGGTAATGGATCTGTATTCAAGGAACTACAGGACACTCATGAAAGAAATTGAAGAAGACACAAAAAGATGGAAGACCATTCCATGCTCTTGGATCGGAAGGAAAAACATTGTTAAAATGTATATATTGCCTAGAACAATCTATATTTTAATGCCATTCCAATCAAAATTCCACCGGTATTCTTCAAAGAGCTGGAACAAATAATCCGAAAATTTTTATGGAATCAGAAGAGACCCCAAATCGCTAAGGAAATGTTGAAAAACTAAAATAAAACGGGGGGCATCATGTTACCTGATTTCAAGCATTACTACAAAGCTTTGATCACCAAGACAGCATGGTACTGGCATAAAAACAGACGCATAGATCATTGGAACATAGTAGAGAGCCCAGATATGGACCCTCAACTCTATGGTCAAATAATCTTTGACAAAGCAGGAAAAAATATACAGTGGAAAAAAGACAGTCTCTTCAATAAATGGTGCTGGGAAAACTGGACAGCTGTATGTAGAAGAATGAAACTCGACCATTCTCTTACACCGTATAAAAAGATAAAATCAAAATGGATAAAAGACCTCAATGTGAGACAGGAACCCATCAGAATCCTAGAGGAGAACATAGGCAGTAATCTTTTCGATATCAGCCACAGCAACTTCTTTCAAGATATGTCTCCAAAGGCAAAGGAAACAAAAACGAAAATAAAGTTTTGGGACTTCAATAGAATCAAAAGCTTCTGCACAGCAAAGGAAACAGTCAGAAAAACAAAGAGGCAACCCACGGAATGGGTGAAGATATTTTCAAATGACAGTACAGGCAAAAGGTTGATATCCAGGATCTAGAATGAACTCCTCAAACTCAACACACACAAAACAGAAACTACATCATTCTTAAAGGGATTATCCACAAAGATGATCTAAGAATTGTAAATATCAATGCCCCCAATATTGGAGCAGCCAATTACATAAGAAAACTGTTAATCAAGATAAAGAGTCATATTGATATGAATACATTAATAGTAGTAGATCTTAACATGCCTCTCAGAAATAGACAGGTCATTGAAGCAGAAAATCAATAAAGAAAAAAGAGCTTTGAATGACACATTGGACCAGGTGGACCTCATAGATATATACAGAATATTCCACACTAAGACAACAGAATACTCATTCGTCTCAAGTGCACATGGAACCTTCTCCAGAATAGACCATATACTGGGTCACCAATAAGGGCTCAACTGAAACCAAAAGACTGATATTATTCCCTGCATATTCTCAGATCACAATATTTTGAAACTGGAGCTAAATCACAAGGAAAAGTTGGAAGTATCTCTAAAACCTGGAAGCTAAAGACCACCTTGCTTAAGAATGCTTGGATCAACCAGGAGATCAAAGAAGAACTGAAACAAATCATGAAAACCAATGAGAATGAAGACACTTAGGTTCAAAACCTATGGGATGCAGCAAAAGCCGTCCTAAGGGGGAAATACATAGCCATCCAAGTCTCTCTCAAAAAAATTGAAAAATCCTGAACACAGCAGCTGTCTCTACACCTTAAAGAACTGGAGAATCAACAACAAATCAAACCAACTCCACACATAAGAAAGGAAATAAACAAGATTAGAGCTGAGATCAGTGAGGTAGAAACCAGAGATACAGTAGAACGTATCAATGAAACTAGAAGCTGGTTTCTTGAAAGAATCAATAAGATTGATAAACCATTGGCCACACTAACCCAAAAGAAAAGAGAGAAATCCCAAATTCATAAAATTATAAATGAAAAGGGAGACATCACAGCTAACACCAAGGAAGAGGAAACAATCATCAGAAGTTATTATCAACAGTTATATGCCAATCATCTAAGCAACCTAAATGAAATGGATGCATTACTGAAAAACTATAAACTCCCAAAATTGAACCAGGAAGAAAATGACAACCTGAATAAACCGATATATTGTAACGAGATTAAAGCAGTGATCAAAAACCTCCCAAAATACAAGAGCCCAGGACCTGATGGGTTCCCTGGGGAATTTTACCAAATTTCAAAGAAGAAATAACACACCTGTTCTCCTGAAACTGTTTCAAAATATTGAAGCAGAAGGAAAATTTCCAGACTCTTACTTGAAACCAGCATTGCCCTGATTCCCAAACCAGGCAAAGACCCTACCAAAAAGGAGAATTTCAAACCAATATCACTGATGAATATGGATGCTAAGATTCTCAACAAGATCCTAGCAAACAGCATCCAACAGCACATTAAAAAGATTATGTACCATGACCAGGTGGGATTCTTCCCTGGGCTACAAGTATGGTTCAACATTCACAAATCAATCAATATGATAGAACAAATCAATAAGAGAAGAGAGGGGATCCACATGGTCCTCTCAATTGATTCAAAAAAAGCATTTCAAACGCTTAAACGTTTTAAAACGCTTCAAAGTTTAGGGATAGAAGGTACATTCCTGAACTTCATCAAATCTATCTATGAAAGACCCTCAGCAAAAATCATCCTCAATGGGAAAAGGCTCACAACCTTCCCGTTGAGATCAGGAACACAACAAGGTTGATCACTCTCATCACTCTTGTTCATCATAGTATTAGAAGTCCTAGCAACACCAATCAGACAACAAAGAGAAATAAAAGGTATCCAAATTGGCAATGAAGAAGTCAAACTCTCTCTCTTTGCAGATGATATGATTCTTTACATGGAAAAACCAAAAGACTCCACCCCTAAACTACTAGAACTCATGCAGCAATTCAGTAACGTGGCAGTATACAAAGTCAATGTACAGAAATTAGTGGCTTTTTTATACACTAATAATGAAAATACAGAAAGGGAAATTAGAGATTCGATTCCATACTAGAGCACCAAGAACCATAAGATACCTGGGAATAAGCCTAACCAAAGTGGTAAAGGATCTATATTCGAGGAAGTACAGAGCACTCATAAAAGAAATTGAAGAAGACACAAAAAGATGGAAGACCATTCCATGCTCTAGGATCGGAAGAATAAACATTATTAAAATATCTATACTGCTTAGATCAATCTATACTTCTAATCCGATCCATATTCCACTGGTATTTTTCAAATATCTGGAGCAAATAATCCTAAAATTCATATGTAATCAGAAGGGACCCCAAATCACTAAGCAAATATTGAAAAACAAAAATAAAACTGTGGGCGTCACGTTACCTTGATTTCAAGCTTTGCTACAAAGCTGAGATCACCAAGACAGCATGGTACTGGCATAAAAACAGACACATAGACCAGTGAAACAGAGTAGAGAGCCCAGATATGGACCCTCAACTCTACAGTCAATCAACAAAACAGGAAAAAATATCCGGTGGAAAAAAGACAGTCTCTTCAATAAATGGTGCTGGAAAAACTAGACAGCTATATGTAGAAGAATGAAGCTCGACATTTTTTTATGCTGTACAAAAAGATAAACTCGAAATGGATAAAAGACCTCAACGTGAGACAGGAATCCATCAGAATCCTAGAGGAGAACATCAGCAGTGACCTCTTCGATATCAGGCACAGCAAATTCTTTCAAGATGTGTCTCCAAAGGCAAAGGAAACAAAAGTGAAAATGAACTTTTGGGACTTTATCAAAATCAAAAGCTTCTGCACAGCAAGGGAAACATTCATGAAAACAAAGAGGCAACCCACAGAATGGGAGAAGATATTTGCAAATTACATTACAGATAAGAGGTTGATATCCAGGATCTATAAAGAACTCCTGAAACTCAACACACACAAAATATACAATCATATCAAAAAATTGGCAGAAGATATGAACAGACACTTCTCCAATCAAGACATACAAATGGCTATCACACACATGAAAAAATGCTCATCATCATTAGCCATCAGGGAGATTCAAATTAAAACCACATTGAGATACCACCTTACACCAGTTAGAATGGTCAAAATGAGCAAGACAGGAAACAACATGTGTTGGAGGGCATGTATAGAAAGGGGAAACCTCTTCCACTGTTGGTGGGAATGCAAATTGGTGCAGCCACATTGGAGAAAAGTGTGGAGATTCCTCAAGAAATTAAAAATAGAGCTTCCCTATGACCCTGCCATTGCACTACTGGGTATTTACCCCAAAGATACAGATGTAGTAAAAAGAAGGGCCATCTGTACCCCAATGTTTATAGCAGCAATGATCACGGTCGCCAAACTGCGGAAAGAACCAAGATGCCCTTCAACAGATAAATGGATAAGGAAGATGTGTTCCATATACACTATGGAGTATTATGCCTCCATCAGAAAGGATGAATACCCAACTTTTGTAACAACATGGACGGGACTGGAAGAGATTATGCTGAGTGAAATAAGTCAAGCAGAGAGAGTCAATTATCATATGGTTTCACTTATTTGTGGAGCATAACAAATAGCATGGAGGACAAGGGAAGATGGAGTGGAGAAGGCAGTTGAGGGAAATTCGAAGGGGAGGTGAACCATGAGAGACTATGGACTCTGAAAAACAATCTGAGGGTTTTGAAGGGGTGGGGGGTAGGAGTTTGGGGGAACCAGGTGGTGCGTATTATAGAGGGCACGGATTGCATGGAACACTGAGTGTGGTGTAAAAAGAATGAATACTGTTACACTGAAAAGAAATTAAAAAAAAGAATTTTGGTAGAGTTCACCAATGGAAAAAAAAATTTTGAAAGAAAAAAAAAGCAATGCTGAAGCACCACAATTCTGGATTTCAAGTAATATTTTAAAAGTTGTATTGATGAAAACAGTATGGTGCTGACACAAAAATAGAAACAGAGATCCAGGGGGGCGCCTGGGTGGCTCAATTGGCTAAAGCCTCTGCCTTCAGCTCAGGTCATGATCTTAGGGTCCTGGGATCCAGACCCCAAAGGGCTATATGCTCAGTGGAGATCCTGCTTCCTCCTCTCTCTCTTCCTGCCTCTCTGCCTACTTGTGATATTTGTCTGTCAAACAAATAAATAAAATCTTTTTAAAAAGAAAGAAACTTAGATGAAAAAAAAAACATAATAGGAAACCCAGAAATGGGTCCACAACTGTATGGCCAATTAATCTTCAACAAAACAGGAAAGAATATGCAATGGTAGAAAAACAGTATCTTCAGTAAATGGTGTTGGGAAAACTGGATAGCTTCATGCAAAAGAATGAAGCTGGACCACATTCTTACACCATACACACAAATAAGTTCAAAATAGATGAAAGACTTAAATGTGAGACATGAAAACATAAAATCCTAGAGGATCACATAGGCAATAATCTCTTTGACATCAGCTATAGCAGCTTCTTTCTGATACGTATCCCGATGCAAGGGAAACAAAAGCAAACATATACTATTGTGACTTCATAAAAATAAAAAGCTTCTGCACAGTGAAGGAAATAATTGACAAAACTAAAAGGCAATCTATGGCATATGAGAAGATATTTGTAAAATACATTTCCAATAAAGGGGTAGTATCCAAAATTTATAAATAACTTACAAATGTCAACACCCAACAAATGAATAATCCACTTAAAAATTGGGATGAAGACATGTATAGACATTTTTTTCCAAAGAAGACATACAGATGGCCAACAGAAACATGAAAAGATGCTCATCATCACTGACCATCAGGGAAATGCATATCAACACTGCAATGAGATACCACTTCACACCTGGCAGAAAGGCTAAAATAAATAATGCAATAAACATTAGGTATTTGCAAGAATTTGGAGTAAGGGGAACCCTCTTGTACTGTTGATGAGAATATTTCCATGGTGGAAATCTGTATAGAAGTGCCTCATAAAGTTAATAATAGAACTGCCCTATGATTAAGCAATTGCACTACTAGGTATTTATTCAAAGAATACAAAACTACTAATTCAAAGGGATATACACACCCCAATGTTTATAGCTGCATTATTTACAATAGCCAAATTATGGGAACAGCCCAAGTATGGATGAAGGGATATTATATATATAATATATATATATATTTAATATATATGTAATATTCCATTTATGCATTTAGTTTATGTAATTATTAATGTAATGATTAATGTTCCACTTATGTGTTCCATATGAGTAGCATTCCATATGTGTGTGTGTGTGTGTGTGTATGTATATATATATATCCCATACACAGCCATAAAATGAATGAAATCTAAAAAAAATATGAGATCTTTCCATTTGAAAAATGTGGATGGAGCTAGAGAGTATTATGCTAAGCAAAATAAGCCAGTCAGGGAACAACAAATGCTGTATGATTTCACTCATATGTGGAATTTAAGAAACATAACAAATGAACAAAGTGGGGGAAAAGAAAGAGAGAGGGAGAGGCAAACCAATAAACAGATTCTTTACTGTAAAAGAACAAACTGATGGTTACCGAAGGGAAGGTGGGTGGGGAGATGGGTTAAATAAGTGATGAGGATTAAAGAGTGCACTTGTTGTGATGGGCCCTGGGTGTTGCATGGATGTGTTGAATCACCATATTGTACACCTGAAACTAGTCCCACAACATTTTAATAGGATTATACAAAATAGAATTTATCATGTAAGTAAAAAGTTGGTTTAACATTTGATATCAAACAGCAAAATATACCATATTAATAAAGGACAGAATTCTTATGATTATCGCAATAGACACAGAAAAAGCAATTGAAAAAATCCAATATTTTCATTGTGAACATGCTAAGATTTAGTTATACAAAATAACTATCTCAAAATGGACATTTATAAAAATACATAACATCATACTCAATAGTGAAAGAATAAATAGTTTCTCCCTCAAATCAGGAGCAGAACAAGGATATTTGTTCTCACCAATTCTATTTAACATTGTACTGTTGACTATAGCCAGGATAATTAGACAAGGGGGAAAAAAGTTCAGAGTGAATAAACAAGTGAACTTACTCTGTTTGCAGATGGTATGTTCTTCCTTATAGAAAATCCTAAAAAGCCACTAATATTCTATCAGAATTAATAAATGAATTTAGCTAGGTTACAAGATATATTATCAATATACAAAAATCAATTGCATTTCTATGTGCTAATAGTAAACAATCCAAAAAAAAGAAATTAATAAAATGATTACATTAAGAATAGCATCAAATGACAAATGCGTACAGGAAAAGTTGTTCAAGATAACTAATTATCAGGGAAATGTGACTCAAAACCACAATGATATCATGTTATAACTGTTAGAATAGGTATTATCAAAAAGACAAGATATATCAAGCTTTGGTGAGGTTGTGGAGAAAAGGGAACTCTTGTGAAATTTTGGTAGGACTGATAATTTGGTACAGCCACCAAAAAAATAAGCAGTTACCTCAAAACATTAAAAACAGAACTATTTGTTCTTGTAATCACAATTCTTGGTATATATTCAAAGGAAATGAAAACAAGATATTAAGGAATTATTTGCATATATATATATCTATACATACACATATACACATATATCTATAGATATATATATGTATATTCTATCTATCAATTTATTTATTGATAGGCACTTCAGTTGTTTCTATATATTGATTATTGTTAATAATGATGCAATGAATATGGGTGTGCAAATAATCCAGACACATACACACACACACACACACATATTGACTATTGTTAATAATGCTGCAATGAACATGGGTGTGCAAATAATTCATACACACACACAATACACATATACCACAGGCTAAGTGAAATGGCACTTTCTGGTGGTAGCAGTGATGAAATCATCCAATGTTCCAGATGTCCAGTGTCTAGTAGAGATATCCTAAACTCTCCCTGTGACATGACTTTGCCTGCAGGTTTATCAGCATAAATTGTCTTTGTTCTTACTGATTTTATTTATTAATTTTTATTTATTTTCAGCATAACAGTATTCATTATTTTTTGCACCACACCCAGTGCTCCATGCAATCTGTGCCCTCTATAATACCCACCACCTGGTACCCTAATCTCCCACCCCCTGCCACTTCAAAACCCTCAAATTGTTTTTCAGAGTCCATATACTCTCATGGTTCACCTCCCCTTCCAATTTACCCCAACTCCCTTCTCTCTAACTCCCCATGTCCTCCATGCTATTTGTTATGTTCCACAAATAAGTGAAACTATATGATAATTGACTCTCTCTGCTTGACTGATTTCTCTCAGCATAATCTCTTCCAGTCCCGTCCATGTTGCTACAAAAGTTGGGAATTCGTCCTTTCTGATGGAGGCATAATACTCCATAGTGTATATGGAACACATCTTCCTTATCCATTCGTCTGTTGAAGGGCATCTTGGTACTTTCCACAGTTTAGCGACCGTGGCCATTGCTGCTATAAACATTGGGGTACAGATGGCCCTTCTTTTAACGATATCTGTATCTCCAGGGTAAATACCCAGTAGTGCAATTGCAGGGTCATAGGGAAGCTCTATTTTTAATTTCTTGAGGAATCTCCACACTGTTCTCCAAAGAGGCTGCACCAATTTGCATTCCCACCAACAGTGTAAGAGGGTTCCCCTTTCTCCACATTCTCTCCAACACATGTTGTTTCCTGATTTGCTAATTTTGGCCATTCTAACTGGTCTAAGATGACATCTCAATGTAGTTTTAATTTGAATCTCACTGAGGGCTAGTAACGATGGACTTTTTTTCATGTGTCTGATAGCCATTTGTTTGTCTTCATTGGAGAAGTCTCTGTTCATATCTGCTGCCCATTTTTTTGATATGATTGTCTGTTTTGTGTGTGTTGAGTTTGAGGAGTTCTTTATAGATCCTGGATATAAACCTCTTACCTGTACTGTACATTTGGAAATACCTTCTTCCATTCTGTAGGTTGCTTCTTTGTTTTCCTGTTTCCTTTGCTGTGCAGAAGCTTTTGATTTTGATGAAGTCCCCAAACTTTATTTTGGCTTTTGTTTTATTTTATTTTGTTTAATTTTTGTTTTTGTTTTTGTTTTTTCCTTTGGAGACATATCTTGAAAGAAGTTGCTGTGGCTGATATCGAAGAGATTACTGCCTATGTTCTCCTCTAGCATTCTGATGGATTCTTGTCTCACGTTGAGGTCTTTTATCTATTTTGAGTTTATCTTTGTGTACAGTGTAAGAGAATGGTCGAGTTTCATTCTTCTACATACAGCTGTCCAGTTTTCTCAGCACCATTTATTGAAGAGACTGTCCTTTTTCCACTGTATATTTTTTTCCCATTTGGACGAAGATTATTTGCCCATAGTGTTGAGGGTCCATATCTGGGCTCTCTACTCTGTTCCACTGGTCTATGTGTCTGTTTTTATGCCAGTACCATGCTTTCTTGGTGATCAAAGCTTTGTAGTAAAGCTTGAAATCAGGTAACGTGATGCCCCCCATTTCATTTTTGTTTTTCAATATGTCCTTAGCGATTCAGTGTCTCTTATGATTCAATACAAATTTTTGGATTATTTGTTCCAGCTCTTTGAAAAATACCAGTGGAATTTTGATCAGAATGGCATTAAAAGTATAGATTGCTCTAGGCAGTATAGACATTTTAACAATGTTTATCCTTCCGATCCAAGAGCATGGAATCGTCTTCCATCTTTTTGTGTCTTCTTCAATTTCTTTCATGAGTGTCCTGTAGTTCCTCGAATACAGATCCGTTACCTCTTTGGTTAGGTTTATTCCCAGGTATCTTATGGTTCTTAGTGCTATAGTAAATGTAATCGATTCCCTAATTTCCCTTTCTGTATTTTCATTGTTAGTGTATAAGAAAGCCACTAGTTTCTGCACATTGACTTTGTATCCTACCACTTTGCTGAATTGCTGTATGAGTTCTAGTAGTTTGGGGGTGGAGTCTTTTGGGTTTTCCATATAAAGAATTATGTCATCTGCGAAGAGAGAGAGTTTGACTTCTTCATTGCCAATTTGGATACCTTTTATTTCTCTTTGTTGTCTGATTGGTGTTGCTAGGACATCTAGTACTATGTTGGACTAGAGTGGTGAGAGTGGGCATCCTTGTCTTGTTCCTGATCTCAACGGGAAGGCTGCAACCTTTTTCCTATTGAGGATGATATTTGCTGTGGGTCTTTCATAGATAGTTTTGATGAAGTTCAGGAATGTTCCCTCTATCCCTATACTTTGAAGTGTTTTAATCAGGAACGGATGCTGGATTTTGTGAAATGCTTTTTCTGTATCAACTGAGAGGACCATGTGGTTCTTCTCTCTTCTCAATTAATTTGTTGTAACACATTGATTGATTTGCGAATGTTGAACCGTCCTTGTAGCCCAGGCATGAATCCCACCTGGTCATGGTGGATAATCTTTTTAATGTGCTGTTGGATCCTGTTTGCTAGGATCTTGTTGAGAATCTTAGCATCCATATTCATCAGGGATATTGGTCTGAAATTCTCCTTTTAGGTAGGGTCTTTGCCTGATTTGGGGATCAGGGTAATGTTGGCTTCATAGAAAGTGTCTGGAAGTTTTCCTTCTGCTTCAATTTTTTGAAACAGCTTCAGGATAATAGGTGTTATTTCTTCTTTGAAAGTTTGGTAGAATTCCCCAGGGAATCCATCAGGTTCTGGGCTCTTGTTTTTTGGGAGGTTTTTGATCACTGTTTCAATCTCGTTACTAGATATTGGTCTATTCAGGATGTCGATTTCTTCCTGGTTCAATTTTGGGAGTTTATAGTTTTTCAGTAATGCATCCATTTCATCTAGGTTGCTTAGCTGATTGGCATATAACTGTTGATAATAACTTCTGATGATTGTTTCTACTTCCTTGGTGATCATTGTGATCTCTCCCTTTTCATTCATAATTTTATGAATTTGGGTTTTCTCTCTTTCTTTTGGATTAGTGTGGCCAATGGTTTATCGATCTTATTGATTCTTTCAAAAAAACATCTTCTAGTTTCTTTGATATGTTTTACTGTATCTCTGGTTTCTACCTCATTGATCTCAGCTCTAATCTTGATTATTTCCCTTCTTATGTGTGGAGTTGGTTTGATTTGTTTTTGATTCTCCAGTTCTTTAAGGTGTAGAGACAGCTGCTGTGTTCAGGATTTTTCAATTTTTTTGAGAGAGGCTTGGATGGCTATGTATTTCCCCCTTAGGACGGCTTTTGCTGCATCCCATAGGTTTTGAACTGAAGTGTCTTCATTCTCATTGGTTTTCATGATTTGTTTCAGTTCTTCTTTGATCCCCTGGTTGATCCAAGCATTCTTAAGCAAGGTTGTCTTTAGCTTCCAGGTGTTTGAGTTCCTTCAGTACTTTTCCTTATTATTGAGCTCCAGTTTCAAGGCATTGTGTTCTGAGAATATGCAGGGAGTAATCTCAGTCTTTTGGTATCAGTTGAGTCCTGATGTATGACCCAGTATGTGGTCTATTCTTTAGAATGTTTTATGTGTACTTGAGAAGAATGAGTATTCTGTTATTTTAGAGTGGAATGTTCTGTATATATCTATGAGGTCTATTTGGTCCAATGTGTCAGTCAATGCTCTTGTTTCTTTATTGACTTTCTGCTTTGATGATCTGTGTATTTCTGAGAGAGGTGTGTTAATATCTCCCACTATTAATGTATTCATATCAATATGACTCTTTATCGTGATTAACAGTTTTCTTAAGTAATTGGCTGCTCCCATATTGGGAGCGTAGATATATACAATTGTTAGATCATCTGGGTGGATAGTCCCTTTAAGAGTGATGTAGCGTCCTTATGTATCTCTGACTACAGTCTGTAGTTTAAAATCTAATTTGTCTGATATGAGAATCACTACCCCAGCCTTCTTTTGAGGCTCATTGGCATGAAAGATGCTTCTCCATCCCTTCACTTTCAGTGTGAGTGTATTTTTAGGTGCAGAATGGGTCTCTTGTAGACAACATATGGATGAGTCCTGTCGTTTTATCCAATCTGCAACCCCGTGCCATTTTATGGGTGCATTTAGGCCATTCATTTTGAGAGTGATTATTGATAGATACATTTTTATTGACATCACGTTACCTTTGAAGTCTTTCTTTCTGTAGATTGTCTCCATATTTCTGTTCAATGCTATTCTTAGGATTTTTCCTCCTTTTTTTTTTACAGAAGGCCCCCCCATTAATATTTCTTGCAGTGTTGGCTTAGTGGTTGCATAGTCTTTTAAGCCTTGCTGGTCTTGGAAACTCTCAATCTCTCCATTCATTTTGAATATCAGTCTTGCTGGATAAAGTATTCTTGGATGCATGTTCTTCTTTTTTTTTTTTTTTTTTTTTTTTTTTTGCATGTTCTTCTTATTTAGTGCCCTGAATATATCTTGCCAGCCCTTTCTGGCTTGCCAGGTCTCTGTGGATAGGTCTGACGTTATTCTGATCAGCTTTCCTCTGTACGTAAGGAGCCTCTTTGTCTTAGTGGCTTTCAAGAGATTATACATACAATTATCATTCCTCAATTTGACTATCTGATGTCATGATGTTTTTTTGGAATATATAATCTTGGGTGGATACCTTTCATCCTCTAGTACATGAATGCTGGTTCCATTCATGATATTGGGAAAACTTTCATGAAGAACGTGTTCCACTATATCTTCTAGACTTCTTTCTTTCTCCTCCCCTTCAGGGATTCCAATAATTCTGATGTTGGAATGTTTCATGGTATCATTTATTTCCCTGATTCTGTTTTCTTGTCTTCTAAGCTGTTTGTTCCAAGCTTCCTCCTGATCCTTTCTCTCTATCTGTTTTTTCTCCAGATTACTAATTCTATCTTCTGTCTCAGTTACCCTAGCTTTGAGAGAAGTTAGATTAGATTGGAACTCATTGAGAGCATTGTGAAGCTCATCCCTGGTAGCTTTCAGCTCAGCCCTAACATTGTGAACATCCGGTCTGGTCACTTTCAGTTTGGCCCTAATCAATTCTGTTTGGTCATCCATGGCTTTCTCCAACCTAGCTATTGCCGGGATAATTGTTAGCCTGAATTCTCTTTCCGACATATTGTCTATGTTGATATCCATTAGCTCTGTTGCTGAAGGTTCATCCTCTGTATTTTTCTTCTGTTGGGCATTTCTCCTCATAGTCATTTTGGTGAGAGATGACTGAACAGATGTAGCTGGATAAATCTACAGTGGTGCAGTCAAGTTGCACCCTGGAACACTTCTGAGCAAACAGTATTCCCCATCCATGCGAGAGAAAAAAGAAAAGAAAAAGAAAAAGAGAGAGAGAGAGAGAGGAAATAAAGGGAAGATGAAAGAGAAGGTTCAGCCCAAATGGGCCACAAGGTAAGATTTATGAAGTATACAATCAAAGACAGATAAACACAAAGACTGATAAAAATATATGACAAGAGGAAAAAAATATATACATATATGCAAATAAAGGAAGAACCTCGTCAAAAAAAACCCAAGCATAAGATTTATATACTATCAGGACAAACACAAAAACACAGAAACTCTGGTGGAAGAAAAAGATGGGAGAGTGGTAATAAATTCTCAGTGTGGGTGAGGAAGTTTGCTTTGATTCCTCCTGGATATATCTTGATATCTTTGTTAAATGACTCAACTTTCCTAAGATAAAGGGGGATTAAAAATTGGTTTACCTATAGGGGTAGTATTGATTGGGGAAAAGGGTTTACTTTAAAGTGTAACTATATATGAATATTAGAAAATAAAAATAAAAAGGAATAAACTAGACAAAACTAAACTAAAATTAAAAATAAATCAAAAGATAGAAATGCAAAAAAAAACCACAGGTGTATATATCAAAAAGTTCAGGTTAGAAGGTTATTATGGAATTTGATGTACTGGACATCTCACTGTGATGGTAAATAGGTTAAAAAATTTATCTATAAAAAAAAAGAACCAGAATAGTGGGAACGAGTTAAAAATAAAAGTTGTCCTATGAAGTAGTGGTGGTTGTTCTCTTGTAGTCTTCTTTTTTTTTCTCCTTTTTTGGTTTGTTTTGTGGGGGTGGGGCCTGCCACGTGGGCTTTCAGTCAATGATGTTTCCTGAGTTAAGTCCCTCCGCCCCCCTCAAGTGGGTGGGCTCTAAGGAAACTGGTTTATTTCAGGCTTTCTTTCTCTGGCGGTTTTTATGTTTGTTCACTTTTTTTTTTTTCTCTCACCTTAATGGCTTTTGATGCTTTTTGTAGTTTTAGAGGAAAACAAATTGCATCCTGGCCTCCCTCTCAGAGAGAAGCCTCAGTCTGGCTGCAGAGCCCAAATAAGTTCCCAATTAGCTGCTGGCAGAGCAGGTGCCAAGTCGTGGTCCCTGGGGATTCAGGATCTTTTGCTTGCACCCAAAACCATGGCAGCAGCAGCTGTCTGGGCAGCTCCAGATTGCCATAGAGGTTCCAAGCAGCGATTGCACACTGAGATTTTCCCACTTTCCAGGGCTGGGAGTTCCTGGTCTTTCTGGGTCTAAGAGTGCCTGGCTTGCACACACCAATTTCAGGGGAGACTGTTAGTTGCGCATGCTTTTCAGGCTCCGAGAACGGGGCGCAGGTCCGAAAGCATGAGGCTGGGCCTTCGGGCACGTCTTTCAGGGGAGAATATGGAGCACGCGTCTTAGGCTCTGAAACAATGTCGCGGGTCACAGAGCGCCAGTCAGGCCTTTATGCACCTCTTTCAGGGGAGAATGAGGGGTGCATATCTCAGGCTATATAGCAGGGCTTGTGCATTCTGTCCTCTGGTGAGGCACCCAGCCCCTCACAGGAGCCGGACCCCATGGGTTCTCAGGCGCGCTGGTGGCTTAAGGACCAAGACCTGGTTTCTCCGCTGCACTCTTTCTGGCTCAGTGCCAGGGGAGTCTGTCCTGGGACTGGGGACTGAAGCCCCTGTCCCTAGCCACCCCGATTCCCACAATCCCCCCCCCCCGCATTTTTTTGCTCTTTTGAAGTGCTTTCAAGCAGTCTCCAAGTTAATGCTGGTCCCCAGATGCAGGGCACTCTTGCTCGTATTAGGGGTATTACTTTCCAACCAGTCGCCTCTGGTGGCTCTCTCCCCCTTTTGTTTATCTTCCAATATCAGTTCGCCGTTCCCACTCTGCTTTACCTGCCCACTGGCGTCTTCTGTCTCTGTAAAGATCCAGACGTGTATAATTCTGATCTCAGGCTGATTTCATGGGTGATCGGAGTTCTTTGGTTGGTAATTGGCTCACTTTAGGGTATAGGTTTAAAAGGTGCCCCCTCCTACTTCCCTGCCATCTTGTCCTCCCCTCATTTTATTTTTAATATAGTTGTCTATTCTTATCAGTTGTCATTGGCAGTTTAAAAAATCAAAAAATCTACAAAACTGAAGGAATGAAGTGGTGACTTGCTCTTCCCCCACTACATAGCCAAATTTTCAGAGATAAGCACTCCAATTCTCTTAGCTTTTCCTTGTGGTATTTGTCTCCGCATCTCTCCCACAAGTTACTTATTTTGACAGTTCTTCATGTAATTGTATTAGGCATATTGGCTTCCAACTATGGGTGATATAAGACAGCTTTCATTTTCCTGCCCCACATCACAAATGTGTACACTTTCTTATTCTCCATCATCCAAATATAGTTATATTGTAAGTTTGCCTCTATCAATAATTATTACTTAATTTTATGACTATGTAAATGTTATTCAGCTGAACTATGTTGTTTGCAATGAGCATTTTTTTCCTTTCTTGTTCAACTCTCTCCTTTTTAAAGTAATAACTGCCTAGTTTTCCCTTTTGTTTGGTTTTGTAAATACTTAGTCCTAGACTATTATTTATGTAAAATTCCTCTTGATATTTTAGGTGTTCTTATAATTTCATTTTTTTAGACTCATCTTTTTCTGGGATGTTTTGATCAAAATCAACCTAGAAGGGTTC
The DNA here is from genome assembly GCF_964662115.1 of Mustela nivalis. NCBI lineage: Eukaryota > Metazoa > Chordata > Mammalia > Carnivora > Mustelidae > Mustela > Mustela nivalis. The sequence continues at coordinate 72,313,458 of NC_139040.1, forward strand.
ATTTCTGGATTGTTTCACCATATAATTTTCTTAAGTAAGCTCCACATCCAGTGTGGTGCTTGATGCAGGGCTTGAGATGAGCCACCCAAGTACACCAGCACATTTTGATTTCTTCCTTCACCATCCTCCTGGAGATTGTTTGCATTTATATTTTGTGTTAGAATTCTGTCTTCTAGATATGTCTTTCTGCTTTCCTCTATTATCTTTGATTTTGCTGGAATACTCAAGTTACTTCATAAAAAATCACTCATGGGATGAAAATTCCTTGAGAAGTTTTGATTGTATGAAAATGTCTTTAGACTACCTACACATTTGATATAGTTCAGTTGAATTGGAAATAATTTTCACTGAGAATTTTGAAGTTATTTATCGAGTATTTTTTAGATTTAATGTTGGTGAACCAATTCTGATTCCTGTCTTATGTATGTAACCATTATTTTTCTCCAGAAACCACTGTTGTATTTGGCAATAAATGGGCACTTTAAATAGAGAGTCCCATGTCCTTCAAATCATGAGTTTTTGAAGTATTCATTTTATGTTTTATTCCCTTATATTTTCTCTAATACCTCTTCCTCTTACTATTAACTGAACATTAGACATCCTGGTATATTTCTCCAGTCTTTTTTTTTTCTCCAGTCTTATCTTAATGCTATTATTTTTTATTTCTGACTATTTTTATGCTCTGGAAGACTTCCTCAAATACGTCTTCCAGCTTTGAATTAAATGTTTAATTTTTAGTGATTTTTAAATTTTCAAGATCTCCTCTTATATTTTTTCTTAAAGACTTTTTTCTCATTATAAAATCTTTATTTTAGCCAATTTGTTCACTTTTACTTATATTTGTTTGTTTTGGTGTTTGTTTTGTGTGTGTGTGTGTGTGTGTGTGTGTGTGTGTGTGTGTGTTAGAGGTTTTGTTAAATGTGTAGTTAACTTGCCTGCCTCTTCATATTTAAGAGTGGCTAACTGAAACTTATTAGAAATTCTGAGTGGATGGAACATGTTAACTCTGGGCTTCACAAACTGGAAGGAGTTTCATCGAGAAATATTTGATGTTCGTATCTTTAGATCTCCTCTCTTAAGTCAATCACATTTCCCAGGGTAGTATCTTCCAGTTCCCAGATAATATGCCTAAGTTTGGTTGCTCATCTTCTCTGATCCTAGTTGGAGGTCTCAAAATTCAGTTTGTAAATTTTTAATTAATATTTCTATTTTCCACCTTCAACTGCACCTGAGACTTCTTAATGCAGAAATGCTATATGCTATCCTGGAAGGACAATAAGCTTTTAGGATTCTGCTGTTATGAGAGAAATCATCTGGCTACATGAAGTGAGAAGGGATCTTAGGTTCAAACTCTTAGCTCCATTTCATTCTCTTTTTAAAAAATAACTTCATTAATTTAAAATTTTAAAGTTCTTGATCCTTCATTATGAGTTCGCCTTTTCTTTTTCTTTTTTTTTATTGTGTTATGTTAGTCACCATACAGTAAATCATTAGTTTTTGATGTAGTTTTCCATGATTGATTGTGTATAACACCCAATGCTCCATGCAATACATGCTTTCCTTAATACCCATCACCAGGATCACCCATCTCCTCATTCCCCTCCCTTCCAAAACCCTCAATTTATTTCGCAGAGTCCACAGTATCTCATAGTACATCTCCCACTCTGATTTCTCCCCCTTCATTTTTCCCTTCTCCTAATGCCCTCCATACTATTCCTTATGGTCCTCAAATAAGTGAAACCATATGATAATTGACTTTTCCTGCTTGACTTATTTCACTTAGCATAATCTCCTCCATGTTGATGCAAATGTTGCATGTTCATGCTTTCTGATGGCTGAAAAATATTTCATTGTGTATGTGTGCCATATCTTCTTTATCCATTCATCTGTTGAAAGGGATCTTGGCTTTTTCCACATTTTGGCTATTGTGGGCATTACTGCTATGGACATTGGGGTGTATATACACCTTCTTTTCACTATATCTGTATCTTTGTGTAAAAACCAAGTAGTGCAATTTCTCGGTCATAGGGGAGCTATATTTTTTAATTTTTTGAGGAACTTTCACACTGATGCAAAAGTGGCTACTTTTGTCCTTATTCCCACTTCTTGAGGTAAAGGTTTCATCAATTCTGTAACCATTTGAATGTTCTCTACTGTGAACTGTGTTGCTTCCTGTTCTCCTGCATCTGTTGGGGTAACATTCAGTTGCATCAATCTGATAATTTTGTTACCAACTTATCCATTCATAATTTGGCTCCTCATGTGTGGCTTCTATTATTTTTTTATCTTCATTTTCTTTGACTTGTAGGTTTTAACTCTGTGTGTGTGTGTGTGTGTGTGTGTGTGTTTACTTTGCTACTACTTTTATTATTTTTGGTGGGATTATAGTTGAATCAAAGTGTGCACCTAAATATCTTCAGTCTATGATCTTTGAATAAAGGCTTGCTGCCTATTTTCAAATATGACTATAAATACTTTCCTGACTATTTGAGTTCAACAATTCCCAACTAGTCAAATTTTTCTCTATTTAAGTAAGGAGGAACTTGTTTTTGTTGTTGACAAATAAGAATCTTGACTGATACATGAATTCTTGCATGTTTACATCTATCAATGCACATCATTTTATGATAAGTAAATTTATCAGGGTTTAAATTTGAAGATGCAATATCTAAAAGTTTAGATAGCAATAAATAATGTGTGTGTGCATGTGTACATAATTACCTTTCTATTTACTGAGTTTAACCACAAAAGTTTTCTAAATGGTGTTTAAAGGAATATTCTACAATTTCCTTTTTCTTTTCTTATCATTACTCAATGGTTAAACAAATTAGCAATAGAAATGTTTGACATAGGTGATCAAGATATTAGAAAGCCTTGTAACTAACAATAATTATTTTATTTTTTTAATTTTTTATTTTTTATAAACATATATTTTTATCCCCAGGGGTATAGGTCTGTGAATCGCCAGGTTTACACACTTCACAGCACTCACCAAAGCACATACCCTCCCCAATGTCCATAACCCCATCCCCGTTCTCCCAACTCCCTTCCCCCCAGCAACCCTCAGTTTGTTTTGTGAGATTAAGAGTCACTTATGGTTTGTCTCCCTCCCAATCCCATCTTGTTTCATTGATTCTTCTCCTACCAACTTAAGGCCCCATATTGCATCACCACTTCCTCATATCAGGGGGATCATATGATAGCTGCCTTTCTCTGCTTGATTTATTTCGCTAAGCATGATACGCTCTAGTTCCATCCATGTTGTCGCAAATGGCAAGATTTCATTTCTTTTGATGGCTGCATAGTATTCAATTGTGTATATATACCACTTCTTCTTTATCCATTCATCTGTGGATGGACATCTAGGTTCTTTCCATAGTTTGGCTATTGTGGACATTGCTGCTATAAACATTCGGGGGCACGTGCCCCTTTGGACAACTACGTTTGTATCTTTAGGGTAAATACCCAGTAGTGCAATTGCTGGGTCATAGGGCAGTTCTATTTTCAACATTTTGAGGAACCTCCATGCTGTTTTACAGAGTGGTTGCACCAGCTTGCATTCCCACCAACAGTGTAGGAGGGTTCCCCTTTCTCCGCATCCTCACCAGCATCTGTCATTTCATGACTTGTTGATTTTAGCCATTCTGACTGGTGTGAGGTGATATCTCATTGTGGTTTTGATTTGTATTTCCCTGATGCCGAGTGATATGGAGCACTTTTCATGTGTCTATTGGCCATCTGGATGTCTTCTTTGCAGAAATGTCTGTTCATGTTCTCTGCCCATTTCTTGATTGGATTATTTGTTCTTTGGGTGCTGAGTTTGCTAAGTTCGTTATAGATTTTGGACACTAGTCCTTTATCTGATATGTTGTTTGCAAATATCTTCTCCCATTCTGTCAGTTGTCTGTTGATTTTCTTAACTGTTTCCTTTGCTGTGCAAAAGCTTTTTATCTTGATGAAATCCCAATAGTTCATTTTTGCCCTTGCTTCCCTTGCCTTTGGTGATGTTCCTAGGAAGATGTTGCTGCCGCTGAGGTCCAAGAGGTTGCTGCCTGTGTTCTCCTCAAGGATTTTGATGGATTCCTTTCACACATTGAGGTCCTTCATTCATTTTGAGTCTATTTTCATGTGTGGTGTAAGGAAATGGTCCAATTTCATTTTTCTGCATGTGGCTGTCCAATTTTCCCAACACCATTTATTGAAGAGGCTGTCTTTTTTCCATTGGACATTCTTTCCTGCTTCGTCAAAGATTAGTTGACCATAGAGTTGAGGGTCTATTTCTAGGCTCTCTATTCTGTTCCATTGATCTATGTGTCTGTTTTTGTGCCAGTACCATGCTGTCTTGATGATGACAGCTTTGTAATAGAGCTTGAAGTCCGGAATTGTGATGCCACCAACATTGGCTTTCTTTTTCAATATCCCTTTGGCTATTCGAGGTCTTTTCTGGTTCCATATATATTTTAGAATTATTTGTTCCATTTCTTTGAAAAAGATGGATGCTACTTTGGTAGGAATTGCATTAAATGTGTAGATTGCTTTAGGTAGCATAGATATTTTCACAATATTTATTCTTCCAATCCAGGAGCATGGAGCATTTTTCCATTTTTTTTGTGTCTTCCTCAATTTCTTTCATGAGTACTTTATAGTTTTCTGAGTATAGATTCTGTGGTTAGGTTTATTCCTAGGTATCTTATGGTTTTGGGTGCAATTGTAAATGGGATTAACTACTTAAATTCTCTTTCTTCTGTCTTGTTGTTGGTGTAGAGAAATGCTACTGATTTCTGTGCATTGATTTTATATCCTGATTTCTTACTGAATTCCTGGAGAAATTCTAGCAGTTTTGGAGTGGAGTCTTTTGGGTTTTCCACATATAGTATCATATCATCTGCGAAGAGTGATAATTTGACTTCTTCTCTGCCGATTTGGATGCCTTTAATTTCCTTTTGTTGTCTGATTGCTGAGGCTAGGACTTCTAGTACTATGTTGACTAGCAGTGGTGATAATGGACATCCCTGCCGTGTTCCTGACCTTAGCGGAAAAGCTTTCAGTTTTTCTCCATTGAGAATGATATTTGTGGTGGGTTTTTCATAGATGGCTTTGAGGTATGTGCCCTCTATCCCTACACTTTGAAGAGTTTTAATCAGGAAGGGATGCTGTACTTCGTCAAATACTTTTTCAGCATCTATTGAGAGTATCCTATGGTTCTTGTTCTTTCTTTTATTGATGTGTTGTATCACATTGACAGATTTGCAATGTTGAACCAACCTTGCAGCCATGGAATAAATCCCACTTGGTCGTGGTGAATAATCCTTTCAATGTACTGTTGAATCTTTTAGGCTAGTATTTTGGTGAGAATTTTCGCATCTGTGTTCATGAAGGATATTGGTCTATAGCTCTCTTTTTTGTTGGGATCCATGTCTGGTTTTTGGATCAAGGTGATGCTGACCTCATAAAATGAGTTTGGAAATTTTCCTTCCATTTCTATTTTTTGGAATAGTTTCAGGAGAAAAGAAATTAGTTCTTCTTTAAATGTTTGGTAGAATTTCCCTGGGAAGCCGTCTGGCCCTGGGCTTTTGTTTGTTTGGAGATTTGTAATGACTGTTTCAATCTCCTTACTGGTTCTGGGTCTGTTCACGCTTTCTATTTCTTCCTGTTTCAGTTGTGGTAGTTTATATGTTTCTAGGAATGCATCCATTTCTTCCAGATTGTCAAATTTGTTGGCGTAGAGTTGCTCATAGTATGTCCTTATAATAGTTTGAATTTCTTTGGTGTTAGTTGTGATCTCTCCTCTTTCATTCATGATTTTATTTATTTGGGTCCTTTCTCTTTTCTTTTTGATAAGTCCGGCCTGGGTTTTATCAATTTTATTAATTCTTTCAAAGAACCAGCTCTTGGTTTCATTGATTTGTTCTATTGTTTTTTTTTGCTTTCTATTTCATTGATTTCTGCTCTGATCTTTATGATTTCTCTTCTCCTGCTGGGCTTAGGGTTTCTTTCTTGTTCTTTCTCCAGCTCCTTTAGGTGTAGGGTTAGGTTGTTTACCTGAGACCTTTCTTGTTTCTTCAGGAAGGATTGTACCGCTATATATTTTCCTTCAGGACTGCCTTTGTTGTGTCCCACAGATTTTGAACCATTGTATTTTCATTATCATTTGTTTCCATGATTTTTTTTTTCAAATTCTTCTTTAATTTCCCGGTTGACCCATTCATTCTTTAGAAGGATGCTATTTAGTCTCCATGTATTTGGGTTCTTTCCAAACTTCCTTTTGTGGTTGAGTTCTAGTTTTAGAGCATTGTGGTCTGATAATATGCAGGGAATGATCCCAATCTTTTGATACCGGTTGAGTCCTGACTTAGGACCGAGGATATGATCTATTCTGGAGAATGTTACATGTGCACTAAAGAAGAATGTGTATTCTGTTGCTTTGGGATGAAATGTTCTGAATATATCTGTGATGTCTATCTGGTCCAGTGTGTCGTTTAAGACCTTAATTTCTTTGCTGATCTTTTGCTTGGATGATCTGTCCATTTCAGTGAGGGGAGTGTTAAAGTCTCCTACTATTATTGTATAATTGTTGATGTGTTTCTTTGATTTTGTTATTAATTGGTTTATATATTTGGGTGCTCCCACGTTGGGGGCATAAATATTTAAAATTGTTAGATCTTCTTGTTGGACAGACCCTTTGAGTATGATATAGTGTCCTTCCTCATCTCTCATTATAGTCTTTGGCTTAAAATCTAATGGATCTGATATAGGGATTGCCACTCCTGCTTTCTTCTGATGTCCATTAGCATGGTAAATTCTTTTCCACCCCCTCACTTTAAATCTGGAGGTGTCTTCGGGCTTAAAATGAGTTTCTTGGAGGCAACATATAGATGGGTTTTGTTCTTTTATCCATTCTGATACCCTGTGTCTTTTGACTGGGGCATTTGGCCCATTGACATTCAGGGTAGCTATTGAGAGATATGAATTTAGTGCCATTGTATTGCCTGTAAGATGACTTACTGCATATGGTCTCTGTTCCTTTCTGATCTACCACTTGTAGGCTATCTCTTGCTTAGAAGACCCCTTTCAATATTTTCTGTAGAGCTGGTTTGGTGTTTGCAAATTGTTTCAGTTGTTGTTTGTCCTGGAAGCTTTTAATCTCTCCTTCTATTTTCAATGATAGCCTAGCTGGATATAGTATTCTTGGCTGCATGTTTTCCTCGTTTAGTGCTCTGAAAATATCATGCCAGCTCTTTCTGGCCAGCCAGGTCTCTGTGGATAAGTCAGCTGCCAATCTAATATTTTTACCATTGTATGTTACAGACTTCTTTTCCCGGGCTGCTTTCCGGATTTTCTCTTTGTCACTGAGACTTGTAAATTTTACTATTAGGTGACAGGGTGTGGGCCTATTCTTATTGATTTTGAGGGCTGTTCTCTGAATTTTGATGCTCGTTCCCTTTGCCATATTGGGGAAATTCTCCCCAATAATTCTCTCCAGTATACCTTCTGCTCCCCTCTCTCTTTCTTCTTCTTCTGGAATCCCAATTATTCTAATGTTGTTTCGTCTTATGGTGTCACTTATCTCTCGAATTCTCCCCTTGTGGTCCAGTAGCTGTTTGTCCCTCTTTGGCTCAGCTTCTTTATTCTCTGTCATTTGGTCTTCTATATCACAAATTCTTTCTTCTGCCTCATTTATCCTAGCAGTGAGAGCCTCCATTTTTGACTGCACCTCATTAATAGCTTTTTTGATTTCAACTTGGTTAGGTTTTAGTTCTTTTATTTCTCCAGAAAGGGCTTTTATATCTCTGAGGGGGTTTCTCTAATATCTTCCATGCCTTGAGAATTGTCATTCTGAACTCTAGATCTGACATACTACCAATGTCTGTATTGACTAGGTCCTTAGCCTTCGGTACTGCCTCTTTTTCTTTTTTTGTGTTGAAATTTTCCGCCTTGTCATTTTGTCCAGATAAGAGTATATGAAGGAGCAAGTAAAATACTAAAAGATTTGCAAAAACCCCAGGAAAATATGCTTTAACCAAATCAGAAGAGTTCCCATATCGTGAGAGTGGAGAAAAAGGATAAAAAGAGGTTCAAAAAGAAAGAAAGAAAAAAGAAAAGAAAGAAAAGAAAAGAATTTAAAAAAGAAAATTAATAAAGAAAATTATAAAAAAGAAAATATATATATATTAGATAAACTGGTTAAAAAACGTTTAAAAAGAAAAGGGTAAAATTTAAAAAAAATTTTGCAGAAGAAGAGAAAATAAATGAAAAAAAAATTAAATTAACTGCAAGACTAAAAAAATCACAGGGAGAAAGCGATGAATTCCATGCTTTGCTTTCTCCTCCTCTGGAATTCTACTGCTCTCCTTGGTATTGTAACCGCACTCCTTGGTAGGTGAACTTGGTCTTGGCTGGACTTCTTTATCATCTGGGGGAAGGGCCTGGTGTAGTGATTCTCAAGTGTCTTTGCCCCAGGTGGAATTGCACCACCCTTACCAGGGGCCGGGCTGAGTTATCCGTTCGGGTTTGCTTTCAGAATTTTTTTTCCCTGAGTGCTTTCCGTAGAGTTCCGGAGGATGGGAATACAAATGGCGGCCTCCTGGTCTCTGGCGCAGAGGAGCTGAGAGCCCTGTGCCCCACTACTCACTTTGCCTGCAGAGAACAGCGCCCAGTTACTCCCATCTGCCTGACCTCCGTCAGTGCTCTGAGCTCACCGAGCCTCAACCGGTTCAAGGTAACCCCGAGCTGTGACCTTACTCTCTGCTCTGTCTCTGTAGCCGGTTTTCCTGTTCCAATACCCACAAGCTCTGTGACACTCAGACCCCCCCCGATAATTCTGTGACCCTGTGGGACCTGAGTTCACGCTGACCGCGCGTGGGCTTCGCCCCGGTTTAGCCTCGGAGCGATGTCCCTCAGCGGAACAGACTTTTAAAAGTCCTGATTTTGTGCTCCATTGCTCTGCTGCTTGCCAGGAGCCAGCCCCTCCCCCCGGGGTCTATCTTCCCGTCGCTTTGGATTCACGTCTCCGCCAGTCCTACCTTTTAGAAAGTGGTTGTTTTTCTGTTTCCAGAATTGCTGTTCTTCTTCTCTTCGATCTGCTGATGGATTTGCAGGTGTTTGCAATCTTTAAATAAGCTATCTAGCTGATTTCCTGCTAGCTGATGTATTCTCAGCCTGCTACTTCTCCGCCATCTTGTCTCCTCCCTAAACTAACAATAATTATTATCACAAAAACAATAAAATAGGTAACTACTTCATACTATTGACTTAATTTAATAATTAAGCATAATAAGACAAGAAAAACTACTAAGGACATGTTAAAATTATTTTTATATAATTTTGCTAAATTTATAGCAAAGGTGTTTGAATAAATAGCAATTGTCAAACATCTATCTTATGTGAGCTCAAGAATTATAACAATCAGTGGGTCCAGCTGTGACAGATATGTATTACACAGTAGCATATGAATTAAAAAAATCCACTGGTTTTATCCTCATGTCATTGAAATAATGTTACAAAGTCCTTATCAACCCCACACATATCAAGAAATTTTATTAATAGTAATAATATGTCTAACCCAGAAGACAATGAGCTGTCTTTCAGTTTATTTTTCTTATTTTGAGAATGAATGATTTCAGCAATTGCAACTTCTTTTTAGAAGAAGATTAAGACATGACTGGGAATAAAAATGATGAAAACTCATCTCTAAAATGTCTATAAGTCCACTTCCCATACAACTACCTACAACAATGCAGACAGAGCCTTAAGACAAGTCCCCTATGCTGTGCAGAAGGTTTTTAATTTGATAGTCCTAATAGTTTATATTTTATTTTTTAATTTATTTTTTATTTATTTTCAGCATAACAGTATTCATTATTTTTGCACCACACCCAGTGCTCCATGCAATCCATGCCCTCTATAATACCCACCACCTGGTACCCTGACCTCCCACCCCCCGCCCCTTCAAAACCCTCAGATTGTTTTTCAGAGTCCATAGTCTCTCATGGTTCACCTACCCTTCCAATTTCCTCCAACTTCCTTCTCCTCTCTATCTCCCAATGTCCTCCATGTTATTTGTTATGCTCCACAAATAAGTGAAACCATATGATAATTGACTCTCTCTGCTTGCCTGATTTCACCAAGCATAATCTCTTCCAGTCCCGTCCATTTTGCTATAAATTTTGGATATTCATTCTTTCTGATGGAGGCATAATACTCCATAGTGTATATGGACCACATCTTCCATATCCATTCGTCCACTGAAGGGAATCTTGGTTCTTTCCACAGTTTGGCGACCGTGGCCATTGCTGCTATAAACATTGTGGCTTCTTTTCACTACATCTGTATCTTTGGGGTAAATACCCAGTGCTGCAATTGCAAGGTCATAGAGAAGCTCTATTTGTAATTTCTTGAGGAATCTCCAAACTGTTCTCCAAAGAGGCTGAACCAAATTTCATTCCCACCCACAGTGTAAGAGGGTTGCTCTTTCCACACATCCCCTCCAACACATGTTGTTTCCTGTCTTGATAATTTTGGCCATTCTAAATGATGTAAGGTGATTTTAATTTCTATTTAATTTGTGTTTTAATTTGTATCTCCCTGATAGCTAGTGATGATGAACATTTTTTCATGTGTCTGAGAACTAATTGTATGTCTTCATTGGAGAAGTCTCTGTCCATATCTTCTGCCCATTTTTTGATATGATTGTCTGTTTTGTGTGTGTGTAGTTTGAGGAGTTCTTTATAGATCCTGGATATCAGCCATTTGACTGTACTTTCATTTGCAAATATCTTTTCCCATTCCGTGGGCTGCCTCGTTGTTTTCTTTACTGTTGCCTTTGCTGTGCAGAAGCTTTTGATGTATTCCCTGCACATTCTCAGATAACAATGCTTTGAAACTGGAGCTCAATCACAAGGAAAAGTTCCGAAGGAACTCAAACACCAGGAAGCTAAATACCACTTTGCTTAAGAATGCTTGGATCAACCAGGAGATCAAAGAAGAACTGAAACAATTCATGGAAACCAATGAGAATGAAGACACTTCACCAAAACCTATGGGATACAGCAAAGGCAGTCCTAAGGGGAAAATACATAGCCATCCAAGCATCCCTCAAAAAAATGGAAAAATCCAGAACACACCAGCTGTCTCTACAGCTTAAAGAACTGGAGAATCAACAACAAATCAAACCAACACCACACATAAGAAAGGAAATAATCAAGATTAGAGCTGAGATCAGTGAGGTAGAAACCAGAGATACAGTAGAACGTATCAATGAAATTAGAAGCTATTTTTTCTGAAAGAATCAATAAGATCGATAAACCACTGGCCACACTATTCCAAAAGAAAGAGAGAAAGCTCAAATTCATAAAATTATGAATGAAAGGGAGAGACCACAACGAACACCAAGGAAGTAGAAACAATCATCAGAAGTTATTATCAACAGTTATATGCCAAACAGCTAAGCAACCTAGATGAAATGGATGCATTACTGGAAAACTATAAACTCCCAAAATTGAACCAGAAGAAATTGACAACCTGACTAGACTGATATCTAGTAACGAGATTGGAGCAGTGATCAAAAATCTCCCGCAAAACAAGAGCCCAGGACCTAATGGATTCCCTGGGGAATCCTACCAAACTTTCAAAGAAGAGATAACACCTATTCTCCTGAAGCTGTTTCAAAACATTGAAGCAGAAGGAAAACCTCCAGACTCTTTCTTGAAGCCAGCATTACCTTGATCCCCAAACCAGGCAAAGACCCTACTAAAAAGGAGAATTTTAGACCAATATCACTGATGAATATGGATGCTAAGATTCTCAACAAGATTTTAGCAAACAGGATCCAACAGCACATTAAAACGATTATCCACCATGACCAGTTGGAATTCATCCCTGGGATACAAGGATTGTTCGATGTTCACAAATCAATCAATGTGATACAACAAAGTAATAATGAAGAGAGAAGAACCACATGGTCCTCTCAATTGATGCAGAAAAAGCATTTGACAAAATCCAGCATCCATTCCTGATTAAAACACTTCAAAGTATAGGGATAGAGGGAACATTCTTGAGCTTAATCAAATTTATCTATGAAAGAACCTCAGCAAATATCATCCTCAATAGGAAAAACCTTGCAGCCTTCCCACTGAGATCAGGAACACGACAAGAATGCCCACTCTAACCACTCTTGTTCAACATAGTATTAGAAGTCCTAGCAACAGCAATCAGACAACAAAGGGAAACAAAACGTATCCAAATTGGTAATGAAAAAGTCAAACTCTCTCTTCACAGATGACAAGATTTTTTAAATTTTTTATTTTTTATAAATATATATTTTTATCCCCAGGGGTACAGGTATGTGAATCGCCAGGTTTACACACTTCACGCACTCACGAAAGCACATACCCTCCCCAATGTCGACTACCCCACCCCCTTTCACCCAACCCCCCTCCCCCCATCAACCCTCAGTTTGTTTTGTGAGATTAAGAGTCAGTTATGGTTTGTCTCATAATTCTTTTTATGAAAAACCCAAAAGACAACACCCCCAAACTACTAGAACACATACAACAATTCAGCAACGTGGCAGGATACAAAGTCAATGTACAGAAATCAGTGGCTTTTTATACACTAATAATGAAAATACAGAAAGGGAAATTAGAGAATTGATTCCATTTACTACAGCACCAGGAACCATAAGATACCAGGGAATAAACCTAACCTAATAGGTAAAGGATCTATATTCGAGGAACTACAGAACACTCATGAAAGAAATTGAAGAAGACACAAAAAGATGGAAGACCATTCCATGCTCTTGGATCAGAAGAATAAACGTTGTTAAAATGTCTATACTGCATAGAGCAATCTATACTTTTAATGCCATTCCAATCAAAATTCCGCTGGAATTCTTCAAAAAGCTGGAACAAATAATCCAAAAATTTGTATGGAATCAGAAGAGACCCTGAATCACTAAGGAAATGTTGAAAAACAAAAATAAAACTGGTGGCATCACGTTACCTGATTTCAAGCTTTATTACAAAGCTGTGATCACCAATACAGAATGGTACTGGCATAGAAACAGACACATAGACCAGTAGAACAGACTAGTGAGCCCAGATATGGACCCTCAACTCTATGGTCAACTAATCTTCGACAAAGCAGGAAAGAATGTCCAATGGAAAAAAGACAGCCTCTTCAATAAATGGTGTTGGGAAAATTGGACAGCCACATGCAGAAAAATAAAATTGGACCATTTCCTTACACCACACATGAAAATAGACTCAAAATGGATGACAGACCTCAATGTGCGAAAGGAATCCATCAAAATCCTTAAGGAGAACACAGGCAGCAACCTCTTGGACCTCAGCCGCAGCAACATCTTCCTAGGAACAATGCCAAAGGCAAGGGAAGCAAGGGCAAAAATGAACTATTGGGATTTCATCAAGATCAAAAGCTTTTGAACAGCAAAGGAAACAGTTAACAAAATCAAAAGACAACTGACAGAATGGGAGAAGATATTTGCAAACGACATATCAGATAAAGGACTAGTGTCCAGAATCTATAAAGAACTTAGCAAATTCAGCACCCAAAGAACAAATAATCCAATCAAGAAATGGGCAGAGGACATGAACAGACGTTTCTGCAAAGAAGACATCCAGATGGCCAATAGACACATGAAAAAGTGCTCCATATCACTCGGCATCAGGGAAATACAAATCAAAACCACAATGAGATATCACCTCACACCAGTCAGAATGGCTAAAATCAACAAGTAAGGATTGACAGATGCTGGTGAGGATGCGGAGAAAGGGGAACCCCCCTACACTGTTGGTGGGAATGCAAGCTGGTGCAACCACTCTGTAAAACAGCATGGAGGTTCCTCAAAATGTTGAAAATAGAACTGCCCTATGACCCAGCAATTGCACTACTGGGTATTTACCCTAAAGATACAAACGTAGTGCTCCAAAGGGGCACGTGCACCCGAATGTTTATAGCAGCAATGTCCACAATAGCCAAACTATGGAAAGAACCTAGATGTCCATCCACAGATGAATGGATAAAGAAGAAGTGGTATATATACATAATGGAATACTATGCAGCCATCAAAAGAAATGAAATCTTGCCATTTGTGACAACATGGATGGAACTAGAGCATATCATGCTTAGCAAAATAAGTCAAGCAGAGAAAGACAACTATCATATGATCTCCCTGATTTGAGGAAGTGGTGATGCAACATGGGGTCTTAAGTGGGTAGGAGAAGAATCAATGAAACAAGATGGGATTGGGAGGGAGACAAACCATAAGGGACTCTTAATCTCACAAAACAAACTGAGGGTTGTTGGGGGGAGGGTGGTTGGGAGAAGGGGGTTGGGGTTATGGACATTGGGGAGGGTATGTGCTTTGGTGAGTGCTGTGAAGTGTGTAAACCGGGCGATTCACAGACCTGTACCCCTGGGGATAAAAGTATATGTTTATAAAAATGAAAAAAAAATTAAAAAAATTTAAAAAATTAAAAATAAGAGCACCCTTTGATCCAGCAATTGCACTTTTGGATGTGTATCCAAAGGAAATGAAATCACTCTTTCAAAGAAATATCTGCATTCCGTGTTCATTACAGTATCATTATAATAGTCAAGACAAGGTAATAACCTAAGTGTCTGTAATAGATTAATGGATAAAAAATTAAATTGGTGGATAAAAAAATATATATGTATATACATATATATGTATGTATTCCACTATAAAAATAAAATTTGGTTTTACAATATGGATGAATCTTTTTAGCAATATGCTACATGAAATAAGTCAGAGAAAGAGAAAAACTATTTGATCTTACTTGTATGTGTGGTTTAAAAAGGGAATTCAAAGAAATAGCAGATTTGTAGTTGCCATGGGAAAGGACAGAGATGGGGAAAAGGTGAGATGCTGGCCAAAGGGTACAAACTTGCAGCCATAAGATGAATAGGTTCTAGGGATGTAATCTATGGGATAGTGACTATATGGCATAGTTACCGTCCTATATTTTCCTTGAATAGGGAAAACAAATGTTAGACTAGATTTGTATTAGTCAAGTTGGAAGTTGCATTCTACCTCAAGTCAAGTTGCATTCTACCTCTAACCTGGAGAAACTGGAGTTAGTCTAGAAAGATGAGAGATGTATTATAAAAGCATGATGGGGGGAGGCACCTGGGTGGCTCAGTAGGTTAAAGCCTCTGCCTTCAGCTCGGGTCATGATCCCAGGGTCCTGGTATCAAGCTCCACATTGGGCTCTCTGCTCTGCAGGAAGCCTGTTTCCTCTCTCTCTCTCTCTGTCTGCCCCCTTCTCTGTCTATTTGTGATCTCTGTCAAATAAATAAATGAAGTCTTTAAAAAATAAAAAAAAACATAATTGGGACCTAGAAGTTACAACCATATCTCTATTCTCCCATTATAGACAGCCAAATTAAAGCAAACAAAGCTGAGGTAAAGGATAACTTGAATTTGGAATGAAGTCAGAACTTTTTGTTATACTGGGAAGGGCATATGAATTATTAAATACTATTCTTGTGACTGAAAGTGAACAAAACTTTTTATTCTCTGAGAATGAGAAGATAAGCTATGGCATCTGCCCAAGATTTCCTCTAAAAATCTTATTTTCCTAGGGAAAAACTGTCCTGACACAATAGGCTCAAATGGACAGAGGACAAAAGAAACGGGTTGTTTGCAGATTTAACTTATGAGAGTCTCACTTGTCCAGTATAGCGAATTTTGTGAATTGTGGATATGACCAACACAAGATAAGAGCAAAAAATGAAAGCTTAACAAACATATACTATATGGTTATTTAAAGATATTGGCAAAACTTTTAATACTCATTGTATTAAAAGATTGAGTCTGTATCCTCTCCAAATCTGGGATGAAGATCTGTAACTACTGTGATCAATGGAATAAGTTGGAAGTAATGTTGTAGAAGAATCTAGTCCCAGTCCTTAAGAAAGTAGGAGATCCCACTTACTGTCTCTTGGATTAGTTTGGCTGTCGAACCATCAGCTATCCTGTGTACTAGCTTCTTGGATTTGCCATAACAAATTATCACTTCTGGGTGGCTTTAAAGAAATATAAATTTATTCTCTCACAGTTGTGAAGGCTACAAGTCTCCAGTTGAGGTGTTCATAGGACCATGCTCTCTCTGAAGGTTCTAGGGTAGACTAAGTTTCATTACATTTTCTTAGTTTCATATATTGTTGGACATCTTAGATATTTTTTTGCTTGTGAATATTTCATTCCAATCTCTTCTTCCTTCATCACAGAAATTCTCCCTATGTGTCTCTTTCCATCACACTTCTCTTCTTATAAGGGCACCAGTCATATTTAAATAAAGTCCATCCTATTCCAGCATGACCTCAGTTAATTTTAACAAAGCTATTTCCAAATGAAGTCACATTCTGTGGTCCCTGGGATTAAGGTATCAGTGGGGGATACAATTAGGGGACACAATTCAACTCATAACATTGCAACCTTTAAGAACATAATCTGTATTAGGAACATAATGAGAATTGTGGAGAAAAATCACAATTAAGATGAAAATTTGTGGAATTCAGGGGAAGATGGGAGAGTAGGCGTTTATAAACTTTGACTGATCCCATGGATGCAAATAGATAACATTCAATCAGCATAAATAACCCCGAAAACAACACAAACACTGCAGAATTATCTTCGCAAATAAAAGTGGAGAAAAGGTCACATCAGAGAAGATAGGAAGGGCAGAGATACGGTTTGGAGCAAAGTGGACTTGGGTCATCTGTGATCAGGTGGAATCCAAGGGCATGAAGAAGGGTGAAAACAGACTATCACACCAGAGCTTGCACAGGGAAGATGAATCTCCATAAGATTTAGCTTCTAAGGTGAAAGGAGCTGCATTTTGTGAGTTCTTACAACCAGTGGGAATCAAATAAAATCAAATTAAAGCCTGGATTTTTTTTTTAAATCAGTGGGCTTGGCTCTGGGAGAGCCTGAGGCACATTAGGAAGCTGAGTATGCACCCGCAAACAAAGAGTAGAACAAAGATCCCATGGAGATAAAGCATGGAAGCAGCAGTTTGAAAATCATCTGGGCTTATGGAAGGGAAAGTTATTTACTCATCTCAGAGAATGTCCTAGAGAGGCAAAAATCATAGGGAAACCCATCCAGGAACAAATTAAATAGCAGGTGACATTTTACTCCCTCACATACCAGGATAAGCATGAGGCCAAATATGAAACCAACTCATCATTGACATTCATTACCTAACTTGCTCACACCAAGCCCCACCCAACTTGCTACTGCGGAATTTCCTTCCAGTCACACTTGCCTCAGTCCCAGAACTGCAGGTACCCGTCCACAGAACAGCTCAAACCCTGCCAATACCACGTCTCCAACCCACACATTTTGCAGGACCCTGGTTTTGGCAGCAGCAGTGGCAAATTTCATACGCAAGCCAGTAAGCACCTTCTTAAAACACTCTCCAAACAGGACAAGAATAATCACTCCTCACAACAGGAAAAGAGATCCTCTGAAGATGATCTGATTTAAATGAAAAACAGCCAGAGAACAACAACAGGATATGGGCAAACACATAGGGGAAATTCCATGAAGTGCCAGGCACTGGGGAAGAGGGGAAACCACACTCCAAGGCACTAGAGAACCTCTTCAACCATTACGTTCAAAAGCAGAAGAGGTAGTTGACTTTCCTAACACATATAAAAAGACACAGATACTTAAACAAAATGAAGAAACAGAGCAATATGTCCCAAATGAAAGAGAAGACAAAACCAAGAGTACTAAGTAGAACAATTTGTATGCCTGGTAGAGAATTAAAAGTAATGATTAGGAAGATCTCACTGGACTGGAGAAAAGACTGGAGGACCTTTAAAAAAGAGATAAAAAGAACCAATCAGAGATGGAAAATACAATAAATAAAATTAAAAATACTCTTGCAGGAATAAATAGTAGGCTGAAGAAAGCAGCAGAAGGAATTAATGACCTGGAAGACAGAGTAATGGAAAGCAATCAATCTGAGAAAGTGAGAGAAGAATAATTATGAAAATTGAGAATACACTAAGAGTACATCAAGAATAACACTTGCTTTTTAAGGATCCTAGAGGAATAAAAGAGAAAATGGGGGCATAAATGTATTTGAAAAAGAATTGGGAATTATTTAAAATAATGTGACAAATCTTATTGGGAGAAGGAAACAGATATCCAGATCCAAGAGGTACAGAGATGCCCCAACAAAATCAACCCAAAGAGGTCCACACTAAGACTCATAGAAATTAAAATGGTAAAAAGTAGTAATAAAGAAAAAAAGCCAGAAAGACAAAATAAGACCGTTATATGAAAGGGAAATCATTTATGGCTATTAGTGGATTTCTCAGCAAAAAGTTCTGCAGGCTAGAAGGAAAGAGGCATCAAAGTGATGAAAGGGAAAAATATGCCCCAAGATTACTTTATCCTGCAAGGCTAGTTTAAGCCTAGAAGTAGAGATAAAGAGTCTTAGACAAACAAAAACTCATGTACACTAAATGAGTCCTAAAAGAAATATTAAAGGGGACTCTGAATGGAGAAGAAAGACCATATGTGTGATAAGAGTATGAAAAGGAGGAATCACAAAACCAGTAAAAATATGCACACACACACATATATAAATGTATATAAATCAGTCAACGGAGTCCAAATTACAAGGATGTAAAATATGACACCATATACCCAAAATATGGGTGGGGGGGAAGAAGTAAAAATGGGTTCAAACTTAGATAACCATCAAATTAGTATAAATGGCTACATGTAGATTATGATATATACAATCCTGATGGTAACCAAAACTGAAAAGCCAGTAATAAATAGGCAAAGGATTAACAGAAATAAATCCAAGCATATCACTAAAGAAACTCAGCAAACCATGAAAGAGAGCAAGAAAAGAAATGATGAGAGAAAAATTACAAAAACAACCAGAAAATAAGTAAGAAAATGGCAATAAGTCTATATTTTTTTAGGTTAGATAATTTATTAAAATAAGAAAAGTTAAAATACATATTAATTCAAATAGAACATCTTGAAAATGCAAATGAATATTCACAAATTTATAAATTAATAACTTTAATTTTTTCTATTTTTAATTAAATTTATTTATTTGTTTTCAGAAAAACAGTATTCATTATTTTTTCACCACACCCAGTGCTCCATGCAATCTGTAAATCCAATTAACCAATGTATGGTACATCATTCTTTTTTGATATACTGTTCAATGATTTATTATTTGCATACAATACCCAGTGCTCATAACATCATGTACTCTCCTTATTGCCCATCACTGAGTTACCCCATCTACCACCCACTTGCCTTTCCACAACCCACAGTTTGTTTCCTGGAGTTAAGAGTCTCATATGGTTTTTCTCCCCATCTTATTTATTCCCCTTCAGTTTTCCCTCTTTTCCCCTATTGTCCACTGCACTATTATCTATGTTCCACACATAAGTAAAACTGTAGGATAACTGTCTTTTCTGATTGACTTCTTTCATGTAGGATAACACCCTCCAGTTTCATCCATTTTGATGTAAATGGTAGATATTCATCTTTTCTGATGGCTGACTAATATTCTGTGGTATATATGAAACACATCTTTATCCATTCCTCTGTGGAAGGACATCCAGGTTCCTTCCACAGTTTGGCTATTAAAGGCATTGCTGCTATGAACATTGGGGTGAATATACCCCATCTATTCACTACATCTCTATCATTGGAGTAAATACCCACAAGCGCAATTGCTGGATCATAGGGTAGCTCTATTTTTTTTTTAATTTTTTATTTTTTATAAACATATATTTTTATCCCCAGGGGTACAGGTCTGTGAATCACCAGGTTTACACACTTCACAGCACTCACCAAAGCACATACCCTCCCCAATGTCCATAATCCCACCCCCTTCTCCCAAGCCCCCTCCCCCCAGCAACCTTCAGTTTGTTTTGTGAGATTAAGAGTCACTTATGGTTTGTCTCCCTCCCAATCCCATCTTGTTTCATTTATTCTTCTTCTACCCACTTAAGCCTCCATGTTGCATCACCACTTCCTCATATCAGGGAGATCATATGATAGTTGTCTTTCTCTGCTTGACTTATTTCGCTAAGCATGATACGCTCTAGTTCCATCCATGTTGTTGCAAATGGCAAGATTAGATTACTTTTGATGGCTGCATAGTATTCCATTGTGTATATATACCACTTCTTCTTTATCCATTCATCTGTTGATGGACATCTAGGTTCCTTCCATAGTTTGGCTATTGTGGACATTGCTGCTATAAACATTCGGGTGCATGTGCCCCTTTGGATCACTACATTTGTATCTTTAGGGTAAATATCCAATAGTGCAATTGCTGGGTCGTAGAGCAGTTCTATTTTCAACATTTTGAGGAACCTCCATGCTGTTTTCCAGAGTGGCTGCACCAGCTTGCATTCCCACCAACAGTGTAGGAGGGTTCCCCTTTCTCCGCATCCTCGCCAGCATCTGTCATTTCCTGACTTGTTGATTTTAGCCATTCGGACTGGTGTGAGGTGATATCTCATTGTGGTTTTGATTTGTATTTCCCTGATGCCGAGTGATATGGAGCACTTTTTCATGTGTCTGTTCGCCATCTGGATGTCTTCTTTGCAGAAATGTCTGTTCATGTCCTCTGCCCATTTCTTGATTGGATTATTTGTTTTTTGGGTGTTGAGTTTGCTAAGTTCTTTATAGATTCTGGACATTAGTCCTTTATCTGATATGTCATTTGCAAATATCTTCTCCCATTCTGTCAGTTGTCTTTTGATTTTGTTAACTGTTTCCTTTGCTGTGCAAAAACTTTTGATCTTGATGAAATCCCAATAGTTCATTTTTTCCCTTGCTTCCCTTGCCTTTTGCGTTGTTCCTAGGAAGATGTTGCTGCGGCAGAGGTCGAAGAGGTTGCTGCCCATGTTCTCCTCAAGGATTTTGATGGATTCCTTTCGTACATTGAGGTCCTTCATCCATTTTGAGTCGATTTTCGTGTGTGGTGTAAGGAAATGGTCCAATTTCATTTTTCTGCATGTGGCTGTCCAATTTTCCCAACACCATTTATTGAAGAGGCTGTCTTTTTTCCATTGGACATTCTTTCCTGCTTTGTCGAAGATGAGTTGACCATAGATTTGAGGGTCTATTTCTGGGCTCTGTATTCTGTTCCATTGATCTATGTGTCTGTTTTTGTGCCAGTACCATGCTGTCTTGATGATGACAGCTTTGTAATAGAGCTTGAAGTCCGGAATTGTGATGCCACCAACGTTGGCTTTCTTTTTCAATATCCCTTTGGCTATTCGAGGTCTTTTCTGGTTCCATATAAATTTTAGCATTATTTGTTCCATTTCTTTGAAAAAGATGGATGGTACTTTGATAGGAATTGCATTAAATGTGTAGACTGCTTTAGGTAGCATAGACATTTTCACAATATTTATTCTTCCAATCCAGGAGCATGGAACATTTTTCCATTTCTTTGTGTCTTCCTCAATTTCTTTCATGAGTACTTTATAGTTTTCTGAGTATAGATTCTGTGTCTCTTTGGTTAGGTTTATTCCTAGGTATCTTATGGTTTTGGATGCAATTGTAAATGGGATTGACTCCTTAATATCTCTTTCTTCTGTCTTGCTGTTGGTGTAGAGAAATGCAACTGATTTCTGTGCATTGATTTTATATCCTGACACTTTACTGAATTCCTGTATAAGTTCTAGCAGTTTTGGAGTGGAGTCTTTTGGGTTTTCCACATATAGTATCATATCATCTGCGAAGAGTGATAATTTGACTTCTTCTTTGCCGATTTGGATGCCTTGAATTTCCTTTTGTTGTCTGATTGCTGAGGCTAGGACCTCTAGTACTATGTTGAATAGCAGTGGTGATAATGGACATCCCTGCCGTGTTCCTGACCTTAGCGGAAAAGCTTTCAGTTTTTCTCCATTGAGAATGATATTTGCGGTGGGTTTTTCATAGATGGCTTTGATGATATTGAGGTATGTGCCCTCTATCCCTACACTTTGAAGAGTTTTGATCAGGAAGGGATGCTGTACTTTGTCAAATGCTTTTTCAGCATCTATTGAGAGTACCATATGGTTCTTGTTCTTTCTTTTATTGATGTGTTGTATCACATTGACTGATTTGCGGATGTTGAACCAACCTTGCAGCCCTGGAATAAATCCCACTTGGTCGTGGTGAATAATCTTTTTAATGTACTGTTGAATCCTATTGGCTAGTATTTTGTTGAGTATTTTCGCATCTGTGTTCATCAAGGATATCGGTCTATAGCTCTCTTTTTTGGTGGGATCCTTGTCTGGTTTTGGGATCAAGGTGATGCTGGCCTCATAAAATGAGTTTGGAAGTTTTCCTTCCATTTCTATTTTTTGGAACAGTTTCAGGAGAATAGGAATTAGTTCTTCTTTAAATGTTTGGTAGAATTCCCCCGGGAAGCCGTCTGGCCCTGGGCTTTTGTTTGTTTGGAGATTTTTAATGACTGTTTCAATCTCCTTACTGGTTATGGGTCTGTTCAGGCTTTCTATTTCTTCCTGGTTCAGTTGTGGTACTTTATATGTTTCTAGGAATGCATCCATTTCTTCCAGATTGTCAAATTTATTGCCGTAGGGTTGCTCATAGTATGTTCTTATAATAGTTTGTTTTTCTTTGGTGTTAGTTGTGATCTCTCCTCTTTCATTCATGATTTTATTTATTTGGGTCGGGTAGTTCTATTTTTAACACCTTGAGGAACCTCCATACTGTTTTCCAGAGTAACAGTGCCAGCTTGCATTCCCACAACAGTTTAGGAGTATTACCCTTTCTCCACATTCTCACAAACATTTGTTGTTCTCTGTCTTATTAATTTTAGCTATTCTAACCCCACTTCAGTTTTCATTTGTATTTCCCTGATGGCAAGTTATGTGGAGCATGTTTTCATGTGTCTGTTACCCATTTGTATGTCTTTGGAGAAGTGTCCATTCATGTCTTCTGCCCATTTCTTGACTAGACTATTTGTTTTTTGGGTGTTGGATTTGAGAAGTTCTTTATACATCTTGGATAACAGCCTTTTATCTGACATGCCATTTGCAAATATCTTCTTCCATTTCATAGGTTGCCTTTTAGTTTTGTTGATGGTTTTCTTTGCTGGGCAAAATCTTTTTATCTTTATGAAGTCCCAATATTTTATTTTGGTTTTGTGTTCCTTGTCTTTGGAAACGTGTCTTGAAAGAAGTTGCCATATCCAACATCAAAAAGGCTGTTGCCTATACTCTCCTCCAGGATTTTTGTTGGATTCCTGTCTCACATTTAGATATTTCATCCATTTTGAGTTTATCTTTGTGTATGGTGTAAAAGAATGGTCCAGCTTCATTCTTCTGTATGTGACTGTCCAATTTTCCCAGCACCATTTATTGAAGACTGTCTTTTTTTCATAGGATATTCTTTCATGATTTGCCAAAGATTAGTTGACCATAGAGTTGAAGGTTCATTTCTGGGATATCTATTCTGTTGCACTGACCTATGTGTCAGGTTTTATGCCAATACTCTGCTATCTTGATCACAGCTTTGTAACATAGCTTGAAGTCAGGCATCGTGATGTCCCTAGCTTTGATATTCCTTTTCCAGCATTTCTCTGGTGAATTTGGGTCTTTTCTGGTTCTAAACACATTTGAGGATTGTTTGTTCCAGCTCTATGAAAAATGGTGGTGTTTTAATAGGGATTGCATTGATAGTGTAGACTGCTCTGGGCAGCATAGACACTTCAACAATGTTTATTCTTCCAATCTATGATCATGGGATGTTTTTCCATTTCTTTGTGTCTTCCCTCAATTTCTTTCATAAGTGTTCTGTAGTTTGTAGAGTATAGATACTTTATCTCTTTGTTTAGGTTTATTCCTAGCTATCTTTTGGGTTTGGGTGCAATTTTAAATGGGATTCATTCCTTAATTTTTCTTTCTTCAGTCACATTGTTAGTGTATAGAAATGGATTTCTGTGCATTAATTTTGTATCCTGCTAGATTGCTGAATTTCCATGTGAGTTCTAGCAATTTAGGGGTGAAGTCTTCTGGATTTTCCACATAAAGTATCATGTTATCTGCAAATAGAGAGAGTTTGACTTCTTCTTTGCCAATTTGAATGTCTTCTATTTCTTTTTGTTGTCTGATTGCTGAGTCTAGGATGTCTAGTAGTATGTTGAACAGTAGTGGAGAGAGTGGGCATCCCTGTCATATTCCTGACCTTAGGTGAAAAGGTCTCAGCTTTTCCTCATTGAGAATGATATTCGCTGTGGGCTTTTCATACATGGCTTTTTTGATATTGAGGTGTGTTCTCTCTATCCCTACACTGTGAAGGGTTTTAGTGAAGAAAGAATGCTATATTTTGTCAAATGCTTTTTCTTCATCAATTGAAAGGGCCATAGGATTCTTGCCTTTTTTAAAAATTAATGTTCTCTATCACATTGATTGATTTGTGACTATTGAACCACACTTGCATCCCAGGAATAAATCACACCTGGCCATGGTGAATAATTATTTTAATGTACTGCTGGATCCTATTTGCTAGGATCTTGGTGAGTATTTTGTTATCTATGTTCATCAAGAATATTGATCTGTAATTCTCCTTTTTGGTGGTGTATTTCTCTCCAAGTGGTGTCTTTCTCTCAAGGTAATTCTGGCCTCATAAAATGAGTTTTTAAGTTTTCCTTCCATTTCTACATTTTGAAACAGCTTCAATGGAGTAGGTATTATTTATTCCTTAAATGTTTGGTAGAATTTCCCTGAGAAGTCATCTAGCCCTGGACTCTTGTTTTTGGGGAGGTTTTTGGTTACTGCTTCAATTTCCTTACTGATTATCTATCTGTTCAGATTGTCTATTTCTTCCTGTTTCAGTCTTCGTAGTATATATGTTTCTAGAAATGCATCCATTTCTTACAGACTACTTAGTTTGTTGGAATATAGTTGTTGATAGTAATTTCTAACAATTGTTCCTATTTTCTTGGTATTTTTTTAAGATTTTATTTTTTTATTTGACAGAGGGAGGGGGAGAGATTACAAGTAGGCAGAGAGGCAGGCAGAGAGAGAAGGGGAGGAAGCAGGCTCCCTGCTGAGCAGAGAGCCCAATATGGGGCTCGATCCCAGGACCTTGGGAACATGACCTGAGCTAAAGGCAGAGGCTTAACCCACTGAGCCACCCAGGTGCCCCTATTTTCTTGGTATTAATCATGATCTCTCCCTTTTCATTCATGATATTATTAATACAGGTCCTTTCTCTTTTCTTTTGGCTAGGTCTGGCCAGAGGTTTATAGTTCTTAATTCCTTTGAAGAAATAGCTTCTAGTTTTCTTAATCTGTTCTACTGATCTTCAGGTTTCTATTTCATTGATATATGTTCTAATCTTTATTATTTCTCTTCCTTCACTTGGTTTGGGTTTATTTGCTGTTTTTTTTTTTTTCCCTCCATGTCCTTTAGGTATAAAGTTGCTTGCATATTTGTAATTTTTTCTAATTTTTTTGAGAGAGGCTTAAAGGCTAGTATTTCCTTCTTAGGACTGCCTTTGCAGTATCCCATAGATTTTGAAGTGATGTGTTTTTATTTTCTTTAATATGCATGCATGTTTAAGTTTTTTAATTTCCTCACTGACTAATTCCTTCTTTAGCACGATATTATTTAACCTCCAAGTGTTTGAGTTTCTTCCAAATTTATTCTTATGATTGAGTTCCAGTTTCAAAACATTGTGCTCTGAAAATATGCAGGGAATAATCCCAATATTTTGGTATCACTTGAGACCTGATTTGTGACCCAGTATGTGCTCTATTATGGAAAAACTTTCATGTGCAGTAAAGAATAAGTGTTCTGTTGTTTTAGGATGGAATGTTCTTTATATATCTGTGAAGTGCATCTGGTCCACTGTGTCATTCAAAACTCTTGCTTCTTTGTTGATCTTCTGCTTAGATGATCTATCCATTACTGTGAGAGGGGTGTTAAAGTCTCCTACTATTATTAATTATCAGTATGTTTCCTTACTTTAGTTATTAATTGGTTTATATAATGGGCTGCTTCCACATAAAGGGCAAAGATATTTAAAATTGTAGATCTTCTTGTTGGATAGACCCTTTAAGTATGATATAGTGTTCCTCTATATCTCTTACTACAGTCTTTGGTTTAAAATCTAATTTTCCTGATATGAGGATTATTAGGCCAACTTTCTTTTGAGGTTTATTAGTGTGGCAAGTATTTCTCCATCCATTCACTTTCAATCTGGAGGTGACTTTAGGTACAATATGTTTCTCTGATAGACAACATATGGACGGGTCCTCCTTTTTTATGCAATATGATATCCTCTGTTTTGTCTATTGGAACATTCAGGCATTTTATTTTCAGAGTAATTATTGAAAGATACGAATTTAAGGCCATTGTAAAGTCCCTGTAAGTAATGCCTGCAAAGTCCCTGTTTCTGTGGATATCTCTGTTACTTTCTGATCTATGTTACTCTTGGTGTCTATCTTCACTTACAACATCTGCCTTAATATTTTGTGCAGGGATCTCCTGTTGGTCACATAGTCTTTCAGTTCACATAGTCTTTCAGGTAATTTACTTGGATCTAAGATTTTGCAAGCTTCACTATTGTATGTCTGTGTTGATCTATTTCTATTGACTGTGGCGGGGGATCCTCTCTGCTTCTTGGACATGGATCCTTATTTCCTTCCCCATATTTGGGAAATTCTCAGCCACAATTTGTTGAAATACACCTTCTAGCCATCTATTTGACTCCCAACTTTGATCCCAGTGATTCTGATATTGGTCCTTTTCAATGTATCATTCATTTCTCAAAGCCTTTCTTTATGGCATATTAGTTGGTTTTTTTCCGTCTTTTCTTTAATTTCCTTCTTTTCCATCATCCTGTCCTCTAAATGACTTGTTCTCTCTTCTAACTTGTTGAATCAGCTGTTAGAGCTTCCAATTTAGACTGCATCTCATTCAGAGCATTTTTAAGTTCAGCCTGATTGGATCTCATTTCTGCCCTTGGAGATTCTGCATTGTCATGTATGCTTCCCCCGCCCCCAAACCTAGCTAATAACTTTATAATTGCTATCATGAATTCTCTCTCCAGCATCTTGCTTATATCCATATCCATTAGCTCTATGGCAGAGAACATTGCCTCTGGTTCTTTTTTGTGTTGTGAATTCCTAGTTATTCTGCCCAGGAAAGGATAGGTGAGCAAATGAATAGAATTCAAAGTATCAACTATGACTCAAGCAAAACGTACTGTAGAAAAAATCCGAAGTGGTGAGAAGCTACTACAGATGTGTAAATAAACCCATAATGATTCAAAACAATAATAAAAGTGGCGAGAGAGGAGACAGGATGGCGGGCAAGTAGGAGGAGGCGCCTTTTCAACCTGTACCCTAAAGTGAGCTGATTACCTACCAAAGAACTCCAATCATCCATGAAATCAGCCTGAGATCAGAATTATACACATCTGAATCTTTACAGGGGCAGAAGACGCCAGTGGGCAGTGTTTCTGTGTTTTTGTGTTTGTCCTGATAGTATATAAATCTTATACTTGGGGTTCTTTTTCATGAGGTTCTTCCTTTATTTGCTTATATATATATTTTTTTTTCTCTTGTCCTATACTTTTATCAGTCTTTTTGTTTGTCTGTTTTTGTTCGTATACTTCATAAATTTACCCTGGGGCCCATTTGGGGTGAACCTTCTCTTTTATCTTCCCTTTCTTTCCTGTCTCTCTCTTTTCTTTTCTTTTCTTTTTTCTCTCATTTGGGTGGGGAACCTGATTACTCAGAAGTGTTCCAGGGTGCACCTTGACTGCACCACAGTAGATATATCCAGCTACCTATGTGTAGTCATCTCTCACCAAAATGACTAGGAGGAGGAATGCCCAACAGAAGAAAAATAAAGAGGATGGACCTTCTGCAACAGAGCTAATGGCTATCAACATAGACAACATGTCAGAAAGAGAATTCAGGCTAACAATTATCCCGGCAATAGCTAGGTTGGAGAAAGCCGTGGATGACCAAATGGAGTTGATGAGGGCCAAACTGAAAGCAACCAGAGATGATGTTCATGATGTAAGGGCAGAGCTAAAAGCTACCAGGGCTGAGGTTCACAATGCTCTCAATGAGTTACAATCTAAACTAAATTCTCCCAAAGCTAGGGTAACTGAGACAGAAGATAGAATTAGTGATCTGGAGGACAAACAGATAGAGAGAAAAGATCAGAAGAAAGCCTGGAACAAACAGATTAGAAGCCACGAAAACAGAATTATGGAAATAAATGATGCATTGAAACGTTCCAACGTCAGAATTATTGGAATCATTGAAGGGGAGGAGAAAGAAGGAAGTCTAGAAGGTTTAGTGGAACAAGTTCTTCAAATAAATTTTCCCAATCTCACGAATGGACCCAGCATTCATGTAATAGAGGCCAAATGGTCTCCACCCAAGATTATAGATTCCAAAAACAACCAAGGCACCTGATAGTCATAATTGTAGATATAATCTCTTGAAAACCACTAGGACAAAGAGGATCCTTACTTACAGAGAAAAGCCCACCAGAATAACGTCAGACCTATCCACAGAGACCTGGCAAGCCAGAAAGGGCTGGCAAGATATATTCAGGGCACTAAATGAGAAGAACATGCAGCCAAGGATACTTTATCCAGCAAGACTAACATTCAAAATGGAAGGAGAGATAAAGAGTTTCCAAGACTGGCAAGGCTTAAAAGACTATGCAACCACCAAGCTGACACTGCAGGAAATATTAAGGGGGGAGGCTTCTATCAAAGAGGAAAAATCCCAAGAATAGCATTGAACAGTAATATAGGGACAATCTACAGAAAGAAAGACTTCAAAGGTAACACAATATCAATAAAAACCAAACTATCAATAATCACTTTCAATGTGAATGGCCTTAATGCACCCATAAAATGACAAAGGGTTACAGATTAGATAAAACGAAAGGACCCATCCATATGTTGTCTATGAGAGACGAATTTGGAACCTAAAGATACACCCAGACTGAAAGTGAAGGGTTGTAGAAGCATCTTTCATGCCAATGGGCCTCAAAAGAAGGTCGGGGTAGTGATTCTCATATCAGATAAATTAGATTTTAAACTAAACACTGTAGTCAGAAATACAGAAGGACAATATATCATTCTTTTTTTTTTTTTTAAAGATTTTATTTATTTATTTGAAAGACGGAGATCACAAGTAGGCAGAGAGGCAGGCAGAGAGAGAGAGAGAGGGAAGCAGGCTTCCTGCGGAGCAGGGAGCCCGATGCGGGGCTCGATCCCAGGACCCTGAGATCATGACCCGAGCCAAAGGCAGCAGCCCAAACCACTGAGCCACCCAGGCGCCCCGACAATATATCATTCTTAAAGGGACTATCCACCAAGATGATCTAACAGTTGTAAATATCTATGCCCCCAATATGGGAGCAGCCAATTACATAAGAAAACTTCTAATCAAGATACAGAATCATACCCATATGAATACATTAATAGTAGGAGATCTTAACACACCTCTCTCAGAAATAGATCATCAGAGCATAAAATCAATAAAGAAACAAGAGCATTGAATGATACATTGGACCAGATGGACCTCATAGATATATACAGAACATTCCACCCTAAAACAACAGAATACTCATTCTTCTCAAGTGAACATGGAACCTTCTCCAGAATAGACCACATACTGGGTCACAAATCAGGACTCAACCAATACCAAAAGACTGAGATTATTCCCTGCATATTCTCAGATCACAATGCTTTGAAACTGGAGCTCAATCACAAGGAAAAGTTCCAAAGGAACCCAAACACCTGGAAGCTAAAGACCACCTTACTTAAGAATGCTTGGATCAACCAGGAGATCAAAGAAGAACTCAAACAATTCATGGAAACCAATGAGAATGAAGACACTTCACCAAAACCTATGGGATACAGCAAAGGCGGTCCTAAGGGGAAAATAAATAGCCATCCAAGCCTCTCTCAAAAAAATGGAAAAATCCAGAACACACCAGCTGTCTCTACACCTTAAAGAACTGGAGAATCAATACAAATCAAACCAACTCCACACATGAGAAGGGAAATCATCAAGATTAGAGCTGATATCAATGAGGTAGAAACCAGAGATACAGTAGAACGTATCAATGAAACTAGAAGATTTTTTTTTGAAAGAATCAATAAGATTGATAAACCACTGGCCACACTAATCCAAAAGAAAAGAGAGAAAGCCCAAATCCATAAAATTATGAACAAAAAGGGAGAGACCACAACAAACACCAAGGAAGTAGAAACAATCATCAGAAGTTATTCTCAACAGTTATATGCCAATCAGCTAGGCAACCTAGATGAAATGGATGCATTACAGGAAAACTATAAACTCCCAAAATTGAACCAGGAAGATATCGACAACTTGAATAGACTGATATCTAGTGACGAGATTGAAGCATTGATCAAAAACCTCCCAAAAAACAAGAGCCCAGGACCTGATGGATTCCCTGGGGAATCTTACCAAACTTTCAAAGAAGAAATAACACCTATTCTCCTGAAGCTGTTTCAAAAAATTGAAGCAGAAGGAAAACTTCCAGACTCTTCCTTGAAGCCAGCATTACCCTGATCCCCAAACCAGGCAAAGACCCTACCAGAAAGGAGAATTTCAGACCAATATCACTGATGAATATGGATGCTAAGATTCTCAACAAGATCCTAGCAAACAGGATCCAACAGCACATTAAAACGATTATCCACCATGAGCAGGTGGGATTCATGCCTGGGCTACAAGGATGATTCAACATTGACAAATCAATCAATATGATAGAACAAATCAATAAGAGAAGAGAGAAGAACCACGTGGTCCTGTTAATTGATGCAGAAAAAGCATTTGACAAAATCCAGCATCCATTCCTGATTGAAACACTTCAAAGTATAGGGATAGAGGGAACATTCCGGAACCTCATCAAATCTATCTATGAAATACCCACAGCAAATATCATCCTCAATGGGAAAAAGCTTGCAGCCTTCCCGTTGAAATCAGGAACACAACAAGGATGCCCACTCTCACCACTCTTGTTCAACATAGTATAAGAAGTCATAGCAATAGCAATCAGACAACAAAGAGAAATAAAATGTATTCAACTTGGCAATGAAGAAGTGAAACTCTCTCTCTTCCAGATGACATGATTCTTCATATGGAAAACCCAAACGACTCCACCCCGAAACAACTGGAATGCATACAGCAATTCAGTAATGTGGCAGGATACAAAGTTAATGTACAGAAATCAATGTCTTTCTTATACACTAACAATCAAAATACATAAAGGGAAATTAGAGAATTGATTCCATTTACTATAGCACCAGGAACCATAAGATACCTGGGAATAAACCTAACTGAAGAGGTAAAGGATCTCTATTCAAGGAACCATAGAACACTCATGAAAGAAATTGAAGAAGACACAAAAAGATGGAAGACCATTCCATGCTCTTGGATCGGAAGAATAAACATTGTTAAAATATCTATACTCCCTAGAGCAATCTATACTTTTAATGCCATTCCGATCAAAATTCCACTGGTATTCTTCAAAGAGCTGGAGCAAATAATCCAGAAATTTATATGGAACCGGAAGAGACCCCAAATCATTAAGGAATTGTTGAAAAACAAAAATAAAGCTGGGGGCATCACGTTACCTGATTTCAAGCTTTATTACAAAGCTGAGATCACCAGGACAGCATGGTACTGGCATAAAAACAGACACATAGACCAGTGGAACAGAGTAGAGAGCCCAGATATGGACCCTCAACTCTATGGTCAAATAATCTTCAACAAAAGAGGAAAAAATATACAGTGGTTAAAAGACAGTCTCTTCAACAAATGGTGCTGGGAAAACTGGACAGCTATATGTAGAAGAATAAAACTCGACCAATCTCTTACACTGTACACAAAGATAAACTCAAAATGGATAAAAGACCTCAATATGAGGCAAGAATCCATCAGAATCCTAGAGGAGAACATCAGCAGTATCCTATTCGATATCAGGCACAGCATCTTCTTTCAAGATGTGTCTCCAAAGGCAAAGGAAACAAAAGCAAAAATAAACTTTTGGGACTTCATCAAAATCAAAAGCTTCTGCACAGCAAGGAAAACATTCAAGAAAACAAAGAGGCAACCCACAGAATGGGAGAAGGTATTTGCAAATGACAGTACAGATAAGAGGTTGATATCCAGGATCTATAAAGAACTCCTGAAACAACACACAGAAAACAGATAATCATATCAAAAAATGGGCAGAAGGTAGGAACAGACACTTCTCCAATGAAAACATACAAATGGCTTTCAGACACATGAAAATGTGTTCATCATCACTAGCCCTCAGGGAGATTCAAATTAAAACCACTTTGAGATACCACCTTATACCAGTTAGAATGGCCAAAATTAGCAAGACAGGAAACAACATGTGTTGGAGGGGATTTGGAGAAAGGGGAACCCTCTTCCACTGTTGGTGGGAATGCAAATTGGTGCAGCCACTTTTTAGAACAGTGTGGAGATTCCTCAAGAAATTAAAAGTAGAGCTTCCCTATGACCCTGCCATTTCACTACTGGGTATTTGCCCCAAAGATACAGATGTAGTGAAAAGAAGGGTCATCTGTACCCCAGTGTTCATAGCAGCAATGGCCATGGTCGCCAAACTTTGGAAAGAACCAAGATGCCCTTCAACGGATGAATGGATAAGGAATATGTGGTCCATAAAGACTATGGTGTATTATGCCTCGATCAGAAAGGATGACTACCCAACTTTTGTAGCAAAATGGACGGGACTGGAAGAGATTATGCTGAGTGAAATCAGTCAAGCAGAAAGAGTCAATTATATGGTTTCACTTATTTGTGGAGCATAACAAATAGCATGGAGGACAAGGGGGGTTAGAGAGTCGAAGGGAGTTGAGGGAAATTCGAAGGGGAGGTGAATCATGAGAGACTATGGACTCTGAAAAACAATTTGAGGGCTTTGACGCACCAGATGGTGGGAAGTTGGGGGAACCAGGTGGTGGGTATTAGAGAGGGCATGGATTGCATGGAGCACTGGGTGTGGTGGAAATACAAGGAATACTTTTATGCTGAAAATTAAAAATCTATAAAAAATTAAATATATAAGTACCATATTAAAAAAAAAAAGCAGGGAGAGAAAGACTAAAATATCTCAGTGTGTACAAAACAGGGTGATCTGTCTGTTCCTGATGGATTTTTTGGCTGTGTGTTAGAATACACTATCCCAAAATTGCAAAGAGATCTGAATATCTATCTATCTATCTATCTACACACACACACACACACACACACACACACACACACACACACACACATATATGTACATATATATGTATATATATAGTACGCAAATCTATATAATGTAGATATGAAAAATATAAAATTTTAAAAGCGACTTAAAAACTTAAGTTGGAGTAGAATCTATTTGAAGTGGGAAAAAACTAAGAACAAAAGACAAGAAAAAATAAATGTAAAATTTTTGCCTGAAGTATCAACAAGTCATGAGGAAACATCTGGACCTCAATATATTTTTTTCCCCTGGCACTGGTATTTTACAGTCTTATGGGATCTGTAAGTTTGTCATTCACTTGGTCTTCCTGTCTGTCTTCTGGGAAGGGGCCTGATGCTTTGCTGCTCAGGTGTCTTTGCCTGTGTGGACCTTCTCCACCCCTTGTCAGGGAGATGGGCTTAAAGTGAGCCAGTAGTCAGTGTGGCTTTTTTCTCTGGTGTTTTTCTGTACCTCTTCAGAGGGTAAGAGCAAATGTGGCCATTCTGGGGTCTCTGATCCCAATCGACCTCCTTAACAAACCCACCAGATCATACTGTCTCCAGCTTTGCATGCTCTAAACTCCACAGACTTGGTGCAGTTTTCCCCCACAGCAACTCCACTCGTGGGGGTCCCTGGGTCTACAAGTGTCACTGTACCCCATGTCTTTGTGCCTGCCTGTGGTTGTGGACCCACAGATGAACCCCACTCCATTGCTTCCAAGTCATGGCTAGGTTTCACCTTACTGTCCCTTTGGGGCCTTTGTGGCCCTGAGAGCTGTTGCCCAATTGTGGGTGAAGCCTCTGTGTGTACAAATCTCTGGAGGATCCCACAGTTCACACCTCGTTCAGTTCTCCAGGGTATTTCACCAGGGCCTGGAAAAGTCACTGAGCTCTGTGTCCATGCAACTGTGAGCAGCTGAGTACTCTCACACCCAACCCACTCTGCTGTTTACAGGTCACAGCTAGATGCCATTCTACAGTCCTTTCCCTGGGCCACTGGTGGCCTGGGAGCTATTGCCCATTCATGGGCACAACACTTTTATCCCTCTCCAGGGATTGTAAACAGCCTGTTCATTCCAGACCTTTCTGTTGTATGCAGGCAAAGAGCAGTCTTCCTTCCAACACAGCTCCCATTTTATGGCCTCCAGAGCTGAGAGTCCCTTCTGGGTTCTCTGAACATAACCAGTTTCTCACTTCTACTGCTTGGGAACTCTATTAGTTCAGGCTCTCCCATTTATTTTGAGTACTCTGGGATCCTGTGACCACAAAGTCCCACCTTAAAATCTGCCTTATTCATCTCTTGCGCCTGCCTCAAAAAGAGATGTCTCTCACTGGAGCAGATTTCTAAGGATTCTGATTTTGTGCTCAGGTGTTCTATCACTTTCCTGTAGTTTACTTATAAAGGCTCCCCCCCTCCATTTCCTTTCTGGTATTTCCCTGTAGAGTCATAATTCTCACCTCCTGCCTTTCAAAAAGCAGTCATTTTTCTGCTTTTAGAGGTCCAGGTATGTTTTCTTACAACTCAGGGTGAATTTGTGTGTTCAGAATAATTTGAGAGATACCCAGCTAAATTCAGGGGACCAGATGAAACAAGGTCCCTTACTCTCCACAATAAATACATATTGATCAATAATGACTTTGAATGTAAATGGACTAAACACTCAAAACAAAAACTATGTAGTGACAGGGTGGATAAAAAGAAAAAATCCATTTATATGCTGCCTATAAGAGATTCATTTAAGACCTCAAGATGCCTGCAGATTGAATGTGAGGGGATGGACAAATAGCAATCATGCAAATATATGTGAAAAAATAAAGCAAATGTAAAAAGAAAAAAAAACAATAAAAAATCCATAGTAGCAATACATACATTGGACAAAATAGACTTTAAAACAAAGACCATAACAAGAAACAAAGAAGAACACTATATACTAATACAGAGGACAATCTAACAAGAAACTATAAGAACTGTAAATATTCATGGACTCAACAAAAGGGCACACAAATACATAAAACAAGTAATAACAAACATAAAGGAAATGATCAGTAGTAATTCTATAATAGTAGAGGATTTTAATACTACACTTACATCAATGGTCAGGTGATTCAAACAGAAAATTAACAAGAAAAGAATGGCTTTGAATGACACATGTACCATATGGATTTAACAGATATAATCAGAATATCCTATCCTAATGTAGCAGAAAATGCATTCTTTCCAGGTGTACATGAAACATTCTCTAGAATAAATCTAATATTAGGCTACAAAACAAGTCTCAACAAATTTTAAAAAGATCAAAGTCATACCAAGAATTTTTCCTGAACACAATGTTATGAAACTGGAAATTACACATGCAGAGCTCTGGAAAGAGCACAAATACATGGAGGTTAAATAACATCATACTAAACAATGAATGGATCAACCATGAAATCAAACAAGAAATAAAAGCCACATAGGAACAAATGAAAATAAGAACACAATGGTCCAAAGTCTTTGGGATCTATCAATAACATCTTTAAAAGTTTATAGCAACAAAGCCTACCTCAAGAACCAAGAAAACTTGTCAAATAGACAACCTAACCTTAAACCTGAAGGAGCTAGAAAAATAACAACAAACAAAACACCAAATCAGCAGAAGGAAGGAAATAATAAAGATTTGAGCAGAAATAAATGATACAGAAATGAAGAAAACAACAGATCAATGAAACCAGTGGATTGTGCATTGAAAATAATCACTAAAATTGATCAACCTCTAGCCTGGTTTGTCAAATAAATATGATCACAAATGAGAGAAGAGAATTAACAGCCAACATCCCAGAAATACAAATAATTTTAAGAGACTATTATGAAAAATATATCCCAACAAATAGTATAACTTAGAAAAATAGATACTTTCCTATAAAGATAACCTCCCAAAGCTCAGGAAGAAATGAAAAAGTTGAAAAGACCATTTACTAGCAAGGAATTTGAATCAGTAATAATAAAACAAACAAACAAAAAAGGTCCAGGACCAAATGGCTTCACAGGTGAATTCTACCAAATATTTAAAGACGAATTAGTGCCAGTTGTCAAACAATTCCAAAAAAATGGAAGAGAAAGGACAGCTTCCAAATTCTTTTTACGAGGCCAGCTTTACACTGATACAAATACCAGGTAAAGACAATACCAAAAAAATAAATAAATAAAAGGACAATTGCAGGCCAATGTCTCTGATAAACAGATACAAAAATTTTCCATTAAATATTAGCAAACCAAATCCAATAATACATTAAAAATTTTTCAACATGATAAAATATGATTTATTTCTTGTGTTTTAAGGGTGGTTCAATATTTGCAAATCAATTGTGATACATTACATCAATAAAAGAAAGGATAAAATATGCTTATTTCAATAAATGCAGAAAAAGTATTTGAAAAAGTACAACACACATTCATGATAAACACCCTCAACAAAGTAGATTTAGAGGTAATATACCTTAACATATTAAAAGCTGTATATGAAAATCACACAGTTAACATTATGTTAACTCAATGGTGGAAAACTGAGTTTTTCCCCTAAGGTCAGGAACAAGACAAGGAGGTCCACTCTACCTACTTTTATTCAACTTAATACTGGAAGTCGTAACCACAGAAATCAAACAATGAAAAGAAATATAAAGGCATCCAAACTAGTAATTAAGTAATTTATTATTTGTAGATGACCTGGTACTATTTAAAGAAAACCAAAAGACTTCACAAAAAAACTAGAAATGATAAATTAATACAGTGAAGTACAGGATATAAATTCAATGCACAGAAATCTGTTGCATTTCTATACACTAATAAGGACATAGCAGGAAGTGAAAATAAGAAAACAACTCCATTTACATTTGCACCAAAAATAATAAAATACCTAGGAATATGCTTAACCAAAAAGGTGAAAACCTATACTTTGATGTCATAGCTGGTGCGACAAATCAACCAGGAAACGTGAGGGTAAGAGGCTGGTGAAAAGAAATTAAGAGACAAAGAGATGGGGGCAGGAGGGACACTGAGGAGGATGTCCAACAGTGCCGATTTTATTCCACATTGTACAAGCATTTATAAGGCAGATCACAATAGGAGGAGTAATACATCAGTACCTAGTCAGATGACCGCAAGTTTCTATAACAAGTTTACATTAACTACAAGCAAATCTCGTGATTCCAGGTAGTCACGGCTAATGCCATAAGCAAGACAATCAACCAGGGAGTGGGTTATGGGAGGTACAGGAACAACAAGGACCAACTAACAATTCATGACCCTGACTACATTATTCCCTTCTGTAGGGAGAGGGTGTGGGAAGTCACATAGGCGAGTGCACGACACATAGCACAGACCCTTTCTCAGTGTTACTCAACTTTCCCGTCCTTAACCTTGTCAAGGTGTCCAGACTTTAAAGGAGACACAAGTCAGGGCCCGGTTTGGTCCTCGACTCCAACCATGCCATGGCCTCCAACACTCGGAAAACTACAAAATACTGATGGAAGAAACTGAAGACAAAACAAGACATGGAAAGATATTCCATACTCATGGATTGGAAGAACAAATATTGTTAAAATATCTATATAGCCCAAAGGAATCTATACATTCAATGCAATCTCTATCAAAATAGGGATATTTTGAGGTACCTGTGTGGCTCAGTGGGTTAAAGCCTCTGCCTTTGGGTCCTGGACCTCAGGGTCCTGGGATCGAGCGCCGCATCAGGCTTTCTGCTCAGCAGGGAGCCTGCTTCCTCCCTCTCTCTCTCTGCCTGCCTTTCTGCCTACTTGTGATCTATGTCTGTCAAATAAATAAACAAAATCTTTAAAAAAATTCAAAATAGGGATATTTTGCAGAACTAAAATTAAAAATCCTATAATTTATGGAACCATAAAAGAGAAAGCACTCTTGAAAAAGAAAAACACAACTAGAGGTATCACAATTCTGAACTTTAAGCTATATTATAAAGCTGCTGTAATCAAAACACTATGGAGGGAGCCTAGGTGACTCAGCTGGTTAATAGACTGCCTGTGGCTCAGGTCATGATCCTAGAATCCTGGGATTGAATCCCACAATGGGCTCCCTGCATGGCAGGGAGTCTGGTATTCTCTCTGACCCTCCCCCCATCTCATGCTCTCTTTCTCTTTCACATTCTCTCTCAAATAAATAAAATCTTTTAAAAAAATCTATAGTACTGGCACAAATATAGATGGATAGATGAATGTAACTGAATAGAAAATCCAGAAATAAGCCCATAATTATATGGTCAATTAGTCTTCAAGAAAGTAGGAAAGAATATGCAAGAGAAAAAAGACAGGCTTTTCAACCAATGGTGTTGGGAAAACACCAGGTGCAAAAAGACAGCCATGTGCAAAAGAATGAAACTGGCGCAGTTTCTTACACCATACACAAAATTAAAAAAAAAAAAGTATTAAAGTTCTATATGTGAGACCTGAAACCATAAAAATCCTAGAAAAGAAAACAGATAATTAATTTCTCTAACATTGTTCATAGCAACATCTTTCTATATATGTATACTATGACAAGGGAAACAAAAACAAAAACAAACTATTGTGATTACATTAAAATAAAAACTTCTGCACAGTGAAGGAAACAATAAATAAAACTAAAAAGCAACATATGGAATGGGAGAAAATATGTGCAAATGACATATCCAATAAGTGGTTAAAAAAATGTAAAGAACTAATAAAATTAACAACCAAAAAACAGTCCAATTAAAAAATGGACAGAAGACATGAACAAATATTTCTCCAAAGATGACTTTCAGATGACCAGCAGACATGTGAAAAGATTCTCGACATAATTCATTATCAGGGAAATGCAAACCAAAACTACAATGAGATGGGCATCTGGGCTGCTCAGTCATTAAGCGTCTGCCTTCAGCTCAGGTCATGATCCCCAGGTCCTGGGATTGAGCTCCTCAATGAACTACTTACCCATCAGGACCCTGCTTCTCCCTCTCCCACTCCCCCTGCTTCTGTTCCCTCTCTTGCTCTCTCTCTCTTTCTCTGTCAAATAAATAAATACATAAAATCTTATTTTAAAAAATCTACAATGCAATATCTCCTCACATCTGTCAGAATGGCTAAAATTAACACAGGAAACAACAGATGTTGGTGAAAAATATGGAGAAGCAGGAAAACTTTTGCACTGTTTGTAGGAATGCAAACTGGTGCAGCCAATCTGGAAATCAGTATGGAGGTTCCTAAAAAAGTTTAAAATAGAACTATTGCATGATTCAGTAATTGCAATACTGGGTATTTATCAAAGCAGTACAGAAACACTAGCTCAAAGGGATGCATGCATCCATACGTTTATGACAGCCATTATTTACAGTAGCCAAAGTATGAAAGTAGGCCATAGATAAATGGATAAAAAAGATGTGGCATATAATATATACGTACATATATATGTACATGTATATATGTATATATATTCAATAGAATATTATTCCTACATAGAAAGAATGAAATATTGCTATTTGCAATATCACGGATAGAGCTACAAAGAATAATACTAAGTGAAAAATTCAGCAAGAGAAAGACAAATGTCATATGATTTCACTCATATGTGGAATTTAAGAAAATGAATAAGCAAAAAAAAAAAAGAGAGAGAGAAAGACAAACTAAGTAACAGACCCTAAACTATAGAGAACAAAGCGATGGTTATGAGAGGAGAAGAAGGAGTGGGGTTGGGTGATATATGTGATGGAGATTAAAGAACATAATTATCATGAAGAGCAGTGAGTAATGTATAAAATTATTGAATCACTATATCATACACATGAAACTAATATAACACTATATATTAAAAATACTGGAATTAAAAACTTAGTAAAAATTTTAAATAAAATTTAAATATTCAAAAGTTATATGAAAAAATTATTTCATTTAGTTTTTTCCTCTGAAACCATCATACTGCTCATGGACATCTTGATATAATTCTAAATAACCAGTGGTCAGTGGGTCATTATAAAGATATTTCCAGACTGACCTTGCAAAGGAAGAAACTAGCTCGAGGTTTTAAAAGTCATTTAATGGCTGAGCTGACACCATAATTCAGGTCTTCTTCCTTCTGGGGAAGAGCTTCAGTTTTCTATACCTATGGAAATACATATCTTAGATTCTCTGAGATGATTACTATTATCTGGTTAGGGTATAACTGACTTCAAAAATTACATTCTTCTTTCCTGTAACATGGTGTTTATTGGTATACATGGAAAACTTTACTGAATACAGAACTACCGAATATGGAATATATGCACAATCTCTTAAAGAAAAGAAATGAATAAATTATATTTAATCATAGTAGTTTTAAAGTTCTCCTTACATTCTTCCTGAAACCTAACCTGGAGGCATAAATGTTTTAGAAAGATACTAAGAGAATCAAAAGCAAAAATTATGGCATATTCCTTCAAACATGATTCTCTGTCAGTGTTCAACATCTCTCTGAATGATAAATGATAAATCTTGGGCTTTTCATCATTATTTCCCTATTCCTTGTCGCTCCTCCTTTCAATCCATGAAATGATCCTCTCACAGTTACCTCATATATCTATTTAATTTTTTCACGTCTCTTTATCTCTTACTAGTGTACCCCCAGCTTCCCATTTCCACCAGCTCCCTAGTCTAGGCTATTATCACTTTCTTGGTCTTGTTGATTTTCCTTTTGGCACACTGCAAAAAAGTCCCATGCTTCTGCAAAATAATCTTTTTATAATACAAAGAAGTCCACTTCACCTACCTGTTAAAAGCTTTGTAATGTTTTTCCCATTAGTAGTCATAAAGAAGAAAATAATGTTGCTTAATCCTGGGACACTTCTTCAACAATGAATTTTCCATTCTTTTGGAACTCAATATTTCCTTCCTAACTTTTTTTAATTAGGTAAAATATAGTTTTATATGCTCTATGTCACTGTACTCCTCTGCCATTCTTGTCAATCAAGTTTCTAATTTTACATATTTTTGTGTTGTTATTTGATTAGTATTTGTTTCCTTCACTAAAAGTCTATGAAGATAGGAGCATTTTTTTAAATTTTTTATTTTTTATAAACATATATTTTTAACCCCAGGGGTACAGGTCTGTGAATCACCAGGTTTACACACCTCACAGCACTCACCAAAGCACACACACTCCCCAATGTCCATAATCCCACCCCATTCTCCCAAACCCCCTCCTCCCAGCAACCCGCTGTTTTGTGAGATTAAGAGTCCCTTATGGTTTGTCTCTCTCCCAATTCCATCTTGTTTCATTGATTCTTCTTCTACCCACTTAAGCCTCCATGTTGCATCACCACTTCCTCATATCAGGGAGATCATATGATAGTTGTCTTTCTCTGCTTGACTTATTTCGCTAAGCATGATACGCTCTAGTTCCATCCATGTTGTCGCAAATGGCAAGATTTCATTTCTTTTGATGGCTGCATAGTATTCCATTGTGTATATATACCACTTCTTCTTTATCCATTCATCTGTGGATGGACATCTAGGTTCTTTCCATAGTTTGGCTATTGTGGACATTGCTGCTATAAACATTCGGGTGCACGTGCCCCTTTGGATCACTATGTTTGTATCTTTAGGGTAAATACCCAGTAGTGCAATTGCTGGGTCATAGGGCAGTTCTATTTTCAACATTTTGAGGAACATCCAGGCTGTTTTCCAGAGTGGCTGCACCAGCTTGCATTCCCACCAACAGTGTAGGAGGGTTCCCCTTTCTCCGCATCCTCGCCAGCATCTGTCATTTCCTGACTAGTTGATTTTAGCCATTCTGACTGGTGTGTGGTGATATCTCATTGTGGTTTTGATTTGTATTTCCCTGATGCCGAGTGATATGGAGCACTTTTTCATGTGTCTGTTGGCCATCTGGATGTCTTCTTTGCAGAAATGTCTGTTCATGTCCTCTGCCCATTTCTTGATTGGATTATTTGTTCTTTGGGTGTTGAGTTTGCTAAGTTCTTTATAGATTTTGGACACTAGTCCTTTATCTGATATGTCGTTTGCAAATATCTTCTCCCATTCTGTCAGTTGTCTTTTGATTTTGTTAACTGTTTACTTTCCGTGCAAAAGCTTTTTATCTTGATGAAATCCCAATAGTTCATTTTTGCCCTTGCTTCCCTTGCCTTTGGCGATGTTTCTAGGAAGATGTTGCTGTGGATGAGGTCGAAGAGGTTGCTGTCTGTGTTCTCCTCAAGGATTTTGATGGATTCCTTTCCCACATTAAGGTCCTTCATCCATTTTGAGTCTATTTTCGTGTGTGGTGTAAGGAAATGGTCCAATTTCATTTTTCTGCATGTGGCTGTCCAATTTTCCCAACACCATTTATTGAAGAGGCTGTCTT
This sequence comes from Mustela nivalis, assembly GCF_964662115.1. NCBI lineage: Eukaryota > Metazoa > Chordata > Mammalia > Carnivora > Mustelidae > Mustela > Mustela nivalis. The sequence goes on from NC_139040.1 coordinate 72,356,139, forward strand.
TTTTCCATTGGACATTCTTTCCTGCTTTGTCGAAGATTAGTTGACCATAGAGTTGAGGGTCTATTTCTGAGCTCTCAATTCTGTTCCATTGATCTATGTGTCTGTTTTTGTGCCAGTACCATGCTGTCTTGATGATGACAGCTTTGTAATAGAGCAGAAGACCGAATTGTGATGCCACCAACTTTGGTTTTCTTTTTCAATGTCCATTTGGCTATTCGAGGTCTTTTCTGGTTCCATATAAATTTTAGAATTATTTGTTCCATTTCTTTGAAAAAGATGGATGATACTTTGATAGGAATTGAATTAAATGTGTAGATTGCTTTAGGTAGCATAGACATATTCACAATATTTATTCTTCCAATCCAGGAGCATGGAACATTTTTCCATTTCTTTGTGTCTTCCTCAATTTCTTTCATGAGTACATTATAGTTTTCTGAGTATAGATTCTGTGCCTCTTTGGTTAGGTTTATTCCTAGATATCTTATGGTTTTGGGTGCAATTGTAAATGGGATTGACTCCTTAATTTCTCTTTCTACTGTCTTGTTGTTGGGGTAGAGAAATGCAACTGATTTCTGTGCATTGATTTTATATCCTGACACTTTACTGAATTCCTGGACAAGTTCTAGCAGTTTTGGAGTGGAGTCTTTTGGGTTTTCCACATATAGTATCATATTATCTGCGAAGAGTGATAATTTGACTTCTTCTTTGCCGATTTGGATGCCTTTAATTTCCTTCTGTTGTCTGATTGCTGAGGCTAGGACCTCTGGTACTATGTTGAATAGCAGTGGTGATAATGGACATCCCTACCGTGTTCCTGACCTTAGCAGAAAAGCTTTCAGTTTTTGTCCATTGAGAATGATATATGCGGTGGCTTTTTCATAGATGACTTTGATGATATTGAGGTATGTGCCCTCTATCCCTACACTTTGAAGAGTTTTGATCAGAAAGGGATGCTGTACTTTGTCAAATGCTTTTTCAGCATCTATTGAGAGTATCATATAGTTCTTGTTCTTTCTTTTATTGATGTGTTGTATCACATTGACTGATTTGGGATGTTCAACCAAACTTGCAGCCCTGGAATAAATCCCACTTGGTCATGGTGAATAATCCTTTTAATGTACTGTTGAATGCTACTGGATAGTATTTTGGTGAGAATTTTCGCATCTGTGTTCATTAAGCATATTGGTCTATAGCTCTCTTTTTTGATGGGATCCATGTCTGGTTTTGGGATCAAGGTGATGCTGGCCTCATAAAATGAGTTTGGAAGTTTTCCTTCCATTTCTATTTTTTGGAACAATTTCAGGAGAATAGGAATTAGTTCTTCTTTAAATGTTTGGTAGAATTCCCCCGGCTAGCCGTCTGGCCCTGGGCTTTTGTTTGTTTGGAGATTTTTAATGACTGTTTCAATCTCCTTACTGGTTATGGGTCTGTTCAGGCTTTCTATTTCTTCCTGGTTCAGTTGTGGTAGTTTATATGTTTCTAGGAATGCATCCATTTCTTCCAGATTGTCCAATTTGTTGGCGTAGAGATGCTCATAGTATGTCCTTATAATACTTTGCATTTCTTTGGTGTTAGTTGTGATCTCTCCTCTTTCATTCAGATTTTATTTATATGGGTCCTTTCTCTTTTCTTTTTGATAAATCTGGCCAGGGTTTTATCAATTTTATTAATTCTTTCAAAGAACCAGCTCCTAGTTTCGTTGATTTGTTCTATTGTTTTTTTTTTTTTTTTTTTGGATTCTATTTCATTGATTTCTGCTCTGATCGCTATGATTTCTGTTCTCCTGCTGTGCTTAGGGTTTCTTTCTTGTTCTTTCTCCAGCTCCTTTCGGTGTAGGGTTAGGTTGTGTACCTGAGACCTTTCTTGTTTCTTCAGGGAGGATTGTACCGCTATATATTTAACTCTCAGGACTGCCTTTGTTGTGTCCCACAGATTTTGAACCGTTGTCTTTTCATTATCATTTGTTTCCATGATTTTTTTTTTCAATTCTTCTTTAATTTCCCGGTTGACCCATTCATTCTTTAGAAGGATGCTATTTAGTCTCCATGTATTTGGGTTCTTTCCAAACTTCCTTTTCTAGTTGAGTTCTACCTTTGAGCATTGTGGTCTGAAAACATGCAGGAAATGATCTCAATCTTTTGATACCGGTTGAGTCCTGATTTAGGACCGAGGAAGTGATCTATTCTGGATAATGTTCCATGTGCACTAGAGGAGAATGTGTATTCTGTTGCTTTGGGATGAAATGTTCTGAATATATCTGTGATGTCCATCTGGTCCAGTGTGTCCTTTAAGGCCTTTATTTCCTTGCTGATCTTTTGCTTGGATGATCTGTCCATTTCAGTGAGGGGAGTGTTAAAGTCCCCTACTATTATTGTATTATTGTTTATGTGTTTCTTTGATTTTGTTATTAATTGGTTTATATAGTTGGCTGCTCCCACGTTGGGGGCATAGATATTTAAAATTGTTAGATCTTCTTGTTGGACAGACCCTTTGAGTATGATATTGTGTCCTTCCTCATCTCTTATTATAGTCTTTGGCTTAAAATCTAATTGATCTGATATAAGGATTGCCACTCCTGCTTTCTTCTGATGTCCATTAGCATGGTAAATTCTTTTCCACCCCCTCACTTTAAATCTGGAGGTGTCTTCGGGCTTAAAATTAGTTCCTTGGAGGCAACTATAGATAGGTTTTGTTTTTTTATCCATTCTGATACCCTGTGTCTTTTGACTGGGGCGTTTAGCCCATTAAAATTCAGGGTAACTATTGAGAGATATGAATTTAGTGCCATTGTATTGTTTGTAAGGTAACTGTTACTGTATATGGTCTCTGTTCCTTTCTGCTCTACCACTTGTAGGCTCTCTCTTTGCTTAGAGTACCCCTTTCAATATTTCCTGTAGAGCTGGTTTGGTGTTTGAAAATTCATTCAGTTTTTGTTTGTCCTGGAAGCTTTTAATCTCTCCTTCTATTTTCAATGAGAGCCTAGCTGGATATAGTATTCTTGGCGGCATCTTTTTCTCATTTAGTTCTCTGAAAATATCATGCCAGCTCTTTCTGGCCTGCAAGGTCTCTGTGGATAAGTCAGCTGTCAGTCTAATATTTTTACCATTGTATGTTACAGACTTCTTTTCCCTGGCTGCTTTAAGGATTTTCTCTTTGTCACTGAGACTTGTAAATTTTACTATTATTTGACGGGGTGTGGGCCTATTCTTATTGATTTTGAGGGGCGTTCTCTGAACCTCCTGAATTTTGATGCTCGTTCCCTTTGCCATATTGGGGAAATCCTCCCCAATAATTGTCTCCAGTATATCTTCTGCTCCCCTCTCGCTTTCTTCTTCTTCTGGAATCCCAATTATTCTAATATTGTTTCATCTTATGGTGTCACTTATCTCTCAAATTCTCCCCTCGTGGTCCAGTAGCTGTTTGTCCCTCTTTTGCTCAGCTTCTTTATTCTCTATCATTTGGTCTTCTATATCCCTAATTCTTTCTTCTGCCTCATTTATCCTAGCAGTGTGAGCCTCCATTTTTGACTGCACCTCATTAATAGCTTTTTTGATTTCTACTTGGTTAGGTTTTAGTTCTTTTATTTCTCCAGAAAGGGCTTTTATATCTCCCGAGAGGGTTTCGCTCATATCTTCCATGCCTTTTTCGAGCCTGGCTAGAACCTTGAGAATTGTCATTCTGAACTCTAGATCTGACATATTACCAATGTCTGTATTGATTAAGTCCCTAGCCTTCGGTACTGCCTCTTGTTCTTTTTTTGTGTTGAATTTTTCCGTCTTGTCATTTTGTCCAGATAAGAGTATATGAAGGAGCAAGTAAAATACTAAAAGGGTGGCAACAACCCCAGGAAAATATGCTTTAACCAAATCAGAAGAGATCCCAAATCGTGAGGGGGGCGAAAGGGGATAAAAATTCGTTCAAAAAGGAAGAAAAAAGAAAGAAAAGAATTTTAAAAAAGAAACCAAATAAAGAAAAATATAAAAAAGAAAAATATATATATATTAGATAAACTAGTTAAAAATCGTAAAATAGAAAAAGGTAAAAGTTTAAAAAAATTTTACCAGAAGGCGAGAAAAAAAAAATGAGTATTAAAAAAAGTAAATTAACTGTAAGACTAAAAAAAAGTCACAGGGAGAAAGCCATGAGTTCCGTGCTTTGCTTTCTCCTCCTCTGGAATTCTGCTGCTCTCCTTGGTATTGAAACCACATTCCTTGCCAGGTGAACTTGGTCTTGGCTGGATTTCTTGTTGATCTTCTGGGGGAGGGGCCTGGTGTAGTGATTCTCAAGTGTCTTGGCCCCAGGCGGAATTGCACCACCCTTACTAGGGGCCGGGCTGAGTAATCCGCTCGGGTTTGCTTTTGGGAACTATTGTTCCCTGAGCGCTTTCCATAGAGTTCTGGAGGACAGGAATACAAATGGTGGCCTCCTGGTCTCTGGTCAGAGGAGCGAGAGCCCAGGGCCCCACTCCTCAGTGCGCCCTCAGAGAACAGCGCCCAGTTACTCTCGTCTGCCTGACCTCCGGCCGCGCTCCGAGCTCACCGATCCTGTGGCTGGTTCAAGGTAACACTGAGGTGTGAGCTTACTGTCTGCTCTCTCTCTGTAGCTGGCTTTTCCGTTCCAATACCCGCAAGTTCTGTGACACTCAGACACCCCCGATCCTTCTGTGACCATTGCGGGACCTCAGGCCATGCTGACCCCGCGTGGGCTTCATCCCGATTTAACCTCTGTAGCGATGTCACTCAGCGGAACAGACTTTTAAAATTCCTGATTTTGTGCTCCGTTACTCTGCCACTTGCCGGGAGCCGGCCCCTCCCCTGGGGTCTATCTTCCCGTCCCTTTGGATTCACGTCTCCGCTAGTCCTACCTTTCAGAAAGTGGTTGTTTTTCTGTTTCCAGAATTTCTGTTCTTCTTCTCTTTGATCTGCTGATGGATTTGCAGGTGTTTGCTATCTTTAGATAAGCTATCTAGCTGATCTCCTGCTAGCTGAAGTAGTCTCAGCCTGCTACTTCTCTGCCATCTTGACTCCTCCCCCAATAGGAACATTTTTAAATTCACTCATCAGTGTGCATGTTTGTCTTTGACTGGACTTCCATAGCAAAATATGATAGATTGGATGGCTTAAACAAAAGAAATAATTTTTCATATTTCTACAGGGTGGAAAGTCCAAGATCAAGGTGCCAGCAAGATAGATTTCATTCAGAGGCCTTTTCTTTCAGCTTGTGTGTGACTGCCATTTTCTTGTGTACTTACATGGTTTCCTCTTTGTGCATGTGTTAGGAAAGATAGGAAGCTATCTGATGTCTTTTCTTTTAAGGACACTAATCCCATCATGAGGGTCCCCCTCATTACCTCATCTAACATTAATTATCTACCAATGTCCCTATATCTAAATACCATCATATATGAAATGAGGGTACAAACATTACACATCATCCATCACAGGGTCTGGTACATATTAGTCCTCAATAATTATCTGTTGTAAGAATAAAATAATGGATTAATTTTTTTCTGGCATAACTGCATGAGTAACTGTTTCCTTGCTCCCTAGTGAAACTGGTGAAAACTGTAAAGTAAAATAATATAAAATAATTCCCTTGGAAATAATCTTAAGGTTAAACATCAAATAAGGAAGCATCGATTCAAGGCAATTTATGAAAATACATATTTGAGTCATGACTTCTTACTTCCTTATTTCTCCCAGTTTAGTGAGTCAATGAATCCACCCCAGACTGCTGCAGCCAAAAACAGGACTCCCTCTCCTCCCAGCTCTGAACAAAAGACTTTGTCCCCATTAAAAGTATGACCTCCATATTTGTATCCTGTATCCAGCTGCTTGTTAGTGAGGCTAAGTCCTAGGTAAGTGTGTTTCAGAGGTGATGGCTAACATTTCCACCTAGACCCCACTTTTGGAGTGGTGGTTCTCCCTTGGGTGTGACACAATGAGAGTATTAGGGTCTTGATGGCCATTCTTCGAGCTCATAAGGTAAGATTTCCATCCAAACACAGACAAACCCAGATCATTTCAGGCTGTTGAATATTCTACTACCCAACCTCCACTAAATGATCAGATCCTGGAGTAAGGGTGTCACTTATAGAGAAGCTTATCATCATACTCACCCTCAGTTCCAGAGTTCTGGTTTAGAAATTTTGCCTGGAGGGAGAAACAGACTATAAAAATGTAGTTCCTGATGTCTTCCCAAAGTAATAAACTTTATTTGCAATGGAACATAGAAAACTTAAATCTAGGGAATACTCAAGAATAGTGAAGATTGTAATGAAAGGCAATTAGGTGGTTTCATGGACCTAAGAAATACAGTAATGAAGGACAGTTAGCTTATATTAGATAAAGTGGTCTTTATCTACTGATAAAGACCCATCCTCCTGGGTTCAGAACAAATATCAAACACTGATCTCAGAAACTATTTCACCAAGGGAGATATAATTTGATGAGACTAGAATTTAGAGGTATTTATGGCTCAAGATATTGTTGGAAATGATATAGCAATCAGCCAGCAATTTGAGGAGCATAACAACTGGAAGGAATCAAGGTAAGAGTGGAAGAAAATCCTACCAGTACCATTGTCATCCCAAGATAGTCATCTATCCCAAGATGGCCAAAGCTGTGTTGGGGAGCATGATATTCTTAACACTGTGGTAAGGAACAAACTTCACCAAAATAATCTAGCTAGTTACTTAACTAAATCAAGCAAATAATGATAACAAATCCCAGAGAAGGATAAGAAGTACCCAAAGTTGCTAGAATATATTATCTAAAAGGTCTGGTTATGAAATCAAACTTAGGAAGGTTGAAGACAACCAATGTCTATTTCTGTATAATCTACACACCAGTTTAAAAAAAAAGGCAACAGAAATCACCTGGGATAATAAACCAGTGTTGGACTTAACAGGGACATATTTTGAAATAGTTATTACAAATGTTTACAGAACTAAAGGAAAACATGATTAAAGAAATTAAGAAAAGTCACTGGGTGTGGTGAAAAAATAATGAATACAATTTTTCTGAAAATAAATATATCAATTTAATAAAAAATAAATAAAAATAAAAAATGTATGTTCTTTTGCCATTTTTCTTAACTTATTTTTTTTTTAATATAATTTTTTATTTTTTATAAGCATATATTTTTATCCCCAGGGGTACAGGTCTGTGAATCACCAGGTTTACACACTTCACAGCACTCACCAAAACACATACCCTCCCCAATGTCCATAATACCACCCCCTTCTCCCAAACCCCCTCCCCCCAGCAACCCTCAGTTTGTTTTGTGAGATTAAGAGTCACTTATGGTTTGTCTCCCTCCCAATCCCATCTTCTTTCATTTATTCTTCTCGTACCCACTTAAGCCCCCATGTTGCATCACCACTTCCTCATATCAGGGAGATCATATGATAGTTGTCTTTCTCCGCTTGACTTATTTCGCTAAGCATGATACGCTCTAGTTCCATCCATGTTGTCGCAAATGGCAAGATTTCATTTCTTTTGATGGCTGCATAGACAATTGTATAAAATAATATGCATAAATTGCATTATTTGACGTATACTAAAAATATAAAGTATGTATGTATAATTTAGTTGCCAATAATAGCACAAAAGAAGTAGATGGGAGAAAGGCTATAGTAGTGAAAGAAAATAACAATAGATGATAAGATAATATTACAATATACTGTTGGGTTTGTAACATTAATAGATAAAAGAAATATGACAATAATACCACAAAAAGAGGTAAAACTACACAACAATTAGATTTCTACCTATTACTAGAATTGTACAAATATAAATCTCAAGCTGATTCTGATAAATTAAGGTGTAAAGATAAACCCTATGGAAATTGCAAAATAACCTTGAAAATATAGTGAAATAATACAAATGAAATTTAAATGATAGTTCATTTTTATTTAATTTTAACTCCAGTGCAGTTAGCATACTATGTTATATTAGTTTCAAGTGTGCAATATAGTAATTCAACAAATCCCTATATTACTTATTGATTATAAGGTAGGTGGACTCTTAATCCCATAGTTTCATTAGATAATTTTACATGACCAGATAAAATGGTAGTTTAGAAAATATTGATTCAATGTCAAACAAAACACTAAGGCAGGAATAAAGTAACAAAAACATGAGACACATAGAAAACAAAAAGTAAACTGTCACATAATTCCAAATATATTATCAATGAATGTGAATGTATTAAATAATTCAAACAAAAGACAAACATTGTCAGTCAAGAAAAAAATATTCCAACTAAATTATATACATGAGATACACTTTAGATTCAAGAACACAAATTGAAACTAAAAAGATAAAAAAATATATATATCATGGAAAAATAAACCACAGGAAAGGTAGAGCGTCTATATTAACATTAAATAAAATTGAATTTAAAACAAGAAAATATTACTAGAAATAAGTGAGAAACTTTTATAATGAAAAGAACATCAATCTATCAAGAAGATATATCAATTATAAATGTATGCACTTAAGAAGAGAAGATAAAATGCATTAAAAATTGACAGAAACAAAGGTAAGAGCAGAAAATAAAACAAAAATAAATAATTCAATACCTTAATTTCAGTAATTTGTAAAACAGCTAGACAGAAAGTCAACAAGAAAATAAAATGCTTGAAAAGCACTATAAAGCACTATAATGCAACTAGACCCGACACATCTCTAAAACACTCCATTCAACAACTCAACAATAAAATATACATTTTTCATGAGTGTACAATAGAATATTCTACAAAATAGACCATATCTTAAGCAACAAAATAAACCTCAATAAATTTTAAAATATAGAGTAACACAAAGTATGTCACCTATTTCAAATGGAATAAAATTAGGAATCAATAATTGGGATAGATTGCAGAAATTCACAAATACATGGAAATTTAAAAACACACTCATAAACAACCAGTGGATTAAAGAAGAAATATAAAGAAAAAAAAAAAAGAAATATACTCTATGGTCAAATAATCTTTATCAAAGCAATAGAAAAGTATCCAGTGGAAAAAAGAGAGTCTTTTCAGAATGGTGTTCGGAAAATTGGACAGCTATGTATAAAAGAATGAAATTTGACCATTCTCTGACACCATACACAAAGATAAACTCAAAACGATTGAAAGACCTCAATGTGAGACAGGAATCCATCAAAATCCTAGAGGAGAACATAAGCAGTAATCTCTTTGACATCAGCCACAGCAACTTTCAAAACATGTCTCCAAAGGCAAAAGGAAACAAAAGCAAAACTGAACTTTTGGGACTTCAAGATAAAAAGATTTCTGAACAGCAAAGGAAACAGTCAACAAAACAGAAGCAGCCCACGGAATGGGAGAAGATATTTGCAAATTACACTACAGACAAATGGCTGATATCCAAGATCTATAAAGAACTCCTCAAACTCAACACACAAAAAAAACAGATAATCATGTCAAAAAATGGGCAGAAGACAAGAACACTTTTTCAAAGAAGACATACATATGCCTAGCAGATGCAGAGAGAGTCAATTATCATATGGTTTCACTTATTTGTGGAGCATAACAAATAGCATGGAGGACATGGGGAGATAGAGAGGAGAAGGGAGTTGGGGGAAAATGGAAGGTGAGGTGAACCATGAGAGATTATGGACTCTGAAAAACAATCTGAAGGTTTTGAAGGGGCGGGGGGAGGGAGGTCGTGGTACAAGGTGGTGGGTATTATAGAGAGCATGGATTGCATGAGCACTGGGGGTGGTGCAAAAATAATGAATACTGTTATGCTGAAAATAAATAAAAAATAAATTTAAAAAATGTTCATTATCATTAGCCATCAGGGAAATTCAAATTAAAACTACGTTAAGATACTACCTTACATCAGTTAGAGTGACCAAAATTAACAGTACAGGAAATGACAAATGTTGGAGAGAATGTGGAGAAAGGGGAAGCCTCTTACACTGTTGGTAGGAAAGAAAGTTGATGGAGCCACTTTGGGAAACACTGTGGAGATTCCTCAAAAAATTAAAAATAGAGCTTTCCTATGACCTGCAATTTCACTACTGAGTATGTACCCTAAGGATACAGATGTAGTGAAAAGGAGGGACATGTGCAACCCAATGTTCATAGCAACAATGTCCACAATTGCCAAAATGTGGAAAGAGCCAAGATGTCCTTCAATGATGAATGGATAAAGAAGATGAGGTCCATATATACGAGGGAATATTATGCAGCCATCAGAAAGGGTGAATACCCAACCTTTGTAGGGGCTAGAGGAGATTATTCTGAATGAAATAAGCCCAGTGGAGAAAGTCCATCATCATATGTTTTCACTTACTTGTGGAGCATAAGGAATAACATGGAGGACATTAAGAAAAGGAAAGGAAAAGTGAATTGGGGGAAATTGGAGGGAGAGATGAACCATAAGATACTGTGGACTCTAAGAAATAAAATGATGATTTTGGAGGGGATGGGGGATGAGTGAGTCTGGTGGGAGGTATGAAGGAGGGCATGTTTTGCTTGGATTACTGGGTGTGGTGCATAAACAATGGATCTTGGAACACTGAGAAAATAAAATTAAATATAAAATAAAAAATAAGAAATAAAAAAGGAAAAAAGAAAATAACTCGAGATGAATCAAAATAAAGGCACTGCCTATTAAACCCTGTAGTACATAGATAAAGCAGTGCTTAGAAGGAAAATTACAGCAGCAAGTGCCAATATTAAGATAGAAGATCTCAAATCAACAATCAAACCTTCAACCTTAAGTCATTAGAAAAAGAATAACTTTCCACTAAACTTCAGTCAAAAGGAATGAAATAATAAAGATTAGAATAGCATTTAATGAAATAAAAATATATTAAGAATACAGAAAATCAATGAAAACAAAAATTGACTCTGAAAATTGCTGAACATTTTTATCAACAAAATTAATAAACTTTTAGTTAATCTGATTAAAAAAATAAGATTCAAAATAACTGAAATAAAAAATGAAAGAGGAACATTACTAACAACATTATAGAAATGAAAAAAAATAAAGTGACATGATGAACAGCTGCTTACCCAAAACATTACATAACTTAGATGAAATCAGTAAATTCCTGAAAACATAAAAACTATAAATGACTCAAAAATTGCAGACAATCTGAATAAGCTATACTATTGAGTGTATTGAATTAGTAATTTTATTTTTTAACATTTATTACTTTTTTAAAAATTTAAAGTATTTTATTTATTTACTTGAGAGAGAGCACAAGCAGAGTGTAGGCAGAGGGTGCAGGACAAGGGTCCTCCCGACATAGCAGGGAGCCTGACATCAGCCTCTGTCGGGAGCCAGTACAGGAGGCCTACTATAAGAGCTGTAAGGGACTGAATATGATTGGCTGTTCATTTAGGTCCACTCACGCGGGAGGTGCATGAGCACTGCGGTGATTGGCTAGGCGGGCTAAGCTGCCGGTGTATATATGCTTGAATGTACTTGTAGAGGGGCGAAGAAGATACGACACCCGAGCGGGGCGGCGGGAGCTGCGTGCTGTGCTGCGCCAGAGGGGGAAGAAGATAAAAAGAAGCCATTAAAGAAGTTTGCCTCCACGCGTGTCTCCGTGTCGTTCTTGTGGGCCGAGAGCAACAAGCCTCAATCTAAGGACCCTGACAAATGCCTAACCAACAGAGCCACCCAACTTCCCCTAATATTCTTATTTTTTTTTAATTTTAAAATTTTTGTTATAGTTTTATCTCATTGTGTGTTTTTTATTATTTATTAGTTTTTGATGTAGTGTTCAATGATTCATTTTTGCATATAACACTCAACACTCACTACAACACATGATGTCCTGAATACCCATCACCAGGCTATCCCATCTCCCCACCCCACTCCCCTCTGAAATCCTCAGATTGTTTCCAGGAGTCCATAATCTCTCATAGTTTTTCTCCCACTCTGATTTCCCCCTGCTTCTGTTTTCCCTTCCTTCCCCTAATATCTTTCATGCTATTCCTAATGTTCCACATATGAGTGAAAAAATATAACTCTTTCTCTGCTTCACTTATTTTACTTAGCATAATCCCCACAAATTCCATCCATGTCAATGAATGGTGGGTATTCATCCTTTCTGATGGCTGAGTAATATTCCATTGCATATATGAACCACATTGTTTTTATCCATTTATCTGTTGAAGGACATCTTTGCCCCTTCCACAGTTTGGCTACTGTGGACATTGTTGCTATGAACATTGGGGTGCATGTGGCCCTTCTTTTCACTACGTCTATATATTTGGGGTAAATAACAAAAAGTGCAAATGCTGGGTTATTGGGTAGCTCTATTTTTACTATGTTAAGAATCCTCCATACTGTTTTCCAAAGTGAATGTATCAACTTACATTCCCACCAACAGTGTAAGAGGGTTCCCCTTTCTCCACATCCACTCCAGCATCTGTCATTTCCTGCCTTGTTAGTTTTAGCCATTCTAACTGTTGTATGGTGGTATCTCAATGTGGTTTTTATTTGAATTTCCCTGATGGCTAATGATATTGAACATTTTTCATGCCCCTGTTGGACATTCATATGCCTTCTTTGGAGAAGTGTCTGTTTTTTTTCTTCTGCCCATTTTTTGACTTGATTATTTGCTTTTTTTGTGTTGAGTTTGAGAAGATCTTTATAAATCTTGGATATCAGCCTTTTATCTGTAATAACATTTGCAAATATGTTATCCCATTCTGTGAATTGCCTCTTTTTTTGTTCACTGTTTCCTTTGCTGTGCAGAAGCTTTTTACTTTTTTTTCCATTTTTAATTTTTCTTATTGTGTTATGTTAGTCACCATACAATATATCATTAGTTTTTGACACAGTGTTTCAAGATTCATTGTTCATTTATAACACCCAATTCTCCATGTAATACTTGTCCTTTTTAATACCCACCCCCAGGCTCACCCATCCCTCCATCCCCCAGAAGCTTTTTATCTTGATGAAGTCCCAAAAGTTCATTTTCACTTTTCTTTCCCTTGCCTTTGGAGATGTGTCATAAAAGAAGTTGTTGTGGCCAATGTTGTAAAGGTTACTGCTTATGTTCTCCTCTAGGATTTTTTTTTTTTTGATACTTCTTTTTGTGGTTTTCTTTCTTTTCTTTTTTTTAATTAAATTTATTTATTTTCAGCATAATAGTATTCATTTTTTTAAGATTTTATTTATTTATCAGAGAGAGAGGGGGGAGAGAGCGAGCACAGGCAGACAGAATGGCAGGCAGAGGCAGAGGGAGAAGCAGGCTCCCCGCTGAGCAAGGAGCCCGATGTGGGACTCAATCCCAGGATGCTGAGATCATGACCTGAGCCGAAGGCAGCTGCTTAACCAACTGAGCCACCCAGACGTCCCAGTATTCATTATTTTTGCACCACACCCAGTGCTCCAGACAATCCATGTCCTCTATAATACCCACCACCTGGTGCCCAAACCTCCCACCCCCACCCCCGCCACTTCAAACTCCTCAGATTTTGATGGATTCCTGTCTCACATTGAGATCTTTCGTCCATTTTGAGTTTATCTTTGTGTATGGTATAAGACATTGGTTGAGTTTCATTTTTCTGTATATAGCTATCTATTTTTTCCAGCACCATTTATTGAAGATACTGTCTTTTTTCCATGGGATATTTTTTTTCCTGATCCATCATAACCAGGTGGGATTTATTTCTGGGCTGCAAGGGCGGTTTAACATTCAGAAATCTATCAATGTGATAGAACACATTAATAAAAAAAAAGACAAGAACAATATGATCATCTCAATTAATGTAGAAAAAGCATTTGACAAACTACAACATTCTTTCCTGATTAAAACTCTTCAGAGTGTAGGGATAGAGAGAATATTCTTCAATTTCATAAAGTCCATGTATAAAAAGCCCACAGTGGATATCATTCTCATGGGGAAAAACTTAGAAATTTCCCCTTAAGATCAGGAACATGACAGTGACGCCCACTCTTGCCACTATTGTTCAACATAATACTAGAAGTCCTAGCGTTAGCAATCAGACAACAAAAAGAAATAAGATGTATTCAACTTGGCAAAGAAGTCAAAATCTCTATCTTCACAGATGACATAATACTTTATGTGGAAAATCCAAAAACTCCTCTCCAAATTATTAGAACCCATTCAGCAATCCAGTAATGTGGCAGGATACAAAATCAATTCACAGAAATCAGTTGATTTTCTGTATACTGAAAATGTAAATGTAGAAAGATAAATTAGGGAATTGATTCCATTTACAATAGCACCAAAAACCATAAAATACTTAGGAATAAACCTAACCAAAGAGGTAAAGGATACATATATATCCTCTCTCTCTCTCTCTCTCTCTCTCTATATATATATATATATATATATATATACTCTAGAAACTACAGAATACTTACAAAATAAATTGAGGAAGACACAAAAAGATGGGAAAAAAGCATTTCATGTTCATGGGTTGTAAGAATAAACATTGTTAAAATATCTATGCTGCCCAGAACAATCTACACTTTCGATGCCATCCCTATTAAAATACCATTCACATTTTTCAAAGAGTTGAAACAAACAATGCTAAAATTTGCATGGAACCAGAAAAGACCCTGAACTACCAAGGAAATGCTGAAAAATATATAGTTAGGGGCATCATGATGCGTGATTTCATGCTATTTTACAAAGCTGTGTTAATCAAAACAGCATGAGATTCACACAGAAGCAGACATATAGATCAATGGAACAGAATAGAGACCCCAGAAATGGACAATCAAGTCTGTGGTCAACTAATCTTTGACAAATCAGGAAAAGAGTTCAATTGTTTTTAAAATAATATTTATTAAAAAAATCAGTATAATTAACATACAATTTTAAAAATTATTTTCCAGTGTACGGTATAGGTTTTCAACAATCTTTTTTTTTAATCATGATAAGTGTATTCTTTAATTTCCACCCTCTATATCACCTATTTCTCTCACCCACCTCCTCTCTGGTAACCATCAGTTTGTTCTGTGTAGTTAAGAGTGTATTTCTTCATTTGTCTTTCTCCTTTTTTTCCTTTGTTCCTTTTTTTTCCTTAAGTTTTACATATGAATAAAACCATATACTGTTTTTCTTTCTCTAACTTATTTTGCTTAGCATTATACTCTCTAGCTCTGTCCATGTTTTTGAAAATGGCAAAATTTAATTCTTTTTTAGGGATGAATAATATTATGCTATATATATATATATATATATATATATATATATATATATATTATAGTAAATCCAATATATATACATAGACCACACCTTCTTTATCTATCTATGGATGGCTACTTTGGCTGCTTTCATAATTTGACTATTATTTTAATTTGACTATTTTAAATAATGTTGCAATAAACCGTGGAGTGCATGGATCCCTTTGAATTAGTATTTTTGTATATCTTGGGCAAATACACACTGTTAAAATTACTTTGTCATAGGGTATTTCTATTTTTAATTTTTTAAGGAAAATCCTACTGTTTTCCAGAGTGACTACACTAGTTTGCTTCCTACCAATAGTACAGGAGGGTTCTTTTTTCTACAGATGAACACCTTTTCTCCACATGATCACCTGTTGTTTCTTGTGTTGTTGTTGTTGTTTTTAGCCATTCTGACAGGTGTGAGGTGATAGCTCATCATAGTTTTTATTTGTGTTTCCCTGATGATGAGTGATATCGAGCATCACTTCATGTGTCTATTAGCCATCTGGATGTCTTCTTTAAAGAAATCATTCTTCATATCGTCTGCCCATTTTTAATTGGATTTTTTGTTTTGGGATTATTGAGTTGTATAAGCTATTTATATATTTTAGATACTAAACCTTTATTGGATATGACACTTGCAAATATCCTCTATTCCCATAGGTTTAGTTCGTTGATGGTTACATTCACTATCCAGGAACTTTTTTTAAAATTTATTTTTATTCATTTTTAATCTTTAAAATTTTTAAAGTTTTTGTTTACTTATTTGAGAGACATTGAGAGAGAGCATGCAGGGGTAGACAGAAGGAGAGAGGAAATCTCAAGCAGACTCCATGCTGAGTGTAGAGCTTGACAAGGGCTTGATCTCACAACCCTGGGATCATGACCTAAAGCAAAATCAAGAGTTGGATACTTAACTGACTGAGCTGCCCAGGGACCTTCAGAAATTTGTATTTCAATGTAGTCTCAATAGATTATTTTTGCTCTATATTTCTTGCCTAAAAAGACATATCTAGAAAAATGTTGCTATGGCCAATGTCAGAAAGATTACTGCCTGTGTTCTTTTCAAGGATTTTTAGCGTTTCTCGTCTCACAACCTGGTATACAATTCAATTTGAGTTTATTTTTGTATTTGGTGAAAGAAAGTGGTCCAATTTCTTTGTCTTGCATGTGGCTGTCCAGTTTTTCCAACATCATTTGTTGAAAAGACTGTGTCTTGTTTTTTTGCCATTGGATATTCATGCCTCCTTTGTCAAAGATTAATTGACCATATAATTGAGGATTCATTTCTGGGTTTTCTTTCTTTTTCTTTCTTTGCTTTATAATTTTTTTAATTTTTAATTTCTTTTCAGTGTAACAGTATTCATTGTTTTTGCACCACACCCAGTGCTCCATGCAATCTGTGCCCTCTCTAATACCTACCACTTGGTTCCCCCAACCTACAATCCCCCGCTCCTTCAAAACCCTCAGATTGTTTTCAGAGTCCATAGTCTCTCATGGTACATCTCCACATCCAATTTCCCTCAACTACCTTCTTTCCATCTCCCCTTGTCCTCCATGTTATCTGTTATGCTCCACAAATAAGTAAAAACATATGATAATTGACTCTCTCTGCTTGACTTATTTAACTCAGCATAATCTCTTCCAGTCCCCTCTATGTTGATACAAAAGTTGGGTATTCATCCTTTCTGATGGAGGCATAATACTCCATAGTGTATATGGACCACATCTTCCTTATCCATTCGTCCATTGAAGGGCATCTTTGTTCTTTCCACAGTTTGGTGACCATGGTCATTGCTGCTAAAAACATTGGGGTACAGATGGTCCTTCTTTTTACTACATCTGTATCTTTGGGGTAAATACCCAGGAGTGCAATTGCAGAGTCATAGGGAAGCTCTACTTTTAATTTCTTGAGGAATCTCCACACTGTTCTCCAAAGTGGCTGCACCAACTTGCATTCCCACCAACAGTATAAGAGGATGCCCCTTTCTCCACATCCCCTCCAACACATGTTGTTTCCTGTCTTGCTAATTTTGGCCATTCTAACTGGTGTAAGGTGGTATCTCAATGTGGTTTTAATTTGAATCTCCCTGATGGCTAGTGATGATGAGCATTTTTTCATGTGTGTGATAGGCATTTGTATGTCTTCATTGGAGAACTGTCTGTTCATATCTTCTGCCCATTTTTTGATATGATTATCTGTTTTGTGGGTGTTGCGTTTGAGGAGTTCTTCATAGAACCTGGATATCAACCTTTCTTTGTACTGTATTTTTTTTAAAGATTTTATTTATTTATTTAACAGAGAGAGATCACAGGTAGGAAGAGAGGCAGGCAGAGAGAGAGAGAGGAGGAAGCAGGCTCCCTGCTGAGCAGAGAGCCCAATGCGGGACTCAATCCCAGGACCCTGAGATCATGACCTGAGCCGAAGGCAGCGGCTTAACCCACTGAGCCACCCAGGCGCCCCCTTTGTACTGTCTTTTGCAAATATCTTCTCCCATTCCGTGGGCTGCCTCTTTGTTTTCTTGACTATTTCCTTTGCTGTGCAGAAGATTTTGATCTTGATGAAGTCCCAAAGGTTCATCTTCATTTTTGTTTCCTTTGCCTTTGGAGACCTATCTTGAAAGAAATTGCTGTGTCTGGTATATCGAAGAGGTTACTGCCTTTGTTCTCCTCGAGGATTCTGATGGATTCCTGTCTCACATTGAGGTCTTTTATCCATTTTGAGTTTATCTTTGTGTACAGTGTAAGAGAATGGTTCATTGATTTCATTATTCTACATATAGCTGTCCCGTTTTCCTAGCACCATTTATTGAAGAGACTGTCTTTTTTCACTGTATATTTTTTCCTGTTTTGTCAAAGATGATTTGCCCATAGAGTTGAGGGTCCATATCTGGGCTCCCTACTCTGTTCCACTGATCTATGTGTCTGTTTTTATGCCAGTACCAACCTATCTTGGTGATCACAGCTTTGAAGTAAAACTTGAAATTAAGTAACGTGATGCCCCCAGTTTTATTTTTGTTTTTCAAAACTTCCTTAGTGATTTGGGTCTCTTTTGATTCCATACAGATATTTGGATTATTTGCTCCAGCTCTTTGAAAAGTACTGGTGGAATGTTGATTGGAATGACATTAAAAGTATAGATTGCTCTAGGCAGTATAGACACTTTAACAATGTTTATTCTTCCGATCTAAGAGCATGGAATGGTCTTCCATCTTTCTGTTTCTTCTTCAATTTCTTTCATGAGTGCTCTGTAGTTCCTCGAATACAGATCTTTTACCTCTTTGGTTAGGTTTATTCCCAGGTATCTTATGGTTCTTGGTGCTATAGTAAATGGAATCGATTCTCTAATTTCTCTTTCTGTGTTTTCATTGTTAGTGTATAAGAAAGCCACTGATTTCTGTAAATTGACTTTGTATCCTGCCACGTTGCTGAATTGCTGTATGAGTTCCAGTAGTTTGGGGGTGGAGACCTCTGGGTTTTCCACATAAAGAATCATGTCATCTGTGAAGAGAGAGTTTGACTTCTTCACTGCCAATCTGGACACCTTTTATTTCTCTTTGTTGTCTTATTGCTGTTGCTAGGACTTCTAATATTATGTTGAACAAGACTGTTGAGAGTGGCCTATCGCCCTCGCCCCGCAAGGACAAGACACCCTGGTTCGGATGCATCTTCTCTCTCTTCTCTCTGCAAGTCTACACACTTATATACGCTTATATGACCATTCAGTGAGCAGGGTACACCAGGGAGAGAATCAGGCTGTGCATCTAAACGAACAACTACGCTAGCAACCAATGCTGTTTACTTCCTCTTTGGGCGTTCCGCTTAGTTTCACGAGGCAATCCTAACCTGGCAACTAGCCAGGCGCCATTTTTTAATGGCGGAGGCTGCCCTGGCCAGGGGCCTGCCTCCGACATCTCCCCCTTTTTTCTTATATGGCAGGGATCATGCCTGTCTTAGGTTGTCAGTGGCGGGGAATATCCTTACCCGTCATCAGACGGCAGATATCAATGATCTGCATCCTGTCTTAGGTTGGTAAATTTCCCCCACCAATCTTACCCGTCGTTGACTACCGATCCAGCATACTTAGCCACACTTGGGGGGATGTTCCAGCCTCGATGGCTAACAAGGCCTGCACCATGGCTTGCTGTTGCCTATGTTGCTGTTACCTCCAAATTTGCAGTTTCCTTACTAGCAGAATCAAGCCCACTATGAGGATTATCATCAGGCCAATTACGCTAGCCCATTGTTTCATAAAGGTTAACACATCTTGCAATGTTTTGATTATCTCTGGGAGGGTTGCAAGCTCACCTCTGGTGTTATTTATCCTTGTTATGCCTAGTAGCAGTTGCTGAGTATAGTTTTGGAATTCTGCGGACTAATTCCCCTGCAAGTATTGGGAGAGCTGTCGGGAGACATTCTGTAAGTCACTCATATTAGTATAGGCTATGGGAGTTAGACAAATTGCCGGGAAGGGTACTATACATCCCAGTCCCAATAGGGCCCCCCATATGTCCACTTGTTCTTGAACCAAATACACTCTCTGGTTGACTATCAGGATTCCTGCTTGCAGATGTGCATTGATCTGAGTCTGTGTTTGAAGGGCAGCCGCCATTCCTTCTGCAAGGGTGTTCAGAGCTTCCGCAGTGGGTATAGTTGCAGCAAGCGAGACTGCTGCTGCCATGGCAGCTGCTGTAGATATAGCCAATGCTGTCACAATGGCGGCTGTGATACCAAAATCTCTCTTCTTTCTGGATAGCACCACCGGTAACTTGTCCTCTGGAATGGAAACTGGGATAGGAACATGGGTAGGGATACGCATAATCACAGCCAGCTTGAAGGCCGTAACATTCCAGCACTGGGAAAGATAGTAATTCTTAGTGCAATTCAACGTATCATTCAGCTTGCTAGCATTTGTTATGAGGAAAAGGAACGGTGGCGAGACCCATATAGGAGTGGGCTGATAAGTAATATTATTGGGACAAGACACATTAACTGTTGTCTCAAAGATACTAGAGCCATTTTGTTTATAGGAACAGTTGAGGAATTTGCCACCATTTAACATGGACACTGCTGAGATATCAGTACATGCTTCTAGCAAGTTACAGACCTGCCATGCATCAAAGGGAGAGGAGGGAATATGAGAGAAGAGTTAGTCACTGGTAAAGGATATAGCCATGCTTTAACCACTGCTCACAGCTCTCTGGCTTGAGTCTGCTGCAGGAGGTGTAGCATCCCCAGAGTTATCATCAGCATCTTCAGCATCATGACTGGTGTTTGGAGGCAAGGCTGCACGCACCAGCCGCTCTGGGATCCAAATTGGAGCCTCCTTTTCCTGTGGAAAAACACATACAGACCCCCTACTCCATACTAACACTGGATCTGGTCCATTCCACTTTCCTGTGAGGATGTCCTTCCAAAGTACTAAAGGCTTAGGGGAAGCCGCAGCATCACTTGCATGTCTGTCTGCAGCTGATTTACCCATTTTGTCCAACGTTAAAAAATTCAAAATAAAGAGAATGGTGTTGAGCTTATCTTTAGGGGACCTGAAGGTGTCCCCTATTCCCCCTTTTTGTTTATAAAGCACATTTTTTATTGTAAGATGCGCGTGCTCCACAACACTCTGTCCTTGTGGGTTATAGGGTATTCCATGTATCAAGTGAATGTCAAGTTGTTGTAGGAAGTCTTTAAAGGGTTGTGAGGTGTAGCCTGGACCATTATCTGTCTTTAATTGGCGTGGCTTTCCCCATGTCACGAAAGCCTGTAGGCAATGGGCGAAAACATCTCTGGATATCCCCCGTATGCACTGAGGCGAAAATTATTCCAGAGCAGGTATCTACAGACATGAACATATCTTAACTTTCCAAATTCTGAAACATATGTGACATCCATTTGCCATATATGATTAGTAACAAACCCTTAAGATTAACCCCCAAGGATGGTGCAGGTAGTAAGATCACGCAATTTCTGCAGGAGACTACTATGTCCCATGCCTGTGCTTTTGTTATGTTAAATTTGAGGCAAAAAGTTAAAGCATTCACATGGAACAGCTTATGATAATGTCTCGCCTGTTGCACTGGGTCCTCAATGGCAAAGACAAATTCTCTTCTTTCACTTCCTCCAATGCCTCTGCTCCCTCTTGTAGAGCTGATTCACATTTGGGTTTAGGCCCCACCAGGCATCCCCAGACTAAGGTCCATATTGCCAGGGTCCCGGGTGGCAAAGGCGTTTTATTGTCCTGTTTCTTCAAATCCTCCCCTAAGTGGTCCCATTGAGGTATGTTTAGCAAGCCTTCATCTAGGAACCATGGAGCCGCCTTTTCCACTGTATTCAAAAAGGCCCGAGCAGTTTTTGCTTTTAGTGGAGTTCCATTGGCTTTCCTCAGGTCTTCTAAAAAGACCCTTCCAACCGCATTTTAGATACTTCAAATCCCATTATGAACACACAGACAACAGACGCGAACGTTAAAGACTCGCCGCTAAATTCCGCTCTAAGGCCGCCCCGCTTCTTATTGCGGATTTGTACAAGTTAATCCAGGCTCTAAGGCCGCCCCGCTTCTCATTGTGGACTCGCTAAATCCCGGCTCTAAGGGCGCCCTGCTCCTTATTGCGGACTTGTACAAGATTCCCACCACTTTGATCGTGGTCTCTTCCCCGCTTACCTGCGGTTTTGATAAGAAAATCCCGGCTCTATGGCCACTCCGCTTCTTGTTGCAGTCTTGTACAAGTTTCCCACCACCTTTGTCGTGGTTTTATCCCGCTTACCTGCGGACTTCTCCCTTGCAAGGTTTTTCTATTTTTACTCCCTGCTTTACTGCGGAATTCCCACTTTTGAATGTGGCCTTTACTCCCCGCTTTACCGCGGAATTCCCACTTTTGAACGTGGCTAATGTCCCCGCTTACCTGCAGACCTTTACTCTCCGCTTTCCTGCGGATTACCTTGCAAGATTCCTTTATTTAGTTCCCGGGTGCTGGCGCCATTTATCGCCCTCGCCCCGCAAGGACGACAAGATGCCCTGGTTCGGATACATCTTCTCTCTCTTCTCTCTGCAAGTCTACACACTTATATACGCTTACATGACCATTCAGTGAGCAGGGTACAGCAGGGAGCGAATCAGGCTGTGCATCTAAACGAACAACTACGCTAGCAACCAATGCTGTTTACTTCCTCTTTGGGCGTTCCGCTTAGTCTCACGAGGCAATCCTTACCTGGCAACTAGCCAGGCGCCATCTTTTAATGGCGGAGGCCGCCCTGGCCAGGGGCCTGCCTCTGACAGTGGCCATCCTTGTCGTGTTCCTGATCTCAACGGGAAGGCTGCAAGCTTTTACCCATTGAGGAGATATTTGCTGTGGGTCTTTCATAGACAGATTTTATGAAGTTGAGGAATGTTCCCTCTATTCCTTTGCTTTGAAGCGTTTTAATCAGGAATGGATGCTGGATTTCTCAAATGCTTTTTATGCAGCAATTGAGAAGACCATGTTTCTCTTCTCTTTTCTCTTATTAATTTGTTCTATCACATTGATTGATTTCCAAATGTTAAACCATCCTTGTAGCACAGGAATGAATCCCACCTGGTCATGGTGGATAATCTTTTTAATGTGCTGTTGGATCCTGTTTTCTAGGATCTTGTTGAGATTCTTAGCATCCATATTCATCAGTGATATTGGTCTGAAATTCTCCTTTTTTGTAGGGTATTTGCCTGGTTTGGGGATCTGAGTAATGCTGGCTTCATAGAAAGAGTCTGGAAGTTTTCCTTCTGCTTCAATTTTTTGAAACAGCTTCAGGAGAATAGGTGTTATTTCTTCTTTGAAAGTTTGGTAGAATTCCCCAGGGAATCCATCAGGTCCTGGGCCACTGCTTCAATCTCATTACTAGATATCAGTCTATTCAGCTTGTCAGTTTCTTCCTGGTTCAATTTTTGGAGTTTATAGTTTTCCAGGAATGCATCCACTTCATCTAGGTTGCTTAGCTTATTGGAACATAACTGTTGATAATAGCTTCTGACGATTGTTTCCACTTCCTGGCTGTTAGTTGTGATCGCTCCCTTTTCATTTATAATTTTATTAATATGGGCTTTCTCTCTTTTCTTTTGGATTAGTGTGGCCAATGGTTGATTGATCTTATTGATTCTTTCAAAAAACTAGCTTCTAGTTTCATTGATACATTCTACTGTATCTCTGGTTTCTACATCACTGATCTCTGCTCTAATCTTGTTTATTTCCTTTCTTATGTGTGGAGTTGGTTTAATTTGTTTTTGATTCTCCAGTTCTTTAAGGTGTAGAGACAGCTGCTGTATTCAGGATTTTTCCATTTTTTTGAGGGAGCCTTGGATGGCTATGTATTTCTCCCTTAGGACCGCCTTTGCTGTATCCCATATGCTTTTGGACTGAAGTGTCTTCATTGTCATTGATTTCCATGAATTGTTTCAGTTCTTCTTTGATCTCCTGGTAGATCCAACCATTATTAAGCAAGGTGGACTTTAGCTTCCAGGTGTTTAGTTCCTTCTGAAATTTTCCTTGTGATTGAGCACCAGTTTCAAAGCATTGTGATCTGAGAATATGCAGGGAATAATCTCAGTCTTTTGGTATTGCTTGAGTCCTGATTTGTGACCCAGTATGTGGTCTATTCTGGAGAAGGTTCCATGTGCACTTGAGAAGAATGAGTATTCTGTTGTTTTAGGGTGGAATGTTCTGTGTATATCTATGAGGTCCATCTGGTCCAATGTTTCATTCAATGTTCTTGTTTCTTTATTGATTTTCTGCTTGGATGATCTGTCTATTTCTGAGAGAGGCATGTTAAGATCTCCTGCTATTAATGTATTCATATCTATATGATTCTTTATCTTGATTAACAGCTTTCTTATGTAATTGAATGCTCCCATATTGGGGGCATAGATATTTACAATTGTTAGAACATCTTGGTGGATAGTCCCTTTAAGAATGATGTAGTGTCCTTCTGTATCTTTGAGACAGATATTTTCTGTATCGCAGTCTTTAGTTTAAAATATACTTCATCTGATATGAGAATCACTACCTCAACCTTCTTTTGAGGTGTATTGGCATGAAATATGGTAATCCATCCCTTCACTTTCAGTCTGGGTGTATCTTTAGGTTAAAAATGGGTCTCTTTTAGACAACATATAGATGGGTCCTGTCATTTTATCCAAATGCAACCTGTTTTATGGGTGCATTTAGGCCATTCACATTGAGAGTGATTATTGATAGATACATTTTTATTGACATCGTGTTAACTTTGAAGTCTTTCTTTCTGTAGACTGTCTCTATATTTCTGTTCAATGCTATTCTTAGAATTTTTCCTCTTTTATAGAACCCCCCTTCATATTTCTGCAGTGTCAGCTTGGTGGTTGCATAGTCTTTTAAGCCTTGCCAGTCTTGGAAACTGGCATTTATTTTTTGAATGTCAGTCTTGATGGATAAAGTATTCTTGGCTGCACGTTCTTCTTATTTAGTGCCCTAAATATATCTTGCCAGCCCTTTCTGGCTTGCCAGGTCTCTGTGGACAGGTCTGATGTTATTCTGATGGGCTTTCGTCTGTAAGTAAGAAGCCTCTTTGTCCTAGCGGCTTTCAAGAGATTGTATCTACAGTTATGATTACTCAATTTGACTATCAGGTGCCTTGATATTTTTCTGGAATCTATAATCTTGGGTGGAGACCATTCTGCCTCTAGTACATGAACGCTTGTTCCATTTGTGAGATTGGGAGAATTTTCATGAAGGACTTGTTCCACTATACCTTCTAGACTTCTTTCTTTCTCTTCCTCTTCAGGGATCCAATAATTCTGATGTTGGAACGTTTCATGGCATCATTATTTTCCAAAATTCTGTTTTCGTGACTTCTAAGCTGTTTGTTCCAGGCTTCCTCCTGATCCATTCTCTTTGTTTGTCCTCCAGTTCACTAATTCTATCTTCTGTCTCAGTTACCCTAGCTTTGAGAGAATTTAGATTAGATTGGAACTCACTGAGAGCATTGTAAACCTCAGCCCTGGTGGCTTTAAATTCTTCCCTAACATTGTGAACATCATTCCTGGTGGCTTTCAGTTCTGCTCTAATCAATTCCATTTGGTCATTGATGGCTTTCTCCAATTGATAGCTATTGCCTGGATAATTTTTAGCCTGAATTCTCTCTGTGACATATGGTCTATGTTGATAGCCATTAGCTCTGTTGCAGAAGGCCCATCCTCTGTATTTTTCTTCTGTTGGGCCTTCTTCCTCCTAGTCATTTTGGTGAGAAATGACTGAACATATGTAGCTGGATGTATCAACAATGGTGCAGTCAAGGTACACCCTGGAACGCTTCTGAGCAATCAGGATTCCCCACCCAAACAGGAGAAAAAAGAAAAGAAAAAAAAATAATAGAGAGAGAGACAGGAAAAAAGGAGATAAAATGGAAGTTTCAGCCCAAATGGGCCCAAAGGTAAGATTTATGAAGTATACCAACAAAAACAGACAAACAAAAAGACTGATAAAAGTATATGAGAAGAAAAAAATATATATATATTTGCACACACACACACACACACACACACACACACATATATATATATATATATATATACAAAATTAAAAGGAGGAACCACGTCAAGAAGAAACCCAAGTATAAGATTTATATATTATCAGGACAAACACATATATAAAGAAACACTGGTGGAGGAAAAAGATTTGAGAGTGGTTTTAAATTTTCAGTGTGGGCGAGGAAGTTTGTTTTGGTTCTTCCTGGATATATCTTGATATCTTTGTTAAAGGAGTCAACTTTCCTAAGATAAAGGGGGATTAAAAATTTGTTTACCTATAGGGGTAGCATAGATTTGGGAAATGGGATTACCTTGAAATTTAACTCTATATGAGTATTAGAAAATAAAAATAAAAAAGGAATAAACTAGACTAAACTAAACTAAAATTTAAAAAAATTATAAAATAGAAATGCAAAAGAAAAACACAGGTGTATTTATAAGAAAGTTTAGGTTAGAAGGTTATTATGTAATTTGATGTACTGGACAGCTCACCATGATGGTAAATAGGTTAAAAAATTATCTATATAAAAAAAATGAACCAGAATAGTGTGAACGAGTTAAAAATAAAAGTTGTCCTATGAAGTAGTGGTGGTTGTTCTCTTGTAGTCTTTATTTTGTTTTTCTTTTCTTGTTGGTTTTCTGGGGGAGGGGCCTGCCACGTGGGTTTTCAGTCAATGATGTTCCCTGAGTTAAGTCCTCCCGCCCTTCTCAAGGGGTTGGGCTCTCAGGAAAGCGGTTTTTTTGGCTTTTGTTCTCTGGAGGTTTTTATGTTTGTTCACTTTTTTTTTTTCTCTCGCCTTGACCGCTGTGTATGGTTTTTGTAGGTTTAGAGGAGAGCAAACTCCACCCTGACCTCCCTTTCAGAGAGAAGCCTCAGTCCGCTCCCCTGTGGGTGCTTCAGAGCCCATACAAATTCCCCCTTGGCCACTGGCAGATCAAGTTCCACGTTGTGGTCCCTGGGGATGCAGGATCTACTGCTTGTACCCAAAAGCACGACATCGATGGCTGTCTGGTCAGCTCCAGACCGCCATAGAGGTTCCAAGCAGCCATCGCACACTGAGATTTTCCTGCTGACCTGGGCTGGGAGTGCCTGGTCTTTCTGGGTCTAAGAGCGCCGGACTTGCGCACACCTCTTTCGGGGAGGGTGTGGGTCGTGTGCTTGTCTCAGGCTCTAATAGCAGGGCACGGGTTTGAGAGCACCAGGCTGGGCCTTCACGCACCTCTCTCAGGGGAGGGTTTGGGGCGCACGTGCATCTCAGGCTCTGGTAGAGTGGCGCACATCTACGAGCACTGGGCTGGGCCTTTGTGCATCTCTCGTAGCGGAGAGTTATGGGTGCGAGTGTCTCAGGCTCTGTTAGCAGGGCTCAGCATTCTGCCATCTGGTGAAGCTCCCAGCCCCTCACAAGAGCTGGACCCCACACATTCTCGGGTGCGCTGGCAGCTCAGGGACCAAGACCTGGTTTCTCCGCCACACTCTCTATGGACAGCACCAGGGGAGGATCTCCTGGGTCCAGGGACTTAAGCCCCTATCCCTAGCCACCCCAATTCTCACAATTCCCCCCTCCTCCATGATCCTTTGCTCTTTTTGAGTGCTTTCAACCAGTCTCCAAGTTAATGCTGGTCCCCAGATGCAGGGCACTCTCATATTAGGGGTATTACTTTCCAATTAATCGCCTCTGGTGGCTCCCTCCCCCTTTTGTTTATCTTTTGATATCAGTCTGACATTCCCACTCCACTTTACCTGCCCACTGGCATCTTCTGCCCCTGTAGAGATCCAGACGTGAACAATTCTGATCTCAGCCTGATTTCATGGGTGATCTGAGTTCTTTGGTTGGTAATCAGCTCACTTTAGGGTACAGGTTGAAACAGCAACTCCTCCTACTTCCCTGCCATCTTGTTTCCATCCTGTTCTATTTTTTTAAATCTATATGTCTATTTTAAGATCAGTACCATTCTGTTTTAATTACTACTGTTTAGTAATATAACTTGAAATCTGGAACTGTGATACCTCCAGTTTTGCTTTTCTTTTTCAGCATCACTTTGACTATTCTAGATCTTGTGTGGGTCCATACAAATTTTATGACTTTTTGTTCTAGTTCTGTAAAAAAATGCTGTTGCTTTTTCATAGGGATTAGTTTTCATAGGGATTATTTTGAATGTTTATATTGCCTTTGGTGGTATGAACATTTAAAAAATATTATAACTCATGACCATGTAATATCTTTCCATTTCTTTGTGTCCTCTTGAAGTTCCTTCATCAGTATTTTGTAGTCTTTGGAGTACAAGTCTTTCACCTCTTTGGCTATATTTATGCTTAGATATTTTATTGGTTTTGGTTCAATTGTTAATAGAATTTTTTTCTTAATTTCATTTTCATCTACTTCACTATTAGTGCATAGGAATGCAACAGATTGCTCTACTTTAATTTTTTTTAACTTTTTATTAACATATAATGTATTATTTGTTTCAGGAATACAGGTATGTGATTCATCAGTCTTACACAATTCACAGCACTTACCATTGTGCATACCCTCCCCAATGTCTATCAACCAGCCATCCCAACCCTCCCATCCCCCTACACTCTAGCAAACATCAATTTGTTTCATGAGATTAAGAATCTATTATGGTTTTTCTCCCTCTCTGGTTTTGTGTTGTTTCATTTTTTCCTCCCTTTCACTATGATCCTCTATCTTGTTTCTTAAATTCTCCATGTAAGTGAGGTCATATGATAATTGTCTTTTTCTGACTGACTTATTTCACTTAGCATAATATCCTCTAGTTCCATCCACATCATTGCAAATGGCAAGATTTTGTTTCTTTTTTGATGGCTGCAAAATATTCATATATATGCATATATATGAATATGTGAAAATATATATGAATATTTGTATATATGAACATATATACAAATATACACATATGAATATATTTGTGTGTATATATATTTTATATATATATATATAAAGGTCAATGGATAAAGGTGTGAGATTATATATATATATATATATATATATATATATATATATATATAATCTCACACCTTTATCCATTGACCTGATGGAAATTTAGGCTCTTTCCATAGTTTGGCTATTGTGGACATTGCTGCTATAAACATTGGTGTGCACATGTCCCTTTGGAAAACTAAAAATGCGTCTTTGAGGTAAATGCCCAGTAGTGCAATTGCTGGGTCATAGAACTCTATTTTCAACTTTTTGAAGAACCTCCATACTGTTTTACAGAGCAGTTGCACCAGCTTGCATTTCCACCAACAGTGTAGGAGGGTTTCCCTTTCTCCATATCCTCAAAAACACCTGTCATTTCCTGACTTGCTTATTTTAGCCATTCTAACTGGTGGTATCTTAATGTGGTTTTGATTTGTATTTTCCTGATGCCAAGAGATTCTGAGCATTTTTTTAGTGGTCTGTTGATCATTTGGATGTCTTTTTTATAGCAATGTCTGTTCATGTCTTCTGCCCATTTCTTGATGGAACTATTTGCTCTTTAGATGTTGAGTTTGATAAGTTCTTTATAGAATTTGGATACTATCCCTTTATCTGATATGTTAATTCCAAATATCTTCTCCCATTCTATCAGTTGTCTTTTGGTTTCATTGGCTGTTTCCTTTGCTATGAAAAGTTCTTAATCTTGATGAAGTCCCAATAATTCCTTTTTGACCTTGCTTGCCTTTCCTTTGGTGATGTATCTAGGAAGAACTTGCTGCTGCTGAGGTCGAAGATGCTACTGCATATGTTCTCCTCAAGGATTTTGATGGATTTGTGTCTCATATTTAGGTCTTGCATCAATTTTGAGTGTATTTTTGTGTGTGGTGTAAGGAAATGGTCCAGTTTCATTCTTCTGCATGTGGCTGTTCAGTTTTCCCAATGCCATTTGTTGAAGAGACTTTTTTTGATGGGACATTCTTTCCTGCTCTTTTGAAGATTAGTTGACCATAGAGTTGACGGTCTGCTTCTGGGCTCTCTATTCTCTTTTGTTCCATTGATCAGTGCATCTGTTTTTGTGCCAGTACAATACTGTATTGACAGTGATAGCTTTATAATGGAATTTGAAGTCCAGAATTGTGACGTGACCAGCTTTAGTTTTCATTTTCAACATTCCTCTGGTTATTTGGGGTCTTTTCTGGTTCCTTACAAATTTTAGGATTATTTGTTCCATTTATTTGAAAAAACGTTGATAGCATTTTGATAGGGATTGCATTAAGTGGGTAGATTGCTCTAGGTAGCATAGACATTTTCACAATATTTGTTCTTCCAATCCATAAGCATGGAATGTTTTTCCATTTCCTTGTGTCTTCCTCAATCTCTTCCAAGAGTATTCTATAGTTTTCTGAGTACAGATTCTTGCCTCTTTGGTTGGATTTATTCCTAGGTATCTTATGGATTTGGGTGCCATTTTAAATGGGATTGACTCCTTAATTTCACTTTCTTCTGTCCTGCTGTTGGTGTATAGAAATGCAACCGATTTCTGTGCATTGATTTTATATTCTGACACTACTGAATTCCTGTATTAGTTCAAGCAGTTTTGGGGTGGAGTCTTTTGGCTTATCTGCATAAAGTGTCATATCATCTGCAAAGAGTAAGAGTTTGACTTCTTTGCCAATTCCTATTCCTTTTATTTCTTTTTGTTGACTGATTGCTGAAGCTAGGACTTCTAGTACTATGTTGAATAGCAGTGGTGAAAGTGGACATCCCTGCTGTGTTCCTGACATTAGGGAAAAAGCTCTCAGTTTTTCCCCATTGAAATGATATTTTCTGTGGGTTTTTCATAGATGGCTTTTATAATATGGTGGTATGTACCCTTAATCCCTACATTGTGAGGTTATGATCAAGAAAGTACGCTGTACATCGTCATTTTTTTTCTGAATCTATTGAGAGAATCATGTGGTTCTTGTTCTTTCTTTTATTAATGTATTGTGTCACATTGATTGATTTTCAGATGTTGAGTTAAACTTGCAGCCCAGGGATAAGTCCCACTTGGTTGTGGTGAATAATCCTTTTAATGTATTGTTGGATCCTATTGGCTAGTATTTTGTGAATTTTTGCATCCATGTTTTTCAGGGATATTGGTCTGTAACCATCCTTTTTGATAGTGTATTTGTCTGATTTGGGGATTAAGGTAATGTTAGCCTCAAAAATGATTTTGGAGTTTTCCTTCCATTTCCAATTTTTGGAACAGTTTCAGGAGAATATGAATTAATTCTTCTTTAAATGTTTGGTAGAATTCCCCTGGGAAGCCATCTGGCCCTGGGCTTTTGTTTGTTTGAAAATTTTTAGTTGCTGCTTGAATTTCCTTACTGGTTATAGGTCTGTTCAGGTTTTCTATTTCTTTCTATTTCAGTTTTGGTAGCTTGTACATCTCCAGGAATACATCCATTTCTTGCAGATTGTCTAATTTGCTGACATATAATTTCTCATAAAATATTTTTATAATTGTTTGTAATCCTTTGATGTTTTTTGTGATCCCTCCTCTCTTATTTGTGATTTTATTAATTTGGGTCCTTTATTTATTTCTCTCTCTCTCTCTCTCTTTTGTTAAGTCTGGACAGGGGCTTATCAATCTTATTAATTCTTTCATTTCTGCTCTGATATTTATTATTTCTATTTGCCTGCCAGGTTTAGGCTTTATTTGCTGTCCTTTCCCCAGCTCCTTTAGGCATAGGGTTAGGTTGTGTTTTTGAAAACTTTCTTGTTTCCTGAGGAAGGCTTGTATTGTTATATACATTCCTCTTAGGACGACCTTTGCAGCATCCAAAGATTTTGAACAATTATGTTTTCATTTTCATTTGTTTCCATGAATTTTTAAAATTCTTCTTTAATTTCCTGGTTGGCCCATTCATTCTTTAGTATAACACTTTTTAGCCTCCATGTATTTGAGTTATTTCCAAGTTTCCTATTGTGATTGAGTTCTAGTTTCAAACAATTGGGGCCTAAAAATATTCAGGGAATGATCCCAATATTTTGGTACCAGTTGAGACCTGATTGGGGAATCAAATCTTGTAACTTTATAACCCAGGATGTGATCTCTTCTGAAGAATGTTCCATGTGCACCAGAGAAGAATGTGTATTTTGTTCCTTTGGGATGGAATGTTCTGAATACATCTGTGATGTCCATCTGGTCCAGTGTGTCATTTAAAACTTTTGTTCCCTTGTTGATCTTTTACTTAGATCATCTGTCCTTTCCAGTGAGGGGGGTGTTGAGGTCCCCTACTACTATTGTATTATTGCCATGTGTTTCTTTGATTTTGTTATTAATTGGCTTATATAATTATATAATTATATCATGGGCTGCTCCCATGATAAGGGTGTAGATATTTAAAATTGTTAGATCTTCTTATTGAACAGACCCTTTAAGTATAGTATAGTGTCCTTCATCTTCTCTTTTTTATAGTCTTTGATTTGAAATCTAATTTTTCTGATATAGGGATTGCCACCCCAGATTTCTTTTGATGTCCATTAGCATGGTAAATGGTTTTCCACCCCTTCACTTTAAATCTGGAGGTGTTTTGGGCATAAAATGAATCTTTTGAAGACAGCATATTAATGAGTCTTGTTTTATTTGATTGTTTGTTTTTATCCATTTAATACCATGTTTCCTCGGATTGGGTCATTTAGTCCATTTGCATTTAGGGTAACTATTGAAAGATATAATGCTGGTGCCATTGTATTGCCTGTAAGGTGACTGTTATTGTATATTTTACCTATTCCTTTCTGGTCTGTTTTCTTGAGACTCTCTCTTTGCTTAAAGGACACCTTTCAATATTTCCTCTCAGGCTGGTTGGGTGTTTTCAAATTTCTTCTAGTCTTTGTTTCTCCTGGAAGCTTTTTATCTCTCCTTTTATTTTCAATGAGAGCCTAGCTGGATATAGTATTCTTGGCTGCATATATTTCTTGTTTAGTACTCTGAATATATCATGCCAATCCTTTCTGGCTTGCCATGTCTCTGTGGATAGATCAGCTGCCAATCTATTATATTTATTTAAGATTTTATTTATTTATTTGATAGAGATTACAAGTAGTCAGAGAGGCAGGCAGGGAGAGAGAAGGAAGCAGGCTCCCCACCGAGCAGAGAGCCTGATGTGGGGCTTGATCCCAGGACCCTGAGACCATGACCTGAGCTGAAGGCAGAGATTTTAACCCACTGAGTCACCCAGGTGCCCCCCCAGTATAATATTTTTATCATTGTAGGTTACAAACCTCTTGTCCTGAGCTGCTTTCAGGATTTTCTCTTTGTCTCTCAGGCTTTACCATTTTACTCTTAGATCACTGAATGTTGACCTATTTTTATTGAATTTTGGGGGGGTTCTCTGTGCCTCCTGGACTTTGATGCCTGTTTCCTTCCCCAAATTAGGGAAGTTCTCGACTATAATTTTCCCTAATATACCTTTTGCCTCTATCTCTCTTTCTTCTTCTTCTGGGATCCCAGTTATTCTAATATTGTATCATCTTATGGTATCAATTATCTCTCAAATTCTGTCCTCATGATCTAGTAGTTGGTTAACTCTTTTTCTCAGCTTCTTTATTCTCCATCATTTTGTCTTCTATATCACTAATTCTCTCTTTTGCCTCATTTATCATAGCCATTAAAGCTTCCATTTTTATTGCACCTCATTAATAGCCTTTTTTGATTTTGACTTGTTTAGATTCATTCTTTTATTTCTCAAGGAAGGGATTCTCTAATATCATCTATGGTTTCTTTCTTTCTTTCTTTTTTTTCAAGCCCAGCTAGTATCTTTATAATCATCATTCTGAACTTTAGTTCTGACATCTTACTAATGTCTGTATTAATTAGGTCCATGGCAGTTGGTACTGCCTCTTGTTCTTTTCTTTGAGATTAGTTTTCCATTTTGTCATTTTTTCCAGAAAAGAATTGATGAGTGAGAGAACAAAATGCTAAAAGCATAACAATGACACCAGAAAAATATACACTAAACAAATCAGAAAAGACCTGAAACAAGGGGGAAAAGAAAGGGGGGAAAAAAAGAGAGAAAAAGAATATGATCAGGCTGGTGAATAGAACAGAGCCTCACTCTAGATTTTGGGTGTATTTTCTCCTGTTAAATTAAACTGCCTCCCAAATTTTTAAAGACACACAGACACACACAAATACAAGTAAAAAAAAAAAAGAGAGAGAGAGAGAGAGAGATAGAATATGACGGTAAAGACGAAAATTTAAAAAATTTTAAAAATTGATAAGATAAGAAGTTGGTTGAAAAAAGAAAGAAAAAGAGAGAGAGATAAAGAGAGAGAGAGAGAGAGAGAGAGAGAGAGAGAATGTGGCCAAACGGGTGAGTAGAACAAAGCCATACAATAGATTTAGGGTATATTTTGGTCTGTTAGAAGAAACCATTTCCCAACATTTTAAAGAAATAAAAATTATAATACAAAAAAATAAGGTTAGATACAATGCAGGGAGGGATTATGACAGTAAAAACAAAATTTCAAAAATATTTTTAAAAATTGCTAAGGTAAGTTGTTGGTTAAAATAGGAAAGAAGAAAAATTTTAAAAATGCAGAAAAAGAAAATTAAAAAAAATTAACTTTGAAAGACTACAGAATCATGGGGAAAAAGCTTTGATTTCTATGTGCTGTATTCCCTACTGCTGGAGTTTTGCAGTTTTCATTGATCAGTATACTTGGTCTTGGCTGGATGTTCTTGCTGATCTGGGAGAGGCGCCTATTGCAGTGATTCTCAAATGTCTTTGCCCAAGGCGGAGCTGCTCTGCCCATTTCAGGCACCAGGCTTAGTAAGCTGCTCAGGTTTGTTTTAAGTAGCTTTTGTCCCCTGAAAGCTTTCTGTATAGTTTTAGAGGATGAGAATGAAAATGGCAGTTTCCCAATCTCCAGCCCAGGGGGAGAAGAGAACTTGGGGCCCCACTCCTTAGTGAGCCCTCAGATCAAAGCAGTCAGTCACTCCTCTCTCCCTTGTCTCTTGTTGCTCTCCACAATCACCTGGCCTGTGACTGAGAATTTCTGTCTCTGGCATACGACTGCATTTGGAGTTTTCAAACCCAGCAGATTCCTGCAGTGTTCTCCCGTGCCACTCCTCCTGGGGGAGGAAAAGGAGTCTCCCTGGGTCTGTCAGTGGTTGGGTCCCTGCTCGAAGAGTACTGGCCCAACTGTGCTGCAGATAAAGGTTTATGGCAACCCTGAGCTGATATCCCACTCCTCAGCTCAGCCTTTGCATCTGGCTTCCACACTTTAATACATGGGAGCTCTGCCACACTCAGGCACTCCTGGTCTTTCTGTGGCACTGAGTGTCGTGTCCTGAGACCACACTCTCCCAGTGAGGTTTCCAACCCCAACTTAGTCACTGGAGTGACATTCTTCAGTGGAGCAGAATTCTAAAAGTTCTGATTTTGTGCTCCACCACTTTTTATTACTTGCCAGGAGCAGGCTGATGGTGACTTCCTCCTCCAGGGGTCTATCTTTCCAAATATCACCTCGGATTTACTTCTCCACACATCCTACCTTCCAGAAACTGGTCGCTTTTCTGTTCATATGATTGCTGTTATTCTTTTTTTCAATCTCCTGTTGAGTTTGTGGGTGTTCAGAATGGTTTGATAACTAGCTGAATTCCTGAGATGATACATAATTTACGTGCCCTACTCCTCTGCAATCCTCCTCCTCCCCTTTTCTACTTTGATTTTGTATCCTGAAACCTTACAGAATTCACTTATCAGTTCTAGTAGAGTTGTGTGTGTGTGTGTGCGTGCGTGTGTGTGTGTGTGTAGTCTTTAGTGTTTTCTATATATAGTATTGTGTCACCTACAAATAGAGTTTTACTTCTGTACCAATTTAGATGCCTGTTCTTTCCTTACGTTGTCTGATTGCTGTGGGTAGGACATACAGCACTATAATGAATAAAAATGGTGACTGGACAGCCCTGTCTTTTTTTTTTTTCTGACCTTAGGAGGAAAGATCCTAATTTTTCACATTGAGCATAATGTGAGATGTAGATTTTTCATCTAAGTCATTTATTATGTTGATGTATGTTTCCTCTAGACATATTTTGCAGAGGGTTTTTATCAGGATTGGATTTTGTACTTTGTCAAATGGTTTATCTGCATCTATTGAAATAACTGTATGATTTTCTTCTTTTACTGATGAGAAATAGCATATTTATTTCTTTGTGAAATTGAACCACTCTTGCATCCTGGTAATAAATCCCACTCAATTACCTTGTGTGTGTTTTTAATGTATTGTTATATTTGGTTCTAGTAGAGGATTTTTGCATCTGTATTAATGAGAAATACTGGCCTATAAATTTGTGTGTGTGTGTGTGTGTGTGGTGTCTTTATCTGGTTTTAGCATCAAGTTGATACTGCCTCATAGAATTCATTTGGATGTTTTCCTTCATCTTGTATTTTTTGGAGTAGTTTAAGAATAGGTATTAACTCTTCTTTAAATGTTTGGTAGAATTCACCTGTGAAGTTATCTTGTCACAAACTTTTGTTTGTGGGGAATTATTTGACTACTGATTCAATTTCATTGTTGGTAATTTTCTGTTCAAATTTTCTAATTCTTCCTGCTTTAGTTTCAGTACTTTATATGTTTCTAGGAGTTTATCCATTTCTTCTAGGTTATCCAATTTCTTGGTATATATACTTTCATAATATTTACTTCCAATTGTTTGTTTTTCTATGGTGTTGGTTGTTATTTCTTCTCTTTCATTATTGATTTTTTAAAAATTGAGTTCTGTTGTTGTTGTTGTGTCTATCTAGATGTTTATCAGTTAGGCTGAACTTTTCAAGGAACCAGAATATTGTTTCATTCATCTATTGCTTTTTTTAGTTTCTATATAATTATTTTTTTGTCTAATCTTTATTATTTCCTTCCTTCTACTGATTTGGAGTTTTGTTTGTTGTTCTTTTTCTATCTACTTTAGGTTTAAAGTTAAGTTGTTTATTTGAAGGTTTTCTTGGTTCTTGATTTTTCTTGCTACAAACTTTCAGAACCACTGTTGCTGGATCCCAGTGATTTTGGAACATTGTGCTTTCATTTTCATGCAATTTTTTATGAACTCATCTTTGAGTTCATGGTTGACTGGTTCATGATGTTATTTAACCTCCAAGTATTTGAGCTCTTTCATGACTTTTTTCTTGTGATTTATGATTTCTAGTATTGTGTTCAGAGAAGATTCATGGTATGATTTTGAGGGTTATTTTTTTTTTTAATTTATTGAGGCTTGTTTTTTGGCCTATTATGTAACATATTCTGGAGAATGCTCCATGTACACTTGAGAAGAATGTGCATTCTGCTCTTTTGGGGTGGAATGTCCTATATATGTCTGTTAAATCCATCCCATCCTGTGTGTCATTCAAAGCCATTGTTTCCTTCTTGATTTTCAGTTTGGATTATCTGTTCATTAATGTGAGTGTGGTGTTAAATTCCCCTACAATTATAGTATCGCTGCCAATTATTTTTTCAAATATTTTATTTATTTATGCATTTATTTATTTATATTTGAGAAAGAGAGAGAGAGCATAAACAGGGGGAGGAACGGATGGAGAAGCACACTCCCCGCTGAGCAGGGAGCCCAAAATGTGGCTCAACCCTGGGACTCTGGAATCATGACATGGGATGAAGGCAGATGCTTAACTGACTGAGCAGCCCAAGCACACCACTATTAATTATTCATTTTATGTTTGTTATTAACACTTTTACATGTCTAGGTGCTCTCATATTGGTGTATACATATTTACAATTTTTATATCCTCTTTTTGGATTATCCCATTCATTATTATACAGAGTCCTTCTTTGTTTCTTCTTTAGTCTTAAATTCTATTTTGTTAGTGGGCACAGGGTGGCTCATTCTGTTATGCAGGTGACTCTTGATTTCAGCTCAGGTCCTGAGATTAAACCCTGCTTCGGGCTCCACACTCAGCAAAGAGTCTGTTTAAGGATACTCTCTCTCCTGTCCTTCTGCCCTTCCCCTGTTCACAGGTTTTGCTTTGGTTTTATGGGGGAGGGTTCTGCAGTGCCTGGAGTCAGGCAAAATGGCTGGGAAGGGTTGATCTGTGGAAACATGGAGGATCAGGGCTTGGGGCAAACAGGTTATATAAGGAGTGTGAGGACTGAGCAAGTTCTAGGAGATGGCGACTGTTTGTGCTGGGGGTGGGGGAAGAAAATACCACTTGCCAGCTACTTTCATCCTGGAGCGATCTTCCAATGATCCCTTTCTTTCCAGAGCATGCTTTGATAAGTAAATCTCTCTCTCTCCGATTTACCCCCAGTGTTATTCAAACTGCTTGTTCTATGCTGTATCTGCATGAGCTGTTTGTTGTGCTATCTTTTTAAAATTTTTTTTAATTTTTTTATTTTTTATAAACATATATTTTATCCCCAGGGGTACAGGTCTGTGAATCGCCAGGTTTACACACTTCACAGCACTCACCACAGCACACTCCTCACAGTGTCCATAACTCCACCACCTTCTCCCCCCCACTCCCCACAACAACCCTCTGTTCTGTAAGATTAAAAGTCTCTTATGGTTTGTCTCCCTCCCGATCCTATCTTATTTCATTTATTCTTTTCCTAACCCCCAACCCCCCCCACACACATTGCCTGTCCACTTCCTCATATCAGGGAGATCATATGATAGTTGTCTTTCTCCAATTGACTTATTTCGCTAAACATAATACCCTCTAGTTCCATCCATGTTGTTGCAAATGGTAAGATTTCATTTCTTTTGATGGCTGCATATATTCCATTATATATATATATATATATATATATATATATATATATATATATATACCACTTCTTCTTTATCCATTAATCTGTTGATGGACATCTAGGTTCTTCCCATAGTTTGGATATTGTGGACATTGCTGCTATAAACATTCAGGAGCACATGCCCCTTCAGATCACTGTTTGTATCTTTAGGGTAAATACCCAGTAGTGCAAATGCTGGGTCATAGGGTAGCTCTATTTTCAACTTTTTGAGGAACCTCCTAAGGGCAGGGATTCTACTTTGTGAAGTCCTCCACACTTTCCCATAGCCAAACCCACTGATTTTTAAAACTCACAAATTTGGCCCATTTGTGTTCAAAAGCAAATATGTTATGGATTTGTCTTCCCTCTTCATGGTCTCCTCAGTGTGAATATCTGCTTTCTGCCCTTCTCCATGCCACTGGCTTCATCCCCACTGCAGACTGCCCTGGTCCACTTTGATTCAAGACTGTATCTTTACCCTTCCTGCCCTCTTTGATGTCGCCTCTTCTCTACCATTTAGTTGTGGAGATTGTTATGACAGTCTTTTCATCATTTTCTGGGTTATTCTGATGTGAGGATTATGATGTGAGGTTATGTGAGGGTTCTATCAATGGAATAGGTGGGCTTAGGATCTTCCTACTCTGTCATCTTCCCAGCTGAGCTGTTGATTCAATAATTCTGTACATTACCCAGTACTCATCATAGGTGTATTCTTAATTTCATTCACCTGTTTCACCCATCCCCCACCTACTAACCCTGTGGCAACTAGCAGTTTGTTCTTTATAGTAAAGAGTTTACTTCTTGCTTGTTTTTTTTTTTTTAAATTATGCTATGTTAGTCATCATATAGTACTTCATTAGTTTCTGATATAGTGTCCCATGATTCATTGTTTTATTTCTTAAATTGCACATATGAGTGAAGTCATGCGGTATTTGGTATTTGATTTTCTTGACTTATTTCCTTAACATAATACTCTCTAGCTCCATACATATAGTTAAAAATGGCAAGATGACATTCTTTTCATAGCTGTGTAATATTCCATTATATATATATATATATATATATATATATATATATATATATATATATACATTCATTTATTTTTTAACCCACTCACAATGGAAAGGTAAGGCTCAGATGGCTTCACCTCTGAATTACACCAAACATTCAAAGAAGAGTTAACACCAATATTCACAAGTTCATATATATATATATATATAGAGAGAGAGAGAGAGAGATTACTTCTCAACTAACTTTATGTAGCCAGTTTTACTCTGATACCAAAAACAAAGACATCACTTCAGAAACTTAAGTCAGTATCTCTTATGAAGATAGAATTAAAAACCCTCAACAAAGTACTATTCAGCTACATTTAACAACACATGCAGAGCATTATATACAGTTATCAAGTGGGATTTATCTGGTCATGCAAAGTTTCTTAACGTTTGAAAATCCATTAATGCAATATTATCAATAGAATTTTTAAAAATCATATGATCATCTCAATAGACATAGAAAATTCATTTGACAAAATCCAATGTCCTATCATAATAAAAACACTTGACAAACTAGGAGTAGAAGGGGGCTTCCTAAAACTGATAAAGGACATCTACAAAAACTCACAGATAACACTATATTTAATGATGAAAGACTGGATGTTTTCCTTCTAAGGTCAAGATGTTTACTCTTGCTACTTCTGTTCAACATTGTACTGAGGTTCTATCCATAGCAATTAATCAAAACAAACAAAAAAAAAGCTATCCAAATTAAAAAATAAGAAGTAAACTATCTCTATTTTTAGATACATGACTGAATTTTTGAACATCCTAAGGAATACACTAAGACTAATATTGCAACTAAGAAATGCTGCAAGGTTTCAGGATGCAAGATAAATAAATAAGAAATTAGTTGTATTTCTATACACTTGTAATAAAACCACCAAAATTAACTAAAGAAAAAAATCATTTGTAATGGCATCAAAAGGGAGTAAATCCTCAGGAATAAATTAAATGAGTTGCAGAAATCATATTCTAAAAACTACAGAACATATTCCAAGAATTGAAGAATATCTTAAAAAATGGAAAAACAACCTGTGAGTATGGAACACAAGACTTAACATTTTTCAGATGATAATACTCCTTACTTTCAACACAATCCTTATCAGATGCACAACTGAGTTATCTGTAAAAATTGGCAAGGTGATTCGAAATTCATATGGAATAACAGGGACTCAGAATAACCAAAATAAATCTTTAAAATGAATAATGAAATAGAAGCACTCCCAAATCCTGATTTCACAATTTACTACAAATCGGTGTTAATCAAGACAGTGTGAAAGTTACAAATGAATACACATACTGATCAATGGAATAAAATTGACAACTTAGAAATAAGCCAAAGCATCTATGGTCAACTTATTTTCAACAAGAGTGCCAAAATTTTTCAATGGGAAAAGAACCTTTCAATAAATGGTGATGGTACGAATGGACAGCCACATGCAAATGTATGACACTGGAACTCAAAATGGATCAATGGTCTGAATATTAGAGAAAAAACTATAAAACTGTTAGAAAAAAACACATAGGAGTAAATCTTCATGAATTTAGATTTGGTTAAGTATTCTTATATATGACATAAAAGCACAAGCCACAAAAAATTATAAATTGAGCTTTATTAAAATTAAAACAGGGATGCCTGCTCAGTTGGCCGGGTGTCTGTCTTCAGTTTGGGTCATGATACTAGGATCCTGAGATTGAGCCCTGGATTGGCCAGTCTGTTCAGTGGGGGAACATGCTTCTTCCTTTTCCTCTGCAACCCCTTCCCATTTGTATTTTGGTTCTCTCTCTCTCTCTCTGTCAGATACGTAAATAAAATCTTTAAAAAATTAAAGCAAAAACATTTGTGTTTCAAAAGACACCATCAAGAATATCAAAAGACCACCTAAAGAATGGAAGAAAATATTTTCAAACCTTTTTCTGACAATGGACTTGTATTTAGAATATGTAAGTATTTTGGGTTAGTTTTGGCCTATCAATAGTGATGCTATTGGCTAGCAATGCCAGGGGGTACCCATAGGGACTTGGACTATTTGTGGTTAGCTCCCACAGACTTTTTTTTTTTTTTTGATCAGAGTCATTGTTGCAGCTGGACTAATGCTTGTGGTTCTTATCGTGATTGGAAGACACATCTCAGTAACAACTATCAGGGGACTTTGGAAAAAACATAACAGAACAAAGTTTATACTCACAAGTCCTGGAGGTTACACAGGGGTCACATAACAATGTCATGGGTAGAGAGTGAGAGTGGACCTGAGGTTCTACCTTTATTAGGGTTGAGAATGGGATGACTAGGGTTTCAAGGATTCACTTTTTACTGGTGAATTTAAAGTATAACAGTGGGAATTAAAGCAAGGGAAGGGAAAAACTAGTGAGTTAAAGAATCAGTTATTGAGGTAATCAGAGATTTCAAAAAAAAAAGGGGAACTTCCTGGGTGGGATGACCTAGTTCTTTATCTAATTGTGTAGCTTAGTGTGTGTAAGTGTGTCTATTCAAGATGAATGTCTTTGAAGTGGGTTCCTTGACAATCAAAAGCTTAACATCAGGCACTGATACTAAAATTTTAAAAGCTGATTGTCAGGGGCTTACACTACAAAAAAGAACACTTCCAACTTCACAATAAAAAGATGAATCATCCAATTTAAAAATAAACAAAGGATTTGAGTAGACATTTCTTTAAAAATATGTAAATTGTCAATAAACACATGGAAAAAATATTAGCCACCTAGGAAATAAAAATCTAAATCATAATATGGTACCATTTCACATCCACTAGGATGGATATAATAATCAAAAGCTCATATAATAATAAGTGTTGTCAAGGATACAGAAAAATTGGATCTCTCCTACATTTTT
Source organism: Mustela nivalis (assembly GCF_964662115.1). NCBI lineage: Eukaryota > Metazoa > Chordata > Mammalia > Carnivora > Mustelidae > Mustela > Mustela nivalis. The sequence continues at coordinate 72,398,507 of NC_139040.1, forward strand.
TTTGTGTGTGTAAATATAAAATAGTACAGCCACTTTGTAAAACTATTTGGAAGTTTCTCAAATGATTAAATATAGAGATACCATATTGAGTGGAGGACAAAGGTAAGAGAAATATAGAAAAAAAATAAACTTCCTTATAACTTACAGCCTATTTACAAGTACTTGAGACAGGCTGTGACTTTCCTCCAAGAACTCAGCTACCTCAATGTTAATACCTTGCTTAAGGCAAAATGCAACCTTAATTTGACATTAACCTGAACTCCAGGATCTTCTAAGTCTTCTTTAACTCACAAAAAAAATCTCTTTGAAATCGTCTTTATCTCTACCTCCAAGATATGTTAGTAATCATCCTCCAAACAAATGTCCCACTGATATACATCTGAAGGGTCTCATGAGTAAGGTTTTACTAGACAACAGTAAATGACCTTATGCTAACAGCAGTTAACCTCTCAAGGTCCTGGAAACTTTGCTTCCAAATTCCTTAGAGACTTACACTATCCCTAGCCCTCTCTCAACCTGAAAGTACATAATCAGTCACTCTTCACAAACCCATTGTAGCTCTTTCTGCTCATAGGTCCTGTCCCCATGCTTTAATAAAATCACCTTTTTTTTTTTTTTTGCGCAGTATACATCTCAAGAATTCTTTTTAACCATTTACTCCAAAACCCCAATATTTCACATCAATATGACTTAGCAATTTCACTCCTAGAGTGATACAGTGGAAAAAAGGAAGTATATATTCTAGAGAGAAATTGTTTATAGCAGCATTATTCAGAAGAGCCTACAGGAAACAACCTAAATGTGTTTTAACAGATGAGTGGATAAAGACATGTGGCATATATATGCTTAACTGACTGAGCCACCCAGGTACCCTTATGGCATATTATCTAATGGAATATTACTGAACCATAGAAAAGAATGGAGTAATAACACATTCTATAGCATGAATAAACCCTAGAAACATGCTAAGTGGAAGAAGTCAGTTGTAGGTCTTATAGTATATGATTTCATTCATAAGAAACTCCAGAATAGAGGAATCTATAGAGGTAGAAAATAGGGCTAGGGTTAAGGGTTAGGGATGTAGGGGCTAAGTGGGCAACAGGTAAAGGATACCAGGATTTCTTTTTGAGATGGTGAAAATATTCTAAACTTAACTGTGGTGATGGCTGTACATTTCTGTCAATGTATCCAATAAAATTGAATTGTACACTTTAAATGTGTAAATTGTAAGGTGTATACATTATATTTCTGTAAATCTGTGTAAAAAAGTAGGAGTTAATTAATAATTGAATGAATGTAGGTAAATGGAGTTAAATACAAGTTCAATCAACTAGCATAAAATCTGAATTAATATGACATGCATGAATTACATATTTTATTATCTATTCTCTATATGCTGTGAATCAACAAATACAAATTTAATGTCAATTTTCTAAGTGCCTAGAAATAAGAGCCCTAAAAATGAATCTGAACCTAACTGAAGTAGTTTGTACACATAGTTTCAAGAACTAATCTGTGTTAAATAAACCTATGAATAAAACTGCATTAGAAGTGCATGGTTTGTGAGTGATCAAGGGCCACTGAGCAAATGTGAAAACAATAACAAATAAAGCCAGAAATCAAGATTGAGGAAATTAGGGCTATTTACATCAAATCCAGTGGTTCTTCACCCTAGCTGTATATGGGAATCATCAGGGGAGCTTTTAATTCAGAGTCTCTGGACATGGGGCCTGAACCTTGGCATTTATAAAGTTTCCTATGTGAAAGGAAGTCTAACAGACTAACAGAGTGGAAAACTACTGGGATGGGCCAAAAGAAACTGAATATGGGCCAAGTGGGAAAGGACTGAAGGAGGAATGACCACCTGAATGATTGATACAGTTAGGACCTTTGGTGAGCTCTTGAGGTTGTAGGGAGTCAAATACCTGGGTATGGAAGTGGGGTTATTCTGAAGTCTAAAATGTCAGATCTAAAAGGGTCTTAGTGATTTCCAAGTCTAACTTCTGCTCTCCCTTCTCCACCTAGTGGGTATGGGTCATGCATATATAGAGAAGAGAAAGGAATTGCCTGATGTCAAAGTGAGTTATTGCCTGCCCACTGGTCTTGTGACTCCAAATTAGTGCCTTTACATTGTACCACTGCATTCCAGCATTACAGTATGAAACTAGATTTAAAAAGCAGGTGGTTCTTAAATGACCTATTAATGCATTCAGTCCTTTCCCCAACTTTCTTTCCAAATCTGCCTAAGGGCTTCAAATCTGCGCTTTCTAAGCTACATCACATAATCAGTTCAGCAATAAGCATTTCAAGTTATATGACTTAGTAAAAGCACATCTTTTGGCCTTCGTTTCCTGCCAAGATTCATGACTCCTGCTTGTCTCATCCTATTAACATAATAAAAAATACCCTTAGCTGAATGCCAACAGCAAGCTAGGCACTCTAAGGCCCCTGGGATTTAGGAGCTGGTGAAGGAGATAAAGCTTGAATCCAGTGCCATAATTTTCTTTTCTTGACCTTTTGCCCTTCTAAAGATCATGAATACCCATTACTCCCACCTAGTCATCTCCTCAAAGTCTACTATTGCTGTGTTTGATAAAGGAAGTTTGTTCCAATTGTTTTATCAGCCAGCTGAAATTCTTTCCTTGCTTTCCTATGGTCTCAGTGTGCAGTAATTTGTCCTGTTTTAAGTCTATGTGTTGGTGTAAATTGTAAGTTTAATTCAATTCCTTGGTGAATTGGCTGGACTCTTCCTGCTTGTATGACAACTTCCTCATTTATCCATGTCTTTATCTGCCATTTTCCAGACTAGACTACTGCTTCCCAGTTGCACAGTTGTTTCCACCAGCTCAGTTTGCAATTTCCCCTCCTAGTGCATGAGCTGACACTGACATACAAAGAATAGTGTTTCTACTTGTCTTGAGCATAATACATATTTAGGTTACAGGCAAATCTTTATAGCCAGCCCTGGATTTCCCTACTACCAGAAGGATTGCTTCAGTGTAGGATGGGCAAGGGATAGTGGGAAATGCAGACTTTATTCTGCCACCACCTTAGCTCTGTTGGTTTCAGATCATATTGACCAACATTCTCATGGCTCTACCCTCGTTATTGTTTGGGGATTTTTTGTGGTATTCAATTTCCCAGTAAAGCTTCAGAGAAATTGCCTCTGGCACTTGAGAATATCCTGAGCCCGTTGCATACAAGCATTCTTCAGAGATGTCATAAATGATGGACTTCCCCAGAGTGCTCCATCCTTGATATGCAAAAAACAGAAAAGAGGGAAATGAACATGGTCATCAGATTCCATTGGGAGAAAGCCAGAACAGCTGAGATGTTAAAATAGGATGCAAGGGATTCCCATAATCTCCCTTCTGTTTCAAGGTTTTTCCAGTTTGAGGTACAGGCAAAATGGCACTACTTCTAATTGATTGCTTTCACATTTTTAATGGTAATTCTGCTGTCTGAATTCCCCATCATCTCTGCCTGGCCATAAGTGAAAATAACATGCATGTACTCAGTGCACAGACGTGTGTGTTTGATTCCTGATTCTGGGAAGACATTTGCAAATCATTAAAGTTCTTTCAGCCACAGTTTCCACATATGAAAAAAGATATAATACATAGGTTGCAAAGATGTTTTGTGAAAATTCAGTGATATAACTTTGATGTAAGAATAAGATATCTGCCATGGAGCAGGTACAAGATAAGTAATTTCCTTATTTTTGTCTTCTCCCTCCCAAGAACTATTTCTGTGGCTTCTATTTCCTGAAGAGTCATATTCTGGCTGGGTCCTGACATGCGAGGCTCTATGTTGGTCCCAAGATCTGGGGAAAAGGTAATTATAATAGCTAATTCTTACATAAAATAAGCTTACTATAGCCCTAAACATTGAGCCAAGTGTTTCCCATGCATCACCTCATTTAATCCTCATAACTACCCTATGATATAGATTATTATCTTCATTTTACATATACAACTGAGGTGTAAGAAGTTTCAGTAATTTGACCAAGGTATATAACTAATGTGAGAGCCAGAATTTGAACCAAAACAATCTAATTTAGAGTCTTTGCTTCTAACTGCTACATCAGATATCTGGTAAAACTATACTTGGCTTGAGTGGAGAAAACACCAACTCAAAACTCTCAGCTTTTTTCTCTTTAAGGTCTGTCCAGAGAAGCAGAGGTCAGAGCCATTCTGTCTAAGGACTGAAACTACCCACTGCTGCAGCTTTTCCCCTTCACCTTTGTGTCCAAAGACTTAAGCCTGTGAAGAAAGCAATATTGTAATTCTTTGGCAGGGAAGTGTGATATGTAAGAATTTCTCAAATGTACTTTGCCCCAAACACAGCTGCAGTCATCACTTTGCTACTGTAGCAGCCAAACTCCTTCTCTAGCCTGGAAGACAGCATCCCCTCTCTACCTGTCATTCTGTAGTTTTCAGGATGGTCGAAGCTTCTGTTCCATGTTGAAAATGTATTTGATTTTGTGGAAACATTTTTAGTGAATTAAGGAGCTTGGATGCAAAGAGGTAAGCTGCCAGACCAGAGATGGCAGCCTTACACAGTCTAGTCTTAGGTATACCAAGCAACCATCTTAGGACAGGGGGAAAGATCCCCTCTCTGTAGGTACCAAGAGCACCCAGATACTACCTACCATTTTATTTTTTAATTTTTAATTATTATTTTTTATAGCTCCCTTTTTACAGCTATATCCTCTAGGGCTAATGTGTTTCTTCTGGCCCCTATCCACCTTGGGGCTGCTGGCAGGGAAGGCTGTGAGACTGATGTCAAATGATAATTGGGCTGAGGTCATAAAGCCCTGGCCTGATTGAGTGTGCTATGGACTGATTTTTTTGTGTGATTATGAAAAAATTATTTTTTTCTCTCTGAGACTCTATTTCCCCATCTGTGTGATAAAGGAGTTGGGATAAATCGGTGATTTTCTAATTATTTTAACAGAAATTACTTTTTTTCAAATACAATAATATTAAACCAAAACCTGACATATAAAACAGAAAATTGGGAGAGTTGTTCTTATGCATTGGGAATGGCAAGGATGACAGGGACAACAGTGTTTTTAAACATTGTTTAAAGGGGAAGGGGATTCTATCTTGAAGCCCTACCTGCTTCTACTCACCTTCACACCCACATGGTAGATCCTGAAGCACCTTAGGGGAATATAATAAGAAAACTGCTCTACTCTTGAGGTCCGCATCTATATAGGAGGTTCTTACAGTTGATGGCAGTAAGTAAAATGGGGTACCTGAGAATAGAAAAGAGGAAAAAGGCCTAGGAAATACTAAGACCACTCTTCTCAATCTTTCACAGAAAAAAAAAAAAAAATATATATATATATATATATATATATATATATATACACACACATTGGTTTGTTATTAGGTGGTGAATGAGGTTGAGAAAACGGCTTTCCTGACTGCAGCCCCTATCTCTAAAGAGAAGAATGACAGAGAGGAGTTGGTAGGCATAAATTCAACGTGGAAATGATATAGCCAGTGATAAAAACTAAGGTTACTAAATCCTCATCTGATTCCAACCATGACTTGCTATGCCACTGTTGTCAAGTAAATTTCCCTCCTTCTCTGGTGGATTTTTTTTTTTTTTATTTACCTTTCTGAGACTAGAAGGACAACACCAACCAACATGGGTAGGTTCAAGCTGCTCTCATGGGCATGTTGGCTATTGGAGCAGGAAAGCCTTTCCTTTGTTTCTACTCCATGTCCCATGTTTGAATCTCTTACATCTTGCCTCCCTTAAGCAATCCTGTAAAATGTCATCATGCTCCCCACACCCTGCCCTGGGCTCTTCCCATGGCCAGTAGAAAAAAAATAAATTAAAAAAAATATATATATCCTTTCAAATTGGGATCCATGCCTTAGGCCCTGTTCATGAAAGACATAAAGTAAAAGACAAGTTGAAAGAATAAAAAGGACTACTACAATGGCCGGGGTTCTGCCCTCTTGAAATGAGCTTGTGGCTTAGAAAAGCACTTAGACAAACATCTTGAGTACTGTCTAAGTATCCACTGTGAGAAAGTCCTCAAGACAATGAGGGCAGAGCATTTTAGGGTATGCTGGGCAATGTAGAAATATCAAACTAGGTTCCTCTTCTCTCCAACTTGGGTCTGAAGCTCAGAAAGACTGTAACACTGGGCAACAACAGGAAAATCAATGTAGGGTCATCTTCTTTCTAACTTGGGTCTGAAGCCCAGAAGGACTGTAACAGAACTGTTTTCTACCTATTTCCCTTGCATTTTGGTCCTAGAATGAAATAGTAAGCCCATACAAATTAGAATACAGGGAGGGTTAAATAAAGAGAGTAAAAAGATGTTACTGGGATGTAGGGAAACCACAAGGCCTAGTTCAGTACTTACAATGGGGCTTCTCATCACTTTTAAGCTTGAAAGGGTTAATGGAGGGGGCTCCTGAAATTAGGGGGGCAATAAGATAAAGGAAGCTAGCCTGCACAATTTGGCTGGTCAGTGCATTTCCCAAACTACTTTCCCCTGCCATAAAATATGTTCTGGCTTTCTGATTATCACTATTCTGACATCCTTTCAAATCTAAATTCTCTGACTCTAAAGATCTCCAGCTCCAACATCCAGTCTAGAACCTTCTAGTCTCAGGAGTTTCTAGTACTGGAAATTCCCTGATGTCTTTGACCCCAGAACTCCACTGCTCCAGAATCCTTTTAGGAATCTTTGCCCTGAGAAATCAATTGATTCTCAAGTCCCATTTTCCTATCAGCTGGAATATAAAAAGCATTGTTGAATACTTCAGCTCTAAGGCATGTATTGAGTCTTTTGCTCCTCTGTGCAGAATGAAAACAAGCTATTGTCACTACAAATGATAATGAAAGATGAATTTCATAAGTCAGAGTATAATTTTGCTTACTGGCCAGAGCATCAAAGCAGAATGAGAGATTATTTGAGGATTAAGGCTGCAGAAGGGGTACCAAAGTGAGAGGAAAATGCTGATCTGACTAAATGAAATTACCTCTACCCCATTGCTAGATGAGATAAGAAAGGAGCAAGAAACATCATCTAAAGCTTAGCCTCTAGATCCTAGATGAATCTCCAGAGGCAGAAGTTTACAGTTTTAATCCCTCATGCAGAGTGTTTTCACCCGAAATGTATCTACCCTAGCCATGGCAAATAGATGCAAAGGGAAAATAGCACTGAATTTGACATCAGAATATCTAGGTTTGGGGCACCTGTGTGTCTCAGTTGGGTAAGCATCTGCCTTCAACCCAGGTAATGATCCTGGGGTCCTGGGAAAGAGCTCTGTGCTGGGCTCCCTGTTCAGTGGGGAGTCTGCTTGTCCTTTTCCCTTTGCCCCTTCCCCCATGCTCAATGTTGTCTCTTGCACACACACTCTCTCTATTAAATAAATAAATAAATAAAACATTTTAAAAATATGAGCTCAAGTCTTTTCTTATTACTTGTGTGAACTTGAGCTACTTATTTCCCTATGTTCCCTTTTTTAAAGATTTTATATATTTGTCAGAGAGAGAAAGAACGCACAAGCAGGGCGAGCAGCAGGCAGAGGGAAAAGCAGGCTCCCTGCTGAGCAAGGAGCCCACTGAGCAAGGAGCCCAATGTAGGGCTTGATCTCAGGACCCTGGAATCATGATCTGAGCCAAAAGCAGATGCTTAACCAACTGAGCCACCCAGGCGTCTCTTCTCTATGTTCTTTAGTTAATCTAATAAGGATAATAGTTCCTTTTGTACTTTTCCCAAGGTGGTTTCTAAGGACCCAGTGAGATCATGTTTAGAAAACCAGCAGTTTGCACACTGTAAAATGCTGGATCCAGAGTGCCTCCATAGTGAGTATGTATCGATGAGTGAGTGAAAAAGTATGCATGTGTGAGAGACCTTCATAATATTAGTGTGTGTAATTGAATATGTCTGATTAGGTCTGAGAAAGTAGAGGAAGGAATAAGGAATATGTAAGGGGCTACACATGAAAGAATAGGTGAAAAATAATTGTGTGTGGGTATTTGTGTGATAGCTAATATATTTGACTGGAAACACATGAAAAGAGTGTGAATGAGGAAATATGAACATTTCTGAGTTTGTGATATTCTTTGAGTTTGTGAGAGAATGAATGTGAGAATGTATGCATGTATATATGACTGTAAATGTATAGGTTGGGCCATATGAAATTGCCATTTTTATAGTTTCATTATGTTTTGACATGAACAATTTCACATGGTTCAGCCAACCATATGCATGTAAGTATGTAAGGTTTCATGTGTATTTGAAGATGTATCAGTGAATTGTGTATGAAAAATCCAAGGTTCATATCTATGAGCATATGTATATGTTCAAGAAAATATATATATATTTTTAAATGGGCTGTGTGTGCAATCTAATGTGTACATTTTAAAAATATTGCATTTATTTATTTGACAGAGAGATAGCAAGAGAAGGAACACAAGCAAGGGGAGTGTGAGAGGAAGAAGCAGGCTTCCTGCTGAGCAGGGAGCCTGATGCAGAGCTCAATTCCAGGACCCTGGGATCATGGCTTGAGCCGAAGGCAGACGCTTAATGCCTGAGCCACCCAGCTGTCCCTAATGTGTACATTTTTGGTAGAACATATAGGATTGTGAATCTAGATGAGCATGCACATGGATGTGTTTGGAATGGAGAATGAAATTAAATAAGACCAAGCATTGTGAGTTCTAGTGTGTGCATGTGTGTGTGTGTGTGTGTGTGTGTGTGTGAGAGAGAGAGAGAGAGAGAGAGAGAGAGAACATACCTAGCCTTCGGGCTCTGTACTAGTAAACTCATGCCCTCTCTTCAACTCATAACTTTTCTTTTTTTTTTAAGATTTTATTTATTTATTTGACAGAGAGAGTTCATAAGTAGATGGAGAGGCAGGCAGAGAGAGAGAGAGAGAGGGAAGCAGACTCCCTGCTGAGCACAGAGCCCGATGCGGGACTCGATCCCAGGGCCCCGAGATCAAGACCTGAGCCAAAGGCTTAACCCACTGAGCCACCCAGGCGCCCCTCAACTCATAACTTTTCAAACAAACAAACAAACAAAACAAAACAAACAAACAAGGCTTCTAAGCTGAAATTTTCCACATAGACATTTTACCAAAGGTGGCCTTTTTTTTAAATTTTTTTTTCTCTTTGCTTTGAGCCTCATGCCTAGACATTTGGAGCCAAGGAGAGGACTAAGTGACTAGCTCTACTCAGAGACTAACTGGGAACATTTTGCTGCACACACACACACACACACACAAACTAGAAAATGACTGGCATGTGGGACTGAAACTTGGTACAGGCTATAGCCTGCAAGACAAAGGGCCCCTCAGCTACTTTATTTGTTCTCTTTAAGAGTAGCCCTAAGTGACTGAAATATCACTCATCACCCCAAGCAGTATGAAATTTCACCACCAGTTGGAGTTACATAACCATCTCCATGGCAACCAAAACCCATAAACATGCAATATCACTGTTGGCTGGTTACCTAGCAGTGGTTTTAGTGCCCCATCACCCCTCTCATTCAGTGCTTTCTAGTTGTTTTTCTTTTCTTTTTATTCTTCTCCTATTTCTCTTTCCTGTCAAAACCAAGAAAATTAAATTTTGAGTTAAATGAGTGGAAACTGAAGATGCTTAGGCAGTAGATGCACATGAGGTAAATCTTCTCTGAAGAATAATGTAGGTGCTCAGTTTGTCTGCAGGCCAGCTCACACGAGGATTCATGGATTCTAAGGCCTGGATCTCTCTTAGTAGATTTATGATCACAGATATCTAACAGAACCTCTGGTTTGCTGGATGCCTGAAAATGCATGCTACTATCCCTTACTCAAAAACGTACAGTGATAGGGAGATATTTACCTATGAACATGGCCCATTTTCCCCCATCTGCCTCAACAGGAATGCAGTTGGGACAATCAATCCTGATAGTTAAGAAAATTGTCATTCCTTGAGTATGTAAACTATGTGCCAGACAATGTGTTAAATGATTTCATATACTTTATTTTATTTAATCTTCACAACCCACTACCTCTACCCAAGGTAGGTATTATAATCCTGTTTCACAAAGAGAAAAATGGACAGCAGGGAATTTTGCTCAAGTTTAACTACAAGCGAAAGAGCTAAGATTCTATTCCAAGAATATCTGCCTCTAAAGGGACTGCCTTCTGTTTTTTGAAGGAGCAAGCTTTACTTGATTCTAGGTAATGACACCAGGCTCCATCCCTTACATCTGAGACTGTCCTAAATGAGGTGTGCTATTGTGTATGAGAGTTATTGTTGGGCTGGCAAGAGAATGAAGTGCATTCCCACTGCTCTGGGCCAAAACCAACAACACCCTGTGCCTTGTCATTGATTCACTGTAACATTACACAAATCCTTTCCCACTGTTTGGGTCTCAGTTTTCCCATCTGTAGAAGTTGTTGTGTCAAAGGCTTAATCACGTTATTTAGCACTATATCTGGCACCTAACAGGAATATAAGAGACAGTATCTTAAAAGATAACCGGGCTGGATGATCTTCCGCCCATCTAAGTACTAACCAGGCCCGACCCTGCTTAGCGTCCAAGATCAGACGAGATTGGGCGTGTTCAGGGTGGTATGGCCATAGACTGGATGATCTTCCTGTTGGAATAATTTCTCTTTTCTTTTTTTCTGTTGTAATAATTTCTGAATTTTTGACTCTTCTTGTCAGGAAAGCACAATAACTTGCACTGAAAATCATAGCATATCATTTTTAAGGCATTGCCACCTTAGAGCCTTGAAGTAGCAAAATCACTTCCTTCAACAAACTAACAAAATACTTCTTCTCAGTCACTGTTTACACTGGACCAGATGTTGGGGCTTCTGTGATGTATGGGCCTTGCTTTGGAGGGATTCCCTGGGAGAATGAGAATGGGGAGAAAGTTTAAGAATAGATTAAAACAGAGCAGCAAAAGAAGTCCTAAGTGTCCCAGGGGTGAAATGACTGAATCAGAGCCCTGGGGAGAGAGAACTAAGGCAGCTTGAAAAGGAACCAGAATTTGGTGGTGGTTTAAAGAGCAGGAACAATAACAGCATTGAGAATTAATTGCAGTGATCTACAAGGCCATTTATGACCTCCACTACATCTCTGGTCTCATCCTCTACTAACATTCACCTTGTTCACTCCAGCAGCTCTGGCTTCCTTGCTGTTTTTTTTTTTTTTTTTTTTTTAACTACTCAGACTAACTATGGCCTTCACATTTGCCATTCTCTCTTCCCTCATATATTCAAAAGGACTACTCTTGCCTACTTCTGATGTGTACTCAAATCTCACCTTCTCGGGGAGACTTCCCTTTGCCATCTTATCTAAATTTGCACTCACCTGTGAGCTAAGGATCCCCTGGGTTGCATGGGGAGAAACAGTTCTCCTATTTGGAGTTCATTTGGGAGTGGTGGCATTGCCTCTCCTGGGACAAAAGAACTAGTAGTGCCAGTGTGCTGCTTTGTTCCCTAACATAGAAATAAAGACACTGTCTAAGGACAGCAAGAGTTGGTCCCAGGGTTTTGCTGCAGTTTGTCATAAACTCCATACCACTGCTCAGTCACATAATTAATTTATGGGACAAATTGACACTGGCCATAGTGCAAGACAGTCCCCCAGAGAATCAGTATGGATGCAGCCACATAGATCTCTAAAATCTGGAGTTTTGAAATGTGGGTATGTGTTATAAATAAAACATGAGAGTACTGTGCTGCTTGGCAGGCAGAAAGCTCAGATGCAGGCACGGGATCTGGTGGAAGCCAGGGACACAAGACAGATGATTATTTGCTCTTCTGTGAGGGCTTCCTCAAGAGTGACAGTCATAAACTCCCTGTTCCAGGGACCAAAGAGTGGAGTGATGCCATTTTCCCCCGATCATCAGTACTGACTGAATCCAGTGAGCAAAACAAGACCACCCAGTGGAGGTCCAAGCTGCTTACACCAAGAACATACCTGCCCTCCCTGCTTCTCCCCCCATCCCCAGCAGTTTCACCTCCACTACAGCAAATTCACCTGAGAATCAAAGTACCACACCCTACCCCCAGAAGACCAGCACAAGCCCCTTGCACACACCAAGTCTACTGATCATAGAGTGTTGCAAAGCTTCAGCTTTAGAAGAAATGGGATCTAAATTCCTTTCTTTCAGAACTACCTTCTTTTTTTAAAATTTATTTTTTATTTTCAGCATAACAGTATTCATTATTTTTGCACCACACCCAGTGCTCCATGCAATCCGTGCCCTCTATAATACCCACCACCTGGTACCCCGACCTATCACCCCCCGCCCCTTCAAAACCCTCAGATTGTTTTTCAGAGTCCATAGTCTCTCATGGTTCACCTCCCCTTCCAATTTCCCCCAACTCCCTTCTCCTCTCTATCTACCCATGTCTTCCATGCTATTTGTTATGCTATCTTCTTTTAACAAGCAGACCAGAACAGTTGGATCTAACCTCCTTTTTTTTTTTTTTACCTCTTCTTCATATAGTCATTACTCTCATAAACAAAAATACAACAGGCTTTACTAATAATCATACAAAATACGGTGATCAAGAAAAAAAAATAACAAGATGGAAGGATTCATTAAAAAACAAAATGAAACAAAAACAAACAAACAAACCCAGGAAAAAGTCATGGCCAAGGATTTAATCACTAGAGAACTAGAGATACAAGTAAGATATCTGAACAAGAATTTAAAACAATAATCATAAGGATACTAGCTGGGCTTAAGAAAATCATAGAAGACATTAGAGAAACACTTATACAGAGATAAAAGAACTAAAAACTAGCCAGGCTACAAAAAAATGTATAACTGAGATGGAAAAATGAGTGGAAGCAATGGCAATGAAGATGGACAAAGTAGAGGAATAAACCAATAATATAGAAGATAAAATTATGGAAAATAATGAAACTGATAAAAAGAGGGAAAGAAAGGTAATGGATCATGAATGTAGACTTATTGAACTCAGTGACTTGTTAAAGCACAATAACATTCATATCATAGGAGTCCCAGGAAATGAAGAGTGAGAAAAGGGGCAGAAGATTTATTTGAGCAAATGATAGCTGAAAACTTCCCTAATCTCAGGAAAGACACAGACATCAAAATTCAAGAAACACAGAAAACTCTCATTAAATTCAACAAAAGCCAGCTATCACCAGGACAGATTATAGTCAAATTCACAAAATACAGAAACAAGGAAAGAACCCGGAAAGCAGCAAGGGGAAAAAATGTCCTTAACCTGCAAGGGAAGACATATCAGATTAACAGTAGATCTGTCCACAATAACTTTGCAGGCAAGAAGAAAGTGACAAAATATAGTCAACATGCTGAATGGGAAAAAATAGGCTTCCAAGACTGTCATTCAGAACAGAAGGAGAAATAAAGAGTTTTCTAGGCAGACAAAACCTAAGGAGTTTATGACCACTAAACCATCCCTGCAAAAATATTAAATGACGCTCTTTGAGTAGGGAGGAAAAAAAAAAAAAAAACAACCAAGAGGAAAAGCAAAAAAGGTGAGAGAAGAACAGAGAACATGACAAGAAACACCAAATTTACAGGCAATAAAAAGGCACTAAATTCCTATCTTTCAATGCCATTCTGAATTTAAATGGACTAAATGTTCTAATCAAAAGACATAGGGTATCAAAATGAATTTAAAAAACAGGACCCATCTACATGCTGCCTACAAAAGACTCATATTAGACATAAAGATGTGAGCAGATTGAAAGTAAGGGGATAGAGAACCATCTATCATGCTAATGGATGCCAAAGGAAAGCCAGAGTAGCCATAGTTTTATAAGACAAACTATATTTTAAACCAAATACTATAACAAGAGATGAAGAAACGTATTATATCATAATAAGGTATGCATTCATCAAGTATCTAACAATTGTAAATAGTTATGTCCCCAACTTGGAGCACCCAAATATAAAAATAATTAGTAACAAATGTAAAAAAAACCCTCTTTGATAATAATACAATAATGATAGGCAACTTTAACACATCACTTACAGTAATAGACAATTCATCTAAGCAGAAAATCAACAGGGAGACAATGGCTTTGAGTGACACACTCAATCAGATGGACTTAAGGAATACACTCAGAACATTACATCCTAAAGCACATGCTTTTCAACTGTACATGGAATATTCTCCAGAATAGATCACATCCTAGGTCACAAATCAGACCTGAACAAGTATGAAAAGAGTAAAATCATAACGTGCAGGTTTTCAGACAAGAATGCAATGAAACTTCAACCACAAGAAAAAAAAAATGGAAAGACCACAAGGACATGGAGGTTAAAGAACATTCTACTAAACAATTAATTGGTTAAACAGGAATTTAAAGAAGAAATTAGGGGATGACTAGGTGGCTCATCTAGCTAAGCATCTGCCTTCAGCTTAGGTGATGATCTTGGGGTCCTAGGATCAAGCTCTGCTTCAATCTCCCCACTCCTTGGGGAATCTGCTGCTTCTATTCTGCCTCTGCCCCCAACTCGTGCTCTCTTGCAACTCGTGCTCTCTTGATTTCTCTCTTTCTCTCAAAACATAAATAAAAATCTTTAAAAGAATAAAGAAAAAAATTTAAAAATACAATGAAAAAAATGAAGACAAGATGGTCCAAAACTTTTGGGATACAGCAAATGCAGTCCTAAGAGGGAATACACAACCTAACTTTATACCTTAAGAAGCTAGAAAAGAAACAGAAAAATAAAGCTAAAACCAACAGAAAAAGGGAGATATTAAAGGTTAGAGCAGAAATAAATGACATATAAACAAACAAACAAACAAAAACCCCAAAACCAGTAGAACAAATCAATAAAACTAAGAGCTACTTCTTTGAAAGAATCAATAAAAGTAACAAGTCCATAGCCAGATATATCAGAAAGAAAAGAGAAAGGACCCAAATCAATAAAATTATGAATGAAAAAAAGAGAGATGACCATCCAAATCATGAAAATAGACACAATTATAAGAAACTATTAAGAAAAATAAATATGCCAACAAACTGGGCAACATGGAAAAAATGGAAAAATTCCTAGAAACTTAAAAATTACCAAAACTGAAACAGGAAGAAAAAAAAATAACTGACCCATAACCAGCAAAGAAATTGAATCAGTGATCAAAAATCTACCCATAAAATGCAGCAAATTAAACTGGTACAGCCACTCTGGAAAATGATAAGGAGGTTCCTCAAAAAGTGAAAAACAGAACTCTCCTACTACCCAGCAATTCCCCCATTAGGTATTCGTCGAAGAAGCATATGCACCCCAATGTTTATAGCACCAATGTCCACAATATCAAAAATAAAAGAATAAAATCTTGCCATTTGCAATGACATGGATGCAACTAGAGAGTATTACGCTAAGCAAAATAAGTCAGTCAGAACAAGACAAATATCATATGATTTAACTCATATGTGGAATCTTAGAAACAAAACAAATAAACACAGGGGAAGGTAAGGAAAAAAAATAAAACAAAAGGGAAAACAGAGAGGGAGGCAAACCATTAAGAAACTCTACAATAAGGGGAAAAAAACTGAGGGTTGTTGGAGGGGAGATTGGTGGGGGGATGGAGTAATTTGGTGATGCACATTAAGGAAGGCACTTGATGTAATGAGCACTGAGTGTTATATGCAACTGATGAATCACTAAATTCTACCCCTGAAACTAATAGTACACTATATTGTAACTAAACTGAATTTAAATAAAAAACCATCTCCCAGAAAACAAGTCTTGGGCCAGATGTTTACCCAGGGTAATTCTACTAGACATTTAAAGAAGACTTGATGCCTCTTATTCTCAAATTGTTCCATAAAATAGAAAAGGAAGGAAAAATTCCAAATCTATTCTATCAGGCCAACATTACCTTGATTTGAATACCAAAGACCCCACTTAAAAGGTAAATTTCAGGCCATTATCCCTGATGACGATGGATGCAAAAATTCTCAGCAAGATAGTAGAAAATGGAATCCAGCAGTACATTGAAAAAATATATTCACTACTACCAAGTTGTATTCATTCTAGGACTACAAGGGTGATTCAGTATTCACAAATCAAAGAATGTGGTATACCACACTAATAACAGAAAGGGTAAGAAGCATATGATCCTCTCAATAGATGCAGAAAAAGCCTTTGTAAAAATACAGCATCCATTCTTGATAGAAACCCTCAAAAAGTAGGTGTATATGGAACATAGCTCAACATCATAAAACCGTGTACAAAAGACCTACATCTAATGTCATCTTCAGTGGGGAAAATTTTTTCCTCTATGATCAAGAACAAGAGAGGGATGTCCACTTTCACCATTAGTATTTAATATAGTAGTAGAGGTCTTATCCTCAGCAATCAGACAAATAAATAAATAAATTCTTCTAAATTGGCAAGGAAGAAGTCAAACTTTCACTATTAGCAGATGGCATTTTCAATGTATAAAACCTGAAAGACTCTTCCAAAAAATTCCTAGAACTAATACATGCATTCAGCAAATTTTCAGACTATGAAATCAATGTACGGAAATCTGTTGCATTTCTATATCCCAATAATGAAGCAGCAGAAAAAAAAATCAGGAATTTGTCCCATTTACAACTGCACCAAAATTCACGAGATATATAGGAATAAACTTAACCAAAGAGGTTTACTTTAGGATCTGTACTCAGAAAACTACAGAACACTTATGAAATAAATTGAAGAGGATATAAAGAAATGGGAAAAAAATTCCATGCTCATGGACTGGAAGAACAAACATTTTTTAAAATGTCTATTCTTCCTAAACAATCTACATGTTTAATTCAATATCCATCAAAATACTACCAGCATTCTTCACAGAGCTGTAACAAATGATCCTAAAATTTGTATAGAACTACAAAAGATCCCAAAGAGCCAAAGCAAGCTTGAAAAAGAAAAGCAAAACTGGAGGTGTCACAATTCCAACTTTAAGCTATATTACAAGCCTATAGTCATCAAGACATTATGGTACTGGCACAAAAACAGTTACACAGATCAATGGAACAGAACAGAAAAGCCATAAATAGACCCACAATTTATGGTCAACTAATTTATGGTCAACTGATTTTTGACAAAGCACGAAAGAATATCAACTGGAAAAAAGACAGTCTATTCAAAAATGACATTGGGAAACCTGGAAAGAAACATTCAAAAGAATGAAAATGGGCCACCTCCTCATACCATATGCAAACATAAATTCAAAATGAATGAAAGTCCTAAATGTGAGACAGGAAACCATGAAACTCCTAGAGGAGAATATAGGCAGTGACCTTTTTGATATTGGCTGTAGCAACTTCTTACTAGATATATGAGCAAAAGCAAAAATGAACAATTTTGACTTCATCAAGATAAAAAGCTTCTGCCTAGGGGCACCTTGGTGATTCAGTTGGTTAAGCATCCAACTCTTGATTTTGGCTCACATCATGTTCTCAGGGTCATAACCTGGAGCCCTGTGTCAGACTCCATTCTCATCTGGGATTCCAGCTAAGATTCTCTTTGTCCATCTGAAGCTCCACCTGCTCCCCATGCTGTCTCTTCCTAAAATAAAGAACTAAATCCTTCCAGTGAAAGAAATAATCAACAACACAAAAAGGAAGCTTATAGAATGGAAGAAGATATTTGTAAATGATATATTTGATAAACGGTTAGTAACCAAAATCTATAAAGAACATCTCAAGCTCAATACACCGAAAAACAAATAACACAGTTAAGAAATGGGAAGATTTCAAGCTTTATTACAAAGCTGTGATCACCAAGACAGCATGGTACTGGCATAAAAACAGACATATAGACCAGTGGAACAGAGTAGAGATCCCAGATATGGACCCTCAACTCTATGGTCAATTAATCTTCGACAAAACAGGAAAAATTATACAGTGGAAAAAAGACAATCTCTTCAATAAATGGTACTGGGGAAACTGGACAGCTATAAGTAGAAGAATGAAACTCGACCATTCTTTTACACCATACACAAAGATAAACTCAAAATGGATAAAAGAACTCAACGTGAGACAGGAATCCATCAGAATCCTAGAGGAGAACATAGGAAGTAATCTCTTCGATATCAGCCACAGCAACTTCTTTCAAGATATGTCTCCAAAGGCAAAGAAAACTAAAGCGAAAATAAACTTTTGGGACTTCATCAAAATCAAAAGCTTCTGCACAGCAAAGGAAACAGTCAAGAAAACAAAGAGGCAACCCACGGAATGGGAGAAGATATTTGCAAATGACAGTACAGACAAAAGGTTGATATCCAGGATCTATAATGAACTCCTCAAACTCAACACACACGAAACAGGCAAACATATCAAAAAATGGGAAGAAGATATGAACAGACACTTCTCCAATGAAGACATACAAATGGCTATCAACCAAATGAAAAAATGTTCATCATCACTAGCCCTTAGGGAGATTCAAATTAAAACCACGTTGAGATATCACCTTACACCAGTTAGAATGGCCAAAATTAACAAAACAGGAAACAACATGTGTTGGAGAGGATGTGGAGAAAGGGGAACCCTCTTTCACTGTTGGTGGGAATGCACGTTGGTGCAGCCTCTTTGGAGAACAGTGTGGAGATTCCTCAAGAAATTAAAAATAGAACTTCCCTATGACCCTGCAATTTCACTCCTGGGTATTTACCACAAAGATACAGATGTTGTGAAATGGGCAGAACAGGAATCAACATGTGTTGGAGAGGATGGGGAGAAAGGGGAACCCTCTTTTCCTCATTCCCACTGTTGGTGGGAATGCAAGTTGGTGCAGCCACTTTGGAGAACAGTGTGGAGATTCCTCAAGAAATTAAAAATAGAACTTCCCTATGACCCTGCAATTACACTCCTGGGTATTTACCCCAAAGATACAGATATAGTGAAAAGAAGGGCCATCTGTACCCCAATGTTTATAGCAGCAATTGCCATGGTCGCCAAACTTTGGAAAGAACCAAGATGCCCTTCAACAGACAAATGGACAAGGAAGATGTGGTCCATATACACTATGGAGTATTATGCCTCCATCAGAAAGGACGAATTCCCAACTTTTGTAGCAACATGGACAGGACTGGAAGAGATTATGCTGAGTGAAATAAGTCAAGCAGAGAGAGTCAATTATCATGTGGTTTCACTTATTTGTGGAGCATAACAAATAGCATGGAGGACAATGGAAGATGGAGAGGAGAAGGGAGTTGAGGGAAATTGGAAGGGGAGGTGAACCATGAGAGACTATGGACTCTGAAAAACAATGTGAGGGTTTTGAAGGGGTGGGGCGTGGGAGGCTGGGGAAACCAGGTGGTGGGTATTGGAGAGTGCACGTATTTCATGGAGCACTGGGTGTGGTGCAAAAACAATGAATACTGTTACGCTGGAAATAAATTTAAAAATTTAAAAAAAAAGAAATGAGAAGAAGACATGAATAGACAGTCATTATTCCAAAGAAAACATCCAGATGGCTAACGTACATATGAAAAGAAGCTCAACATCACTCATCATCAGAGAAACACAAATCGAAACCACAATGAGATATTGCCTTATTGTTAATGGCTAAAATTAACAAGACAGGAAACAACAGATGTTGGCAAGAATGTGGAGAAAGGCAAACCCTCTTACACTGTTTTTGGGAATGCAACCTGGTGCAGCCACTCTGGAGAACAGTATATGGATTTCTTAAAAAGTTAAAAATAGAACTACCCTAGAACCCAATAAATGCACTTTCACGTATTTACCCAAAGATAGAAAAATACAGATTCAAAGGGGTAAATATGTCCCAATGTTTATAACAGTATTATCCACAATGGCCAAACTATGGAAAGAGCCTAAGTGCCCACTGACTGATGAATTGATAAGGAAGATATGGTATATATATCCAATGGAATATTACTCAGTCATCACAATGAAATCTTGTCATTTGCAATGATGTGTATGGAGCTGCAGTGTATTATGTTAAGCAAAATAAATCATTCAGAGAAAGACAAAGGCCTTATGATTTCACTTATATGGAGTGGAATTTAGGAAACAAAACAGATGAACATATGGAAAGGGGGAAAAAAGAAAAGAGAAATGAGAATCAAACTGTAAGAGACTCTTAAGGATAGAAAATAAACAGGGTTGATGGAGGGAAGTGGGTGGTGGATTGGGTAAATGGCTGATGGGTATTATGGAGGGCACTTGTGATGAGTACTGGATGTTATATGTAAGTGATAAGTCATTAAGTTCAACTCCTGAAACCAATATTACATTATATGTTAACTAAGTAGAATTTAAATATAAATTTGGAGAGAAAAAATAGAAATAACGTTTAAAAAAATAGAAATAAATGTACACTCACCCTCCCAGTATTTCTTATCCATCTACCCTGCTTTATTTTTCTTCTGTTTAATGCTTATGATAGTATACATATTATGTATCTTCCCAATTCTTGTTTCTGCCTTTCTCACTAGGATATAAGTGCAAGGGATTATTGTCTAATTTTCTTACTGCTGTATTCCCAATACCTAAGGCAGTACCCTACATACATAGTAGTACATAGTAGGTACTCAGTACATACTAGTTATTTAGTATGTGTACATACTAGGTATATAGGTATATATATGCTTATATATGTGTATGTATATAGGTATACAGTACACATTAGGTGTATAGGTATATGGTATTACATAGTATTACATACATAGTACATAGTAGGTACTCAGTAAATAATTTTGAACAAATGATGAATAGTAAGGTTTAGTAAATGTAGAGTGAGTCATTTACTCCATTTAAAGGAGTCAAGTGTTCCTTTGATACTCTGGATGAAAGGTATGGACCCACTTTGTAAAATAATGCAGGTATTCCTCCCCCTTTCTAGATTATCAACTCCTCAAGATTCACACATTCCATTCCCACAACCACCCTATGAAGCAAGCATTTTATCTCTCCTTTGCTTGTGAAAACAGTGAAGCTCCGAAATGTAAGCTAAGTTACCAAAGACCATAGAGTAAGTGATAAAACTTAAAACTACAGCCAAACTCTCCAAAGTTATAATCACTCCTACTTGCTTCCTGGTATTCATACACTTCTGTAATCCCCTCCCCTAGATTATAGTCTGAATCTAGAATACAATAGAATGTGGCAAAGGTGATAAGAAGTTATTTCTGATATCAGGTTATAAAAGATGGTAATTTTCATTTTTTCCCTTTCACTCTTGCTTTCTCACTTATTCCATCTGATAAGATGAGCTATTTCATGAGCCACACTATGGAGAACCCCATGCGGCAAGGAACTGAAGGAGGCATATGTTCAACAACTAACAATGAAGTGAGGCCCTCAGGCCAACTGCTCACAAGTAACTGAATTCTGCCAACAGCCATATGAGTAAGCTTAGAAGTTGATCCTCCCCTAGCTGACTTATGACTGCAAACACGCTGACCCTTTGCACCTTGTGAAAGACACTGAGCCAGAGACACCCACCTAAGGCATGCCTGATTTCCTGACCCCCATAATAACTGTATTATTTTAAGATGCTAAATTTTGAGATAACTTGTCACGTAGAAATAGATAACTAACAAAACCGGGAACACAAAATGTCTTATAACATGTTGGCTTCACTGCTTCAGCTGCTGCACCTCCCTCCCTAGTCCTCACTCCCAAAGTCCTTCTTCTCCCTAACATGTTGGGAGCAATAATGTATTTGGAACTACTAGAGGCTAAAGTTTAAATAGTAGCAGAAAAATTGTAAGGATTTTGGTAGGTGAGTGATTCCGGTATTTTTAGCTTAACAAAAGATTTTCCTATTTACAGCCCAATTTATTCCAAGCCTTGGCCCTCTATGACTATGCCAACTTATAAGGCTGCTTACAGTTGTTGTTGCCTGACAAGAATTATCACCTAGAAGTCAGGAAACTTGGGTTATGACAATCAGGCAGTCTATAATATTTTTAAGTTGCCATTTTGGGCCTGACATTATGTTTTGTATTGAAAAGACTATAGTATACAAGTTATATCTAATGCTTGTCCTCATAATACTTTCAGTATAATAGTTATACTTCTGAATTGGCCACTCACAGTGGACCCATGGACAATTAATTACATCCTTTCTGCCCTCATTGGTAAAATGGGGGACAGCTGACATACATAAGAGGTTTGCTTCAGCTCTACAACACTGTACTTTTATAAAAAGGCAATGCCTGTGCTCAAGAGATCCAAAGAGCTGTCTCTTGCCTGGTTGGTTATTGAGGGTTATCAAGGTTAAATGGTGTGTCCAGGGTCACGTGGAAAATGGTGGCAGTGTCCTGAGCTGCCTCTCAAAATTACATTAACATTTATAGCACAAAGAGAAAAATATCTGTTCAATAATGCTTGTTTAATGATACTCTGTCCCAGATAGACAGTAAATAAACAGGGCAAAAGGAAAGAAATTGTCAGTGCTTTTAATAACCCAATAATATTTAAATAACAGACAGTAATTGTCTTGTTAAATCTAAATGAGCAACAGCAAAGTATACTTCTCTGGAGTTCTACTCTTCTTGAGGCATATATAAACTCTAAAAATAAAAGATTATCTGTTCCACTGCAATCTTCTTTATGCAGACAAAGCATTATTTCCTAGAGATGGTAAATCAGTTTGGACTAAGAGTAGGGCCAGGGGAAGAAAACCAAAGCTGTTGTTTGAGAAAACATCTCTGGAATGAAGAAAAGAATGCTGTTTCTAGAGGACCAGAAATGGGCAAAACAAAGGTGAATCTTTTAGTACAGATAGGGAGGTACATAGAGGAAAATGACTTACCCAAGATTACTAACCTCTTTTTAGTGGCAAGCTTAGACTATAATCTATTGATTTCCATGACACAACCAATTTCACCTGAATATGATATTTAGTAGAGTTCTCAAAGCAAACTCACTTGTCTCAAATTCATTCTCTGCCATTTACTAGCTATGTGACCCTGGGCAAGTTACATTACCTCTCTGTACTTTAATTCCCTCATCTATAAAATAGGGAAGATAATATAACCCATCTCATAAGGTCGTCAGGAGGATTAACTGAGTTAATATTTATAAAGCCCTTAGAGCAGTACTTGCCAAAAAACAAATAAAGTATAAGTATTTGTAAAACAAACAATATTTTCCCTAAGTTATGAACAAATCAAATAGCCCAAGCCAGCCAGTAGCTAGAGGAACACCTTCTTAGAGATCCCTACCTCTCCTTTCTGAGGCTTTCCCCTTGTCTGGTTATACTTCAAGCTTCTACTCCTCATCATGCACCACACTCCTCTTCAGGTTCACAGTGCCCTTATACTCTCTCCCCCATTTTTATGATGGCAAGAATTGATCAATCAAAAGACCTCTCACATTTGTTGCCTTATGAGATCATCATGACAACTCAGTGATAGGCCAATGATTTTTTATTTCTATTTTAGAAATGAGGACACAAAGGTCTAGGAACTTGATGTGATTGATAATGACTCTTTAGGTTTAAAAGTGTTCCATGGTTCTCATCCACACTTCACTAATTACTTGTTGTGTGAGCTCAGGAAAATGCCTTCCCATCTTTGTGCCTCAATTTACTCATACACTCAGTGAGGTGATTTAATTAGATAATCTTATAAACAATCTGATTCAAAGGTCACACAGCTTGTTTGTATTAGAGCAAGACCCGACTTTCTGCTGGACCTCTCCTTGAATTTGCCCTGATGCCTCTTTTTAACAAATAGAGTCTGAGAAAGTTCAGAGAATACATTCCCTCATTTACCCTTCTATTTCTTTCCCCCTTTCCTTTACCTAGCCCCATGGGGTTAAGCAATAAGTAGGACAGGACACTCACTTTTTGCATTAAATGAATGATTTTGAGACAAAAAGAAGTCAAAGCAGAGAGGGCCTCTAGAAGTATCTTATAGACAACTGGTTCTGAAACTGAAATGCATATATATCTAAGGATTCTCCCCAGTGTACTCTAGGTATATGGACTCTAGGGCCACTCTTTATTGAAAAAAAAAAGACTTTACTAGAAGATTTAGAAGAATCATATCAAAATAAAGACATATTTGTTATAGAATAGAATGCAAAATAATACAGATGAATTTTTAAGGTAAAGGAAATCTACAAAAAAATTATACTAACTTGGATTTGAAGGAAATCTGAAAGGCAGTCTTCTAAATCTTTATATTGCAGTTGGGTAAACAGATATCCAAAGAGAAAAAAAAAAAGTCTTCCTTCCCAGAGTCATAAAGGCTTAAAAGAAAGATAGGACTTGAATATAAACATCTGGTCTCTTGGACAATAGAGCTATCCTCCATCTAGCTACTCCTGTTGGCTTAGGCACCAGAAGGCAGGAGCGAGCCAAGGAGGGGTTGAAGACTGTTCCTTGGTGGATGAAGGAGAACCTCACTAATATGGATGAGTTGTTTTGCTTCTCAAGGCTTCAGTTTCTTCATCTGTAAGAAGCTGATGAGAAATACAATATATGTATGATAATTTGGGCTCTGGTTTCTTTTTCTTCTTTTCTTTCTTTCTTTCTTTCTTTCTTTCTTTCTTTCTTTCTTTCTTTTTCTTTTTATTAGAAAAGCTAACAGATTATTTGTTTGTTTGCTATTATGTTCAGTTAGTGCTCTGGTTTCAAAATGCCTAGGTTTGAATCCTAGCCCTGTGACCATCTGTCTGCGCTTGGGCAAGTTACTTAACCTCTCTGTGCTTCAATATTATGTAAAAATGAGGATAAAAGTAGCACCTATCTCATAGAGCCATAGTGAGAATTTAATGAGTCAATATAAGCAAAACATTAGAACAGTGCCTATTAGGGGCACCTGGGTGGCTCAGTTGTTGCGTGTCTGCCTTTGATTTAAGTCATGATTCCAGAGTCCTGGAATACTGCCATGCATTGGGTACCCTGCTCAATGGTAAGCCTTAATTATCTTTCCCCTACTCCTCCTGCTTGTGTTCCTTCTCTCACTGTGTCTCTATCTGTCAAATAAATAATCTTAAAAAATAACAGTGCTGATTAGTTAACTATTATTGTTAAAACTGAGAACCCATGGGGCACAGCTGCCCCCTTAGACTCATCTGTGGGACCACAAATGGAGAGTGCATAGTTCATAAACCCTGGTTCATTACAAGAGGAATACAGATTTGGGCTGTTGGAAATGGGATGTGTGATATGCTGACAACTTTTCAGGAAAAAAAAAATCCATACTTTCCTGATATTGATATAGATTGTAGACCTTGAATGATTTTCCTGAAAGGGTCATAGTAGTATCTTATATGGACATTGAAATATGTGCTTATATTTTCTTAAAAACACTGAATTCAATTAGGGAAAATGTCTGACTCTGGATGCCAGACAGAGAGAAAACCACAGTAAAATAATTATTGGAAATAGTTTCAAATAGTAGGAAGTGGAACCCTAGAGAAACATATTCTCAGACAAGGGATTCCTTACCTTTGGCAGTGGAGAGACTTGAACAGAGTAATGGGCTAATTGCTGAAGACAGAGCCTGAGGCTCTGACCTTTCCTAGGCAGGCACTTAGAGTTTAGCTATCTGGTTGCCCCATTTCTATGGTCACGCTAAAGCTCTTCGAAGCTTTCCATATTTCTTTCTGTGGGTGCTTATAATAACTTTTCTCCCCTATTATAAAGCAAACTTTGAACAGGTCTTCTAAGCCAGGGTCCCACAGCCCCCTCAGGCTTCATGATTCTCTGAGTCATGACATTTACATCATTCACCAAGTACATATGTTAATTTTAATATATCCTTCCCCATTGGCTTTTTGAGATATTTATTTTAAAACTTTACCACATGAGCCCTAAAATATTCTATGGAGGTATCCTAGGAAGTACCTGTAAGGGATGGTCCCCCACTTCTCCTGGAACAGCTCCATTTTGATCTGTTTTCTACACTGTGGGTCCCTGTTGACTTTTATTTGTGGTAAAATTGTATACTGCTAAAAACAAGATGAGAATCTCTAGAGCAAACTGCTGAAATTATTTCAATAATTCAGAAATGTCAACATGTTGGCAAAAAAGTGCAGGTCCTTGTTTTGAAGCAAAAACAAAAATACAACATAACACAACAAAAACAAAACAAAACAAACAAACAAAAAAAACATAATACATGAAGACTTGATTCCTTCCTTCAAAGAGATGAAGTTCACATTGAGAAGGCAGTCAAGGAGCCTGGAGTCACCTGAGCCTTTAATAGTTCAGAGCTAAACTACATGGTTCTGATTTTAGGAATTTAGAGGATATAGACCCTGAGGATGAAGTGGAATTGTAGCTGGCATCTAAAAGATCAGAATGTAGGCTGACTACAGGCAAGAAAATAGAGAGGTAAAGAGGCAAATATTGTAATAAGTATAGTATTGGAAATGGGAAAGATCATGTGGAGAATGGATTCTGTAAGGAACTAGGCCTAAGGATCATGGGTGATTGATACTGGAGACCAGTGAGAGAGAGGTTCACTAGAGCCAGGATGGGGAGACCCTGGAATACCAAGCAGAGGAGCTTGGACTTGATGTACCTTCTGACCATATACAGGGTGGGTAGGAAACAGAAGGGAACACTGAAAGAACTACCACTAGAAAGAGGACTGAAAGAATGATCCTGGTAAGGACAACACAAAGTTTGTCTTGGAGACAGAGGCTCACTTATCATTGTTCCTCAGCCTAATACTTATCATTCTAGTCACCATTCTTTGCCTATTTCTTATTGTCCATCTCTCCATCTCTCATAGCACCCAGTATGATATTCTACACATAGTTAATGTTCAAGAAATGTTTGTAGACACAAAATGAAGTCCATTTGAAAGGTAAAACCAAAAGTCTTTGGTGGCTAATGAATTGGGGGGGGGGGCTGCAGGGAAGGGTATATGAACCACTGTTACTACCATTACTCCAGAGCTTTCCCATACCTCAGACCCTCATACCAACACAACCCTTCTGCCAATAGGACCACTAGACAGGGTTCATTCTTCTCATTTTACATATGACAAAACTAAGATACAGAAAAGTAAAACAACTTGTCCAAGATCACCTAAGTAATGGCGTAGCTGTGAGTGAAACCTGGAGCTTATAATTATAAATATACATTCCTTTTTTGAACCTTCTGATCTATTGGAAATACAGATACTAATAGCCACCTTCAACTATCTGTGCACTATCTGGTCAAATATCTAAATTTTCTTTTCCCTCACCCACAGAAATGATTAGTAAATAAAATTAACTAGTGTGAAATGTCAGGGACACTTGAAGTCTAAGGCCCTGGATTTTAGTCAGTTCTGTCAGTTTCAGTTGCCCAACCTGTAAACATGGCATCCTGGGGAGCTTTTCTTCATAGCCTAATTTCTCAGGCCAGGAAGCATGCATCTATCACCCTAGCCTGCTAAGGTAATCCAAGGTTGCAATGCCCCTGAACATGATTATTTCAAACTATTCCCTTATCTTCCAATGAGATAGATCTACTTGTCAGGGAAAGGTCTGGACACCTAGGATCATGGGAGCTTTTTTAATGATTGAATGATTCCTTCAATCACTGGAGTTGGCTGACTCTGGTATACTCACTCCACTACAGGCTTTTATCAAAGGGGTCCCTTTGCTTACTTAGCAAGTTCTTTCTTACTCAGGAAGCTTTTAAAATCTGCTTTTTGTCTTGCTCCCTTCCTGTGTTTATGAATCATTCTTAGACATCCAGAGGCAACTGTAATTGGTGCATCTTTGCTCATAAATCTGGGAGATCAGATGATACATTTTATTTCTCACTAATGATTCAATGAGAGTCAACTTCCAATGGCTGCAGCAAATAAATAAAATCAAAATGATGAACTCCCTTCTCCTTTTCTGTTACCTAAATGGTTGCCTAGGGAGATTATCACTGAATAAACAGAAGATTAAAACATCACCTTGGTGAAAGCTTGCTTGACTGGGGCCTCATTTCAGTAATTGGTTTCCCACAAAACCAATTAGCCTTTGCATCTGCCTCTGCTTTCTCATCAGGGTAGGTAACAGGTGCTTATCACAAATCCCTAAGGACAGAAGACAGATAATGAAATTCAGCCTACCTCTCTCTCTTGCATCCCTTCAAAAATCTACACTATGAGGAGCCATATTCCCCACATCCCAAGCTGAGTACCTGAACTTCCAACTCCTCAGAAGTAATCCACACCCCCCCCTAATAATTCTTCATTTTTTGGCCACTGATGTAGCCACATGTTGTAATGGAAAGAAGATCTTCAGAGGTACTAGCATGTGGGTTCAAAACCACATTTGCTTGTAGTAGAATTTTGTGGAAGTGACTTTTCTGTAAATCTCACTTGAGAGTTAGTACAGAATTATAGATAAAAGCTTTTGCTATAAATTTACACAGAGTTCAAATTCTGTGTGGATTTGGGCAAGTTGCTTCACCTCTCCATGCCTCAATTTCCTTACTTGTAAATGAGTATCATAATAGGATAAGCCTTGTAGGATTATTTAAAGAATTAAATGAGATAATCCATGGTATGGGCTCAGCCTAGTGCATATAATGTAGGAAAGATGTTAGGGTTTGAGGCCAACAGCCAAGAAATATCTCTTGAGGTGTCTTTGGTGCAAAAGGTGATTAAATTTATTAAATCATGGGGACAGGACCCATGGGAAGAAAAATCTGCCAGGGTTATGAGGAGTGGCCCATTGTATACTTTCAAGTTGGGAGGTTGTTAGGGATAGTGTAAGTCTCTAAGAAATTTTGGGGGCAAGATTGCCAGTATCTTGAGGGGGCTAGCTCTTGTTGGGAAAAGATCACTTATTATGATCCAACAAGACCTTAGTCACGAGACCCTTCAGAAGAATATCGGTAGGCCATATGTTTGGAGGATGATTATCAATGCTTATATTGAGGGGTTTAGAGATAAAAGAAGCTTCCAAAGGAAATTTTTAATATATATTTTTTATTTTTTATAAACATATAATGTATTACTAGCCCCAGGAGTACAGGTCTGTGAATCACAAGATTTACACACTTCACAGCACTCACCATAGCACATACCCTCCCCAAGGTCCATATTACCACCACCCTCTCCCCACCCCCCTCCCCTGGCAACACTCAGTTTGTTTTGTGAGGGAGACAAACCATAAGTGACTCTTAATCTCACAAAACAAACTGAGGGTTGCTGGGGGGAGGGGGTTTGGGAGAAGGGGGTGGGGTTACGGACATTGGGGAGGGTATGTGCTTGGGTGAGTGCTGTGAAGTGTGTAAACCTGGTGATTCACAGACCTGTACCCCTGGGGATAAAAATATATGTTTATAAAAAATAAAAAAATTAATAAAAAATATTATGGAATGCAAAAAAAAAAAAACTCTCTTATGGTTTTTCTCCCTCCTGATCCCATCTTGTTTCATATATTCTTTTCCTACCTCCCAACCCCCCACGTTGCATCTCCACTTCCTCATATGATAGAGATCATATGATAGTTGTCTTTCTCTGACTGACTTATTTCACTAAGCATAATACCCTCTAGTCCCATCCACGTCATTGCAAATGGCAAGATTTCATTTCTTTTGATGGCTGCATAGTATTCCATTGTATATATATCCCACATCTTTATTCCAAAGGAAATTTTTAAAAGATTTTATTTATTTATTTGACAGAGATCACAAGTAGGCAGAGAGGCAGACAGAGAGAGAGAAGGGGAAGCAGGCTCCTCACTGAGCAGAGACCCCTGATGCAGGGCTCAATCCCAGGATCCTAGGATCATGACCTGAGCTGAAGGCAGAGGCTTTAAGCCACTGAGCCACCCAGGTGCCTTTTTAATGTGCCTTTTTATACATTAAAGTAGACTTACAGAATCCTGGAGCACAGGAAAGGGGTGAGGGCACCAGTCAGACTAAGATTGCCTTTTGCCCTTAGTAAAGTATTAAATTGAGGCAGTTGAGTCCTTAGAGGAATGCCACTCTGCCTGTTTCAAGGCTTCTCAATGGGTTGTAGGTAGTAAAGAAATTTAATAATTTTTCTTCTGCCTTTGTTTCCCACATCACTTTGAACATAGCAAGTAATCAATAAATATTAACCATCATCAGTAACAATGAAATCAGGCAAACAGCAAAAGCATTGCTTTGGAAAGAGCACTAAGTTTAGAAAGTCGTGGCATTAAATCTCTTCTTTGTTACTCATTAACTGGTTTAGACCTTGTACCCTTAACCTCTCACAACTTCAAGTTCTTCATTCATAAAATGGGAGTAATAATAGTGTCTATTACATCAGGTTTTTGCAAGAATGGCACAAGATTAGTAGTTTTACATTCATGTTTTGTCAACTAAACTTCTTGAAGCTCCTACTTTGTACCAAACTATGGACTTAGGGCTGGAAAGAAACCAATTAACAAGATTATGGTCTCTGCATTCAAAAATCTCATGGTCTAACAGGGGCAAACAGTCTCATAAACAAATAATTGAGGTACAAAGTGTGAGTCGTCACCATGAAAGTGTGTATAAGGTCTGAATATTGTAAAAAAATACTGACTTCCTAGGTCAAGGAAGTCAGGTGGCAGTAATTAGGCAAGGCTTCATGGAGGAGGTGATAACTGAGATAGCTTTTGAAAAGTGAAGACGGATTTTCTTTTCTTTTTTTTTTTTTATTTTCAGCATAACAGTATTCATTACTTTTGCACCACACCCAGTGATCCATGCAATCCGTGCCCTCTATAATACCAACACCAGGTACCCCAACCTCCCACTCCCCTCCCATTCAAAACCCTCAGATTGTTTTTCAGAGTCCATAGTCTCTCATGATTCACCTCCCCTTCCAATTTCCCCCAACTCCCTTCTCCTCTCTTACTCCCCATGTCCTCCATGCTATTTGTTATGCTCCACAAATAAGTGAAACTACATGATAATTGACTCTCTCTGCTTGACTTATTTCACTCAGCATAATCTCTTCCAGTCCCGTCCATGTTGCTACAAAAGCTGGGTATTCATCCTTTCTCATGGAGGCATAATACTCCATAGTGTATATGGACCACATCTTCCTTATCCATTCATCCATTCGTCGGTTGAAGGTCATCTTGGTTCTTTCCACAGTTTGGCGACCATGGCCATTGCTGCTATAAACATTGGGGTACAGATGGCCCTTCTTTTTACGACATCTGTATCTTTGGGCTAAATACCCAGTAGTGCAATGGCAGGGTCATAGGGAAGCTCTATTTTTAATTTCTTGAGGAATCTCCACACTGTTCTCCAAAGAGGCTGCACCAACTTGAATCCCACCAACAGTGTAAGGGGATTCCCCTTTCTCCACATCCCCTCCAACATATGTTGTTTCCTGTCTTGCTAATTTTGATGATTCTAACTAGTGTAAGGTGATATCTCAATGTGGTTTTAATTTGAATCTCCTAGATGGCTAGTGATGATGAACATTTTTTCATGTGTCTGATAGCCATTTGTATGTCTTCATTGGAGAAGTGTCTGTTCATATCTTCTGCCCATTTTTTGATATGATTGTCTGTTTTGTGTGTGTTGAGTTTGAGGAGTTCTTTATAGATCCTGGATATCAACCTTTGTCTGTACTGTCATTTGCAAATATCTTCTCCCATTCTGTGGGTTGCCTCTTTGTTTTTTTGACTGTTTCCTTTGCTGTGCAGAAGCTTTTGATTTTGATGACGTCCCAAAAGTTCATCTTCACTTTTGTTTCCTTTGCCTTTGGAGACATATCTTGAAAGAAGTTGCTGTGGCTGATATCGAAGAGATTACTTCCTATGTTCTCCTCTAGGATTCTGATGGATTCCTGTCTCACGTTGAGGTCTTTTATCCATTTTGAGTTTTTCTTTGTGTACGGTGTAAGAGAATGGTCGAGTTTCCTTCTTCTACATAAAACTGTCCAGTTTTCCCAGCACCATTTATTGAAGAGACTGTCTTTTTTCCACTGTATATTTTTTCCCGTTTTGTCGAAGATTATTCGCCCATAGAGTTGAGGGACCATATCTGGGCTCTCTACTCTGTTCCACTGATCTATGTGTCTGTTTTTATGCCAGTACCATGCTGTCTTGGTGATCACAGCTTTGTAGTAAATCTTGAAATCAGGTAGCGTGATGCCCCCTGTTTTATTTTTGTTTTTCAACATTTCCTTAGTGATTCGGGGTTTCTTCTGATTCCATACAAATTTTAGGATTATTTGCTCCAGGTCTTTGAAAAATACTGGTGGAATTTTGATCGGAATGGCATTAAAAGTATAGATTGCTCTAGGCAGTATAGACATTTTAACAATGTTTATTCTTCCGATCCAAGAGCATGGAATGGTCTTCCATCTTTTTGTGTCTTCTTCTATTTCTTTCATGAGTGTTCTGTAGTTCCTTGAATACAGATCCTTTACCTCTTTGGTTAGGTTTATCCCCAGGCATCTTATGGTTCTTGGTGCTCTAGTAAATGGAATCAATTCTCTAATTTCCCTTTCTGTATTTTCATTTTTAGTGTATAAAAAAGCCACTGATTTCTGTACATTGACTTTGGATCCCACCACGTTGCTGAATTGCTGTATATGTTCTAGTAGTTTGGGGGTGGAGTCTTTTGGGTTTTCCATATAAAGACTCATGTCATCTGCGAAGAGAAAGAGTTTGACTTCTTCATTGCCAATTTGGATACCTTTTATTTCTCTTTGTTGTCTGATTGCTGTTGCTAGGACTTCTAATACTATGTTGAACAAGAGTGGTGAGAGTGGGCATCCTTTTCGTGTTCCTGATCTCAATCCGACGGCTGCAGGCTTTTTCCATTGAGGATGATATTTGCTGTGGGTTTTTCATAGATAGATTTGATGAAGTTCAGGAATGTTCCCTCTACCCCTCTACTTTGAAGCATTTTAATCAGGAATGGATGCTGAATTTTGTCAAATGCTTTTTCTGCATCAAGTGAGAGGACCATGTGGTTTTTCTCTCTTCTCATATTGATTTGTTGTATCACATTGATTGATTTACAAATGTTGAACCATCCTTGTAGCCCATGGATGAATCCCACCTGATCATGGTGGATAATATTTTTAATGTGCTGTTGGATCATGTTGGCTAGGTTCTTGTTGAGAATCTTAGCATCCATATTCATCAGTGTTATTGGTCTGAAATTCTCCTTTTTGGTAGGGTCTTTGCCTGATTTGGGGATCAGGGTAATGCTGGCTTCATAGAAAGAGTCTGGAAGTTTTCCTTCTGCTTCAATTTTTTGAAACAGCTTCAGGAGAATAGATGTTATTTCTTCTTTGAAAGTTTGGTAGAATTCCCCAGGGAATCCATCACGTCCTGGGCTCTTGTTTTTTGGGAGGTTTTTGATCACTGCTTCAATCTCGTTACCATATATCGGTCTATTCAGGTTGTTGATTTCTTCCTGGTTCAATTTTTGGAGTTTATAGTTTTCCAGGAGTGCATCCATTTCATGTAGGTTGCTTAGCTAATTGGCATATAACTGTTGATAATAACTTCTGATGATTGTTTGTACTTCCTTGGTGTTCGTTGTGATCTCTCCCTTTTCATTCATAATTTTATGAATTTGGTCTTTCTCTCTTTTCTTTTGGATTAGTGTGGCCAATGGTTTATCAATCTTATTGATTCTTTCAAAAAACCAGCTTCTAGTTTCATTGATACGTTGTACTGTATCTCTGGTTTCTACCTCATTGATCTCAGCTCTAATATTGATTATTCCCCTTCTTATGTGTGGAGTTGGTTTGATTTGCTGTTGATTCTCCAGTTCTTTAAGGTGTAGAGACAGCTGGTTTGTTCTGGATTTTTCAATTTTTTTGAGAGAGGCTTGGATGGCTATGTATTTCCCCCTTAGGACCGCTTTTGCTGTATCCCATAGGTTTTGGACTGAAGTGTCTTCATTGTCATTGGTTTCCATGAATTGTTTCAGTTCTTCTTTGATCTCCTGATTGATCCAAGCATGAAGAGGAATTTTCTTAATGAACTATTTGGAAGGTCTTTATAGGCCAATGCTAAGCCACAAAGACATACAATCACCTCATATAATTTGGGCAATGCTGCACCTATTTTATTCTGGGGGATGAAATTTAAGATGAAGTAATATGATACGAGAATGGACGAATAGATAGGGGTTTGATTAAGAAAAAGAAGCCCTAAGTATTATACTAAGGAAATAGTTTTTTAAATAATTATTATTTTTAAACAACATTTGTATAGCATTTAGTATGCACTAGCCACTATTCAAAGCACTTAACACATATTAATTCAATCTCCAAGCGAACTCTGTAAGATAATTATTATTACTCATGGGCACAGAGATTAAGTAATATGTCCAGCATCTCACGGTAGGTAGCAGAGCCAGCATTCCTATCTGGGAAGTCAGGTTTCAGAGTCCACACAGAATTGAGGGCTAATCCGTTTGTTTTATCCCCATCAAGGCCACTTAACACACATAGCCTCAGCCAATCTTGAGACTGTGCATTTATATGATCTTGCTCCACATGGGCTGGGCTGTCCATCTGCCTCTCAGAGCTTGGTATCTCTTTGGACCTCCTGGAGCTCCAGGGTTTGGTGTCCTTCTCAGTGGTGTCCTTCCCAGTGGTGTCCTTCTCAGTAACAATCTCATGATACACATTCTGATTGGCTTTCTGACTGAAATTAATAATTGTCTAATGATGCTGAATAACTACTAGACATCATTTCACTAATGTCTCATCATACTGTGGCACCCACCTCATAATTTGCATGGATGGAGGGCCATGATGATGCTAGCAGCAGGTGGGTTTTGGAAGCTTCAGAATATTCTCTGAACCCAAGCATCCACATACATATAGCCTCACTTTTCCCACCCAAAATGCTCTGCAGAAGCCAAGGGTAAGAGAAAGCTACAGTTTGTTATGCCTCTTACTTTATGTTATCTATCTGCTTAAGGTGGCGTTATAGGAATCACCTATATTTTTACTGGCATTTACATTCCCTGATAGATGTATCCTCTCTTTCACATTGCATCAGTCATCTGATCTCTTTTTCCTTAAAAAAAAAAAAAATAGGTAGTATTAACATTTCAGGTCTCTCTGAATTTCAGTTTCAGGAAACTGAAATGCAGAGAAAAAAAAATGGCTTGTCCAAGGTCATACAGCCACTGAATGCCAGGCACTTACTGCCTGATCTTGCTGTGAAGGTCCAGAAGATTTTCTTATTGTACTACCAAAGTGATCATAAAACATCTGGTTCACATGGAGGGCATTGGGTGAAGGAAAGGAGAAGTAAATTGGGGGAAATTGGAGGGGGAACAAAGCATGAGAGACTGTGAACTCTGAGAAACAAACTGAGGGTTTTGGAGGGGAAGGGGTAGGGGATTGGGAGAGCCTAGTGGTGGGTACTAAGAAGGGCACGTATTGCATGGAGCACTGGGTGTGATGCACAAACAATGAATCTTGGAACACTGAAAAAATTAAATTAAATTTAAAACTAAACTAAACTAAACTAAACAAACAAACAAATAAAAAAAAATACCTGGCTCAAGGACATCTGGCCCAGGAGCCTGAGATGGAGAGTGAGGGTGGAGAACTTTGTTGGATTCCATGAGGCACTTAAGGTTCTAAAGCTTCTGACACAAAGAAAATCTTCAAAAATCCTTAAGGACTATCTTCCTAAAAGGGTTGTGGCCTCAAGATCATTGCATTGGTTGGATTCCCACCCCCCCTTCCTCTCTTACCACTGTCAATACTATAGTCTATTAGATAAACAGTTGGGTTTCACTAAGGGAGATTATTTTTCTGTCCCGTTATTTCATTTACACAATGAGTCACTCTTTATCACCACTGTTCTCCCAGATAGGCCCTCCTCCATTTCTTGCTAGTTCTAGGTACAGCCCTTATCTTCAGGTCAAAATGCCCTCCTTGTAGCTACTTGAAGGTTAATCTGATATTTTTGTTTCTTCACCTGAAGATTCTGCCTTTCTTAACATGCTTCCATGCTTAAGCCTTTCCTTTGCCTGAAGAGAGACACTTTAAAAGTTTTAACTTTTTCTTCAATGTAGTCAAACATGCATATTTTTCCCTCATAGCATCTGAGTTGTCTCTCTTGTTAAAGGTATCCCTCACTCCAAGATTATGCAAATGTTTTTTGACAAAAGACAGGAAAATCAAAGTCAAAATACAAAAAACCAACTGGGGTAATATTTGCAAATTATGTGACAGTTTAAGGGTTAGTGTCCGTATTAAACTCATTTTTTTTCAATTCACAGGATTTTTATTTACATGTAATTGAGTCTATCAGTCTTTGTTAAGTGGTTATTGTCCTGTAGTAAAGTCCATCCATGATCTTTTAAATGTCAAATGAACAAAACATGTTGTTTTTTTTTTCCTAGCTGAGGATAAAATAAGATGATGTTCGTAAAAACAATAACAACAACAAACATATGCACAATACTACACTTTTGTGTAGAAAAAACCACAACTCTACATATGTATATATTTGTTTAAATATGTTTGTAATAAATGGAGAAAGATGTGGAAGGAATTATGCAATTATGCCAAACTGCTAACAGTTACCTCCTAAAAATGGGATTACAAAGAACTTAGGAAAAATGAACATTTCTAAATAAGATTTTATTTATTTGTTTCTCAGAGAGAGAAGGAGAGAGGGCACAAACAGGTTGGAGTGGCAGGCAGAGGGAGAAGCAGGCTCCCTGCTTAGCAAGGTGCCCAATGTGGGACTCAATCTTAGGACCCTGGGATATGTCCTCTGCCCATTTCTTGATTGGATTCTTTGTTCTTTGGGTGTTGAGTTTGCTAAGTTTTTTATAGATTCTGGACACTAGTCCTTTATCTGATATGTCGTTTGCAAATATCTTCTCCCATTCTGTCAGTTGTCTTTTGATTTTGTTAACTGTTTCCTTTGCTGTGCAAAAGCTTTTGATCTTGATGAAATCCCAATAGTTCATTTTTGCCCTTGCTTCCCTTGCCTTTGGCGTTGTTCCTAGGAAGATGTTGCTGTGGCTGAGGTCGAAGAGGTTGCTGCCTGTGCTCTCCTCAAGGATTTTGATGGATTCCTTTCATACATTGAGGTCCTTCATCCATTTTGAGTCTATTTTTGTGTGTGGTGTAAGGAAATGGTCCAATTTCATTTTTCTGCATGTGGCTGTCCAATTTTCCCAGCACCATTTATTGAAGAGGCTGTCTTTTTTCCATTGGACATTCTTCCCTGCTTTGTCAAAGATTAGTTGACCATAGAGTTGAGGGTCTATTTCTGGGCTCTCTATTCTGTTCCATTGATCTATGTGTCTGTTTTTGTGCCAGTACCATGCTGTCTTGATGATGACAGCTTTGTAATAGAGCTTGAAGTCCGGAATTGTGATGCCACCAATGTTGGCTTTCTTTTTCAATATCCCTTTGGCTATTCGGGGTCTTTTCTGGTTCCATATAAAGTTTAGAATTATTTGTTCCATTTCTTTGAAAAAGATGGATGGTACTTTGATAGGAATTGCATTAAATGTGTAGATTGCTTTAGGTAGCATAGACATTTTCACAATATTTATTCTTCCAATCCAGGAGCATGGAACATTTTTCCATTTCTTTGTGTCTTCCTCAATTTTTTTCATGAGTACATTATAGTTTTCTGAGTATAGATTCTATGTCTCTTTGATTAGGTTTATTCCTAGGTATCTTATGGTTTGGGGTGCAATTGTAAATGGGATTGACTCCTTAAGTTCTCTTTCTTCTGTCTTGTTGGTGTAGAGAAATGCAACGGATTTCTGAAAAAGTGCTCCATATCACTCGGCATCAGGGAAATACAAATCAAAACCACAATGAGATATCACCTCACACCAGTCAGAATGGCTAAAATCAACAAGTCAGGAAATGATAGATGCTGGCAAGGATGCGGAGAAAGGGGAACACTCCTACACTGTTGGTGGGAATGCAAGCTGGTGCAGCCACTCTGGAAAACAGCATGGAGGTTCCTCAAAATGTTGAAAATAGAACTGCCCTATGACCCGGCAATTGCACTATTGGGTATTTACCCTAAAGATACAAACGTAGTGATCCAAAGGGGCATGTGCACCCGAATGTTTATAGCAGCAATGTCCACAATAGCCAAACTATGGAAAGAACCTAGATGTCCATCAACAGATGAATGGATCAAGAAGATGTGGTATATATACACAACGGAATACTATGCAGCCATCAAAAGAAATGAAATCTTGCCATTTGTGACAACATGGATGGAACTAGAGTGTATCATGCTTAGCGAAATAAGTCAAGCAGAGAAAGACAACTGATATGATCTCCCTGATATGAGGAAGTGGCGTTGCAACAGGGGGGCTTAAGTGGGTAGGAGAAGAATTAATGAAACAAGATGGGATTGGGAGGGAGACAAACCATAAGTGACTCTTAATCACAAAACAAACTGAGGGTTGCTGGGGGGGAGGGGGTTTGGGAGAAGGGGGTGGGAATATGCACATTGGGAAGGGTATGTGCTTTGGTGAGTGCTGTGAAGTGTGTAAACCTGGTGATTCACAGACCTGTACCCCTGGGGATAAAAATATATGTTTATAAAAAATAAAAAATTAAAAAAAATTAAAAAGTAGGAAAAAAAATAAAGAACCATGTCATCTGCAGAAAAAAAAAAAAAAAAAAAACAAAAACCCTGAGATATGACCTGAGATGAAGGTAGACAATTAACTGATTGAGCCACCCAGGCATCCCAAAGCTGAACATTTTTTCTTAAAGATTTTATTTTTTTGACAGAGAGAAACACAAAAAGAGAGTGAACACAAGCAGAGGGAATGGGAGAAGGAGAAGCAGGCCTCCCACCAAGCAGGCAGCCAGATGTGGGGCTCGAACCCAGGACCCTGGGATCATGACCTGAGCTGAAGGCAGCTGCTTAATGACTGAGCCACCCAGGTGCCCCAAAGCTGAACATTTTTTATATATGTCTCTGTGCTTATGATTTGCTACAATGATATGGAATAACTTGCTATTTAATAAAAATAACTTACACCTTTTTCTTCCATATTTTTTTTGATCTCTTATCCCTGAATTTTGTGTGTGTGGGGAAGGGGTTCAGACTGAAGAAATGAAAAATAACACTAGCTTTCAGAAACTGAGGGAATTTAAATAACTCACATCTAATAAGCAGAGCTAGGATGAAACCTAAACATACTTAGATTAAGTAGGGAAATAAGGTAAGAAATAAAAATAAAATTGGGAAAACTTCCTCTGGAATCTTCTGAAGGAGAAAAAAATTAGCAGTCAGCCTCCAGACAACTGCAGCAAGTTTGTCTGGATTTCTCCTAAAAACTATAACCCTGTGTGCTCCTTACATATCAGTGCCTTTCAAAACCAGTTACCATGACCTCAAGAAAGGATATGGGCCCCCAAGAAAGCCCAACTTGCCTCTTGTTATCTTTGTTGGATCACATAAACTGGAGGAGTAAACACAAAGATTATTGGTCCAAAGATTCTGCTTCCTTTCTCTAGAAATTCATCTTCAAAAAGCACCACTTTCTAGACTGCTGCTCAAGAAATATCAGTGACTCTCAGTGCCTTCTATATTAATTCTAATCTCCACATCCTGGTCTTTGGCACCTTCAATAAGATGATCTAGTTGCAGATGTGTCTGTGTGGCTCAGTCAGTTAAATGGCCAACTCTTGGTTTTGGCTCAGGTCATGATCTTGGTGTTATGGGATTGATCCCCACATTGGGCTTGGCATTCAATAGGGAGATCTTCTTCAGGATTCTCTCTCCCCCCCTCTGCTGCCTCTCCCCTACTCTCTCCCTATCTCTCTCTAAAATAAATAAATGAATTTTTAAAAAAGATTCTCTAACTAAACTCAATATTGAATAGTGCCTTTGTCTTAATCTAAAAGAGTGTAATGGTTATGAGTGGGATCCCAGATATCAGAATCTTCACTGGAATTCTAGTTCTGCTATTTAAGAGCTGTTCAACCTTGACCATTACTTAATCTCTCTGGCCTTCTGTTTTCTTATATATTAAATGAAGTGATATAATGTTTCCTTTGTGGGATTACTCTTCAAATGAAATGAGGTAACATATATAGTTTGCCACAGCACTAGGTTCAGTTATATCAGGGGCTATTAATATTATTATTATTCCACTGTCAGAAAATAATTTCCATGGAGACAATTATGTCAGCTAGCAACAATCTCTCATGACCTCTTTCTCATGACCTCTTTAAAATTTTAAAAAATACTTTAACACCTAGAAAGAATGTGTTCTAAATATATATGCATGGGTATATGTGTGTGGGGATTTTGTACATTATTATATGCAGGAAGCTTTATGTAAGAATTTCTGTGTGTGTGTGTGTGTGTGTGTGTGTGTGTGAACTTGGGCTGGTTTGGGAGGGAGACAAACCATAAGTGACTCTTAATCTCACAAAACAAACTGAGGGTTGCTGGGGGGAGTGGGGTTGGGAGAAGGGGGTGGGATTATGGACATTGGGGAGGGTATGTGCTTTGGTGAGTGCTGTGAAGTGTGTAAACCTGGTGATTCACAGACCTATACCCCTGGGGATAAAAATATATGTTTATAAAAAATTAAAAATTAAAAAAAATCTCATTGCTGTTCTGAGCATACAGACTCTCAGATGATGCTTATATTCTTGTAATAAATGTGAATATGATGAAACGATAGAAAAATGCTGCAAACAAAACTTCCGGGCAAGAGCTGTCTGAGGGTACTCCCCATTAAGACAAATGAGCCAGGCGCTGCAGTGAGATACCAGTCTTTCCTTTTTATTTAGGTATCTGGTAAGATGTTTTAAGGCAAACCAGATAGACAGATTGCACTTATTGCCAGGGAGAGGGGAACTGAGAGAGAGACTTCTAGGGCTGAATGCCCTGGCCTGCATAAGAACTGAAAGTCTCTCAAGCTTGATCCTAAGGAAAAAAAATAATTTTGAGTATCTGGGGCCAGAAAGATAGAGGTGAGGGATCTAGTTGGAATGAGGAGCCTGGGCTGGTCTCTTGTAAATATCTGAAAACAGCAATTGCCCAAAGACCACCTTCTCCAGGAAGTCCTATGTGACTCCCCCTGCTACTTCCTAGCCCATGATCTCATAGCTTCCATGCTTACTTCTGCCATGACATTTGTCACTCTGTGCTGTACACACTCTATCTGCCTTGCTTATTGTCTAAGTACTTAGCATACTGTCTGGCATATAATAGACAGTATATATGACTGCCGACTGCTCATCTACTTACTTTTCTACTCTCCCATATGACTGATATCATATATTCCCATGGTGCTCTGCATTTCAGCACCAGTACAAAGCTTAGCACATATTAGGTGCTCCATGTTTATAGAGTCAAGATGTTTGTTACCTTGCCATCTCCTGAGGACTACCTTATATTTCAGTTTTCTTATTTGAATAATTGGGATAATAATAAACATAATATGAAATTCCTTTACATAGAATTGCTGGGGATTAAATAAGTTCATATGTGAAAAGTGCTTGGTCCAACGACTGTCACAAATTTTATCATTATCAATCATTTTCATTACCATTATTATCATTATTACTATCATGGCTTCCAGACCTGATGATGGGAATAGATCCCTCAAACTGTGTGGGTCTTAGTAAAGATTGTCCCCGGGAATGGGGAGGGGAAGTTGTGCCTGTAGATTTCTCTCTTGCCTGTTCCATTACATTGGTTTCACTACTCTTAGGTATTCTGTGCTGTATCAAAGCTGCAGCTGAACCTAGAAGGTATGCCAACAAGACTGGAAGCTCTCTGAGGATAGAGCCAACTCACATTAAATTCTGGAGTGTAACCATGAGTCTGGTCACAGGTGACCATTCAGGAGTGTTTGTCAAGCTGACTTGAATGATAGCCATGGTTATCAGTTATGGTGTGGAAGCTTCCTTCTCTTGCTGAATGCCTTGTTATCCCCTTCTTTCACCTCCCCAGCAAACCTCCTTCCCAGATTCATCATAGAGGCAGGCATGAGAATTCCATAGTAGGGGAGTAAGGAGAACACAGGAATCTGTTTGCTGAGCTGATTGATGTTCTCCTCTTGGAAAGGGGATGAGGTGCTTATATTACTTGCTCAGACTGCCTGCACCTTCTTTCTTCTTTGACTTAATATTCTAAAGCTATTGTTTGTGGAGTTTGCTGTGGAGATACTATTAGGAATGCTAGGCTTAGGGACAGGGAGATGGGAGAATCAGGCACAGCTCTAGTACAGGTTTATTGGTTAACGCAAAGCGAAGTCATTCCCCCAAATATAAAAGTAAGATCCTCACATTAACATAGCCCTGTACATCTTATAACTCACCTTTCACATCCATTTTCAATTTTTTAAAAGATTGGAACATACATTTATTTATTTATTTATATTGTTTATTCTATATTTTTTTTAATTTTATGTTAGTCATCATACAGTACATCATTAGTTTTTGATGTAGTGTTTCATGATTCATTGCTTGTGTATAACACCCAGTGCTCCATGAAATATATACCCTCCTTAATACCCATCACTGGGCTCACCCATCCCGCCCAAACCCTCAGTTTGATTCCCAAAGTCCATATTCTCTCATGACTCATCTCCCCCTCTGGTTTCCTCCTTCATTTTCCTTTTCCTATACTTAATGTCCTCCATGCTATTTCTTATGTTTTACATTTTCAAATTTTAAGGCTCAACACAGCTGTTGAGGAAAAAAACCCAGAGATTTATTAAAGTAATATGGGAGGGACTTAAATTCTTTATCTATATGACTTAAGTTCTCTTCATCCTCTGTTTTCAGAAGGCTATCACTTCCTTGGTCTGACATCCCCAAATGCTCCACTTCAAATAA
Organism: Mustela nivalis; assembly: GCF_964662115.1. Classification (NCBI taxonomy): domain Eukaryota; kingdom Metazoa; phylum Chordata; class Mammalia; order Carnivora; family Mustelidae; genus Mustela; species Mustela nivalis. Next base: position 72,441,229 of record NC_139040.1, read on the forward strand.
ACCCTGAGAATGGAGATCATAAGACTTTGGGTCTATGTACTCTTTCTCTTCCCCCAAGAAGCCTTTCCTAACTAGTTACTGAGGGACTATGCAAATAATAAATGGGGCACATACAGGATTGGGCTTGAATCAGTTACTGTAATACAACATCCCAGAGTTTCAGGGTCAACATTTGAATAAGGGGAAATATTGTTTGTGTTACGGAGTTGCCTGAGGATTACGGAGAAATGATAATATCTAACTGAAGTCAGAAATTATGATGATTTTTAGGATGTTCAAGCCACTTTATAGTCTCATAAATAGAGCCTAGAGGCAGAGGTGCCTAAACAGAAAGAGGACCTCTTTCTGGAGATGCTTTTGGCATTTCTTTACTTCAAGTCAAAGCAGTAAGAAACTATGTTTTCTGTTCTCACTGGGGGGTCTAATGGGCTGTTCCACTAGTAAAAGACATCATAGCACTGGGTAGCCTAATTGAAAAGATAGGATTGAAAAGGGAGACTGATACTAGATGTTCTCAGAATTATGAACCCAAGATTTATAAACATTTGTCCATTTACATAAACAAATAAGGGGGGAGAAAACTACACCTACGTTGAGTGCCAGATACATGATCCCATTTGACCCTGGCAACAACTCTGGGCTGTAGAGCAGATGTAACTGGTTGTAAAACAAGAATCCAGGCATTTTAACTCCAGAGCCTCATTCTAGTACTACAATGTGTTTTTCTCTGTCTTGGACAAAGATGGCCAGGGCTCTTCTCTAAGTCAGTGATGGGCAACCTTTTTCTGTAAAGGGACAAATGGAAAACATTTTAGAATGTAGATGTAACAGGTGATTTATTCTTTTTCTTCTTCTCCTTTTTCTTTCTCTTCTTCTTTTTAAAACATTTCATAATCATTCTTAGGTTATAAACTTTTACCTAGGGGGTTTAGTTTATCTATCTCTGCTTCAATGCCCTGAAAGAGACATGTTCTCCAACTTGCTGTGTTTCCATTTTAAGTACTGAGTGACCACCAGCCTTGGCTCTGGTTCTAAGAGTGAGAAGCCACAAAATAGTAGAATGTTATTATGGATGTGTGTGTTCAATTTTACCTACCTTTTGGAGAAAGTTAACCAGAAAAGCCATACAGGTATATATATTATAGGTCAACTGATTACTGAATCTTTATGGTGCACCAGACACTGTGCATTACTTCATTAAATTTTACAACATCACTTTGAAGAACAAATTATTACCTCCCTTTTATGGTAGGAGAAAATGAGACTCAAGAAAATGAAATTGTTTTTCCAAACACTCCCAGTCAAGAAATAGAGCCAGGATTTGAATCTATGTGTGTCTGAAACTTGAGCCCATGTACAAAGTCACTGTGCAGTTTCACAAAGCATTTGCTGCACCTTATACACACCAAAAAAAACCCTGAAATTTATGGTGTGTCATAAAAGAAAAAGAAAAAGAAAGACCAAAGATTTGGTGACCCAGACTATTGTGGCAATTATAATTAATTGTTGTATCTTCTGAGCTTTTTAGCAGCCAATACAAAATTAGAAGCATTAGTAGTTTCAGCGCAGAAACAAAATTTTTATGTTGAAATGAATTATAAAATGAAAACACATACATGTGCATATATATGTATATATATGTATACACACATATATGTGCATATATGTATATAGCAAAACACACATGTGTGCATATATGCACACATATATGCATACATGTATATATACGCATATATGTATATGCACATATATGCACATATATGTATATGCACATATATGCACATATATATATGCATATATGTGTTTTGCTGTTAAGATTCAACTCCATATGGGTTAAATGTACTGTTGCAAGCTGACTTTGTGTACATATATGTGCATATATGTATATATAGCAAAACACATATATGTGCACATATATGCACACATGTATGCATACATGTATATATGCACATATATGTATATGCGCATATATATGCACATATATGTGTTTTGCTGTTAAGATTCAACTCCATATGGGTTAAATGTACTGTTGCAAGCTGACTTTGTTTCTACTCTATACAAGCACTGCCTTAGGGGATGAAGATACTGACATAACTTAGATATAGTCTGTTAAATTCAGGAGGTCAAAATCTGGAGAGAGTGAGAGGGACCAATAGGTCAATATCTGACATTAATGACATTTAATCTGACATTAAAACATGACAGGCAAGTAATTTTTCCCTATAAGTATAAGCAAAGTTGAATAAAAGCTCATTTCTTAATTTATCCTATATGTACTCTTCTTCACAGATTACAGAGTGCTGACACATCTATCTCTCTCTCTGTATCTATATATCTATATATCTCTACAGATATATATATAGAGAGATATATACAGATATATAGATATACAGATAGATATATCTATCTCTAGAGATAGATATATCTATCTGTATATCTATATCTATATATATATGTAGATATTTATGTATAAAACTGGTAATATATATATCACCAGTTTTGCCTAATGGATCAGGCAAAGACTCATGAAGGAGGTGTTTATTAAGATGGGTCTAAAAAAGTATGGTATTTGGACAAAAAGAAACTAGGAGAAGGGCTTTATGAGGACGAGACTGAGTCTTAAGGAAGGAGAGTCTGCTCATGGAGGAGTAACCTAGAAATGGTAAGGCCCACTCTGAATCCTGATGATAGGATTGAGCCCTAAGAGTCAAGGGAACATTTAATCTAAGTTACAGTAGATTAGGATAGTTGGAAAGCTAGATAAACTTTAATGATTTTATAGTTTAGTGACTACCTTTTGGTATCACCACACTTCCACCCCATTTAATGGATGATGATACTGAGGCTCAGAATGAAGTCTGTAACTCGGTACTCTAGACCCTTGATCTCAGGTTCTTCACTTCTCCCAACCCTTGGCTTCCCTTTGATGTGAGGCCTTTATGTGAAGCAGATTTGCCTAGAATCTGGCTTTATTGGTTGGGTCTCTACTTCTAACCCTTCACCTCCACCCTACATGTCACCATGTGCCTTTTTGTTCCCAGAGTAGTGCTTACTCTTCAAGGCCACTCTTGGAGCCACCAGTACTCCCTGCCTTGGATCACTTGGGATTCTTGATAACAAAAAGAAAAAAAGAGGAAAAGTATGACTCATAGTTCCTGAGCACAACCCCACACCAGACCCTGTACTGGACAAGGTCATATGCTTCTGATTCAAATTTCTGTGAGATTAGGGACTGCTATCCATATTTTACAGAAGAATAAATAAAGTTTTCAAGTTATAAATTGAGTGCCTAAAGGAGAAACAACTAGTGAGTAATATAGTCAAGTTTATTTTTTAAAGATTTATTTTTATTTATTTATGTATTTATTTATTTGACAGAGATAGTAAGTAGGCAGAGAGGCAGGTAGAGAGAAAGAGGGGCAAACAGGCTCCCCACTGAGCAGAGAGCCTGATGTGGAGCTTGATCCCATGACCCTGAGATCATGACCTGAGCTGAAGGCTGAGGCTTAATCCACTGAACCATCCAGGTGCTCCAATATAGTCAAGGTTTGAACTCAATTCTGTCTGACCCTGAAGCTTTTTCTACCATTTTATGGTCAGATCTCTGCCCTCTCCATCCTTATTAGTCATGGAAGGAAGACAAGTCAAGGGAAGACTTATTCCCATCTCACAGTTGTGTTAGTCCATGTGTGACTATTTACATTTAAATGAATTGAAATTAAATACAATTTAAAACTTATTTCCTCAGTCACATTAGTCATATTTCATGTACTCAGAAGACATGTGATTAATGACTTACCATATTGGAGAGTGCAGATATAGAACTTATTGGGAGTTCTATTAGACATTTCACATGGCCACAAAAGCCACATGTGGCTAGTGAGTATGATATTGGAGAGAAATGTAGAACTCATAAAAATGAGAAAGAATTCTGTTTCATAGGATATTATCAAGATAGCAGCTGGATATGCCCAGTTAACAAAAGTGGTTAATAAATTAATAGCATATCAAAATCCCTGTGGTTCTGCCTTAATATTTGGATGTGGATTAGATACTCCCCACCCCGGTGGTTTACATATCAGTGAACAATGGGACAGAAAAGAAACTAATCTGGACATGCAAGCCCTAGGTTCAAGTCCCAGTTTAGTTTCTGACTCTGTATCCATGATCAATTACTCTCTTCTCTCTTTGCCCCCGTGTCCTTGCTCAGCATAATGAAGAAGGTGAATTCTAAGGCCCTTACATTCTGTTGGCCTATGGACCAATGACTGAATTTTCACTAACTAAATTAATTTGCACAGTTCTGTGGACTTGTGGAAATTGCTGCCAGGAATTTGAATTATGAAATGCCAGTCTATTTGTACTAAGTGCACAAAGAGAAAGAGTAAAGACTGAAAAAATAGTTAATTATTGGCTTGCAGAGAGTCTTTAGTATGTGAATTTAGTCATTGCTTGTCCTTGTGTCTCTTTGTCCTTTGTAAATCAGTCTGACTTCTGTCATGGGCTCCTAGCGAGCAAGGGTGGTAGCTTTAGCTATATAATACCAGTCAAAACAGTTGAAAGAAATATAATCTTTGCTTTGCAAAGTTGTCCTTTCTGGAAAAAAAAGTAATATTTTGATTTATTAAACAAATAATTATTGAGACCTTATTGTACTGGTGAGCAAAATTTAATCCACCACCAAACTCTCTTCTCCAAAAGGGCAGAGCTTTGGCTTCCTGCAATCCTTCCTGGATGGAAATTTATGGAATTTCTGGTTTTATTTGATGCCAACACATATTTCAGACAAGAGGGAGAAAGTTGCAGTTTTTGTATCATTTGGCTACTTGGGTAATCCAAGGAAAAAAATGTTTTGAGAAGAGCGAATAGAATTATAATGATCTGTTTGACATGCTGAAGAACAGCCTCTGAGTCTAAGAAACTCGGTGGGTGCAATACTGGGAAAAAATACTTCTCCTTCATTTCTCTAACTCCCTCAAACAGTACCAAACCCATGTTTCCTTAGCTTTCTTGCTTTACCTTAACCTGTTATTCCCTTCATATCCCACTTTCTTAGGGACTTAACTTACTAATACCCAGAGAAGCAAAACAAAGCTCATAGTTCTGGATTAAGCTCCTGATCTATAAAGCACAGTGCTAGAGACTTTTACCTTTGCCTTTTCACTGTGTACACCACAATCCTGTGAGTTACAGCCCTGAGTATCATCTGCTTGGTAGAAGAGAAAAATGGAAACTCAGAGAGGGTACATTCTTATCTAAGATTCACAAAGGTGGTGGACTCCAGAACCTGAACTTAAACTCATTTCTTCTACCATTATGGCTTCTGCATTTATTGAGATGACATAAAACTATTGCCTCACCTAATGAGGTCTTAACATTGCCAGGGCACAAAATGGCTTAACCTACTACTTACCAATACAAGTCTGTCTTTTTCTGCAAATATTTATGGTGCACCTAATGAGTAGCAGCCTTCATGAACTATAGCGTAAGTGTAGCCATTTAAGAGCATGGATTCTGGATCTAACTGTTCTGGATTTGACTCTTGGTTCCATTAATTACTTGCTGGTGACCACAATGCTGAAATCCTCAGGGCATAAAGATGAATTAGACAGGGCCTTGTCCACTAGGTCTCTCAGATGAGAATTAGAGCTTTAGCCTAGTACATAGTAAGTGTTTAGTAAGTGTCCAATAAGTGTACTTATAATATTATAATTTTGATTTTACTCATTCAAAAAGCATTTATTGATGTTTACTGTGGCAGGCCCTATTTATGTGGCTGCTAAAGACCATGGTTTCTCATGAGTCTTAAAGTAAGAAAGAATTCAGAGTACTTAAAAGGTCTTTTCTTCCCCAAGTTGTTAATTTAAATGAAGTTTAAATTCCAGTTAACATACAGTGTAATATTAGTTACCTGTATAGAATTTAGCAATTCATCACTTACATACCACATTCAGTGCTCAACACAAGTGACCTCCTCATCACCAATTTAACACTTACCCCCACTCATCTCCTCACTAGTAGCTTTTAGCAATGTGTTCTATACATTTAACAGTCTGTTTTCTGTTTGCTTCTCTCTCTTTTTTACCCTATGATCATCTGTTTTGTTTTTTAAATTACACATATGACTGAAATCATATAGTATTTATCTTTGATTTACTTATTTCACTTACCATAATACATTCTAGCTCCATTCACATCCTTACAAATAGTAAGATTTCATTTTTTAGGGCTAAGTAATATATATATATACATACATATATATATATATATGTATATATATATACTGCATACTGCATCTTCTTTCTCCATTCATCACCTGATGGACATTTGGGCTCTTTCCATAATTTGGCTATTATTTATAATTCTTCTAAAAACATTGCAATGCATATATCCCTTTGAATCAGTATTTTTCTTTTCTTCCAGCAAATACCTAATAGTGCAATTGCTGGATCATAGGGTAGTTTTATTTATTTTTTTAAAATATTTTATTTATTTATTTGACAGACACAGATCACAAGTAGGCAGAGGAGGGGGGGGAGGCAGACTCCCTGCTGAACAGAGAGCCTGATGCAGGGCTCAATCCCAGGACCCTGGTATCATGACCTGAACTGAAGGCAGAGGCTTAACCCACTGAGCGACCCAGGTGCCCCAGGGTAGTTTTATTTTTATCTTTTTGAAGAAATTTCATGGTTTTCCATGGTGACTGTACCAGTTTGCATTCTCACCAACAATGTAAGAGAGGTAACAGTTCTCTGCACTTTCCCCAAAACTGTTATTTCCTGTGTTGTTAATTTTAGCCATTTTGACAAGAGTGAGGTGACATTTTGTTGTAGTTTTGTTTTGTATTTCCCTGATAATGAGTGATGTTGAACATCTGTTCACGTGTCTGTTGGCCATTTGTGTGGCCTTATTCTCTGGAGAAATCTCTGGTCATGTCTTCACTGGAATATTTGTTATCTGGGTGTTGAGTTTGAGGAGTTCTTTATAGATCTTGGATACTAAGCCTTTATAAGGGATTGTATCTTTGTGAATATCTTCTCCCATTCTGTAGGATGCCTTCTAGTTTTGTTGTTTGTTTCTTTTGCTGTGCAGAAGCTTTTTGTCTTGATGAAGACCCAATAGTTCATTTTTGCTTTTGTTTCCCTTCCCTCTGGAGATGTGTCTAGTATGAACTTGCTATGGCCAATGTTAAAAAGGGTTGCTATCTGTGATCTCCTCCAGAATTTTGATGGTTTCCTGTCTCACGTCAGGAATGTATTTCATTCATTTCATTCATGCAATACATTTCATTCATTTGGAATTTATTTTTGTGTATGATGTAAGAAAGTGTTTCTTATACCAGTTTCATTCTTCTGCAGGCTGCTATCCAATTTTCCCAAAACCATTTGTTGAAGACATTCTCTTTTTATCTACTGGATTTTCTTTCATGTTTTGTCGAAGGTTAGTTGACCATGTATTAGTGGTCCATTTCTGAGTTTTCTGTTCTACTCCATTGTCTGTTTTTGTGTCAATACCATGCTGTCATGATCACTACAGCTTTGTAATATAACTTTACATCCATATTTGTGTAGCCTCCAGCTTTGCTTTCTCTTTTCAAGATTGCTTCGGCTATTCAGTCTTTTGTAGTTCCATACAAATTTTAGGATGTTCTTTTCTAGCTTTGTGAAAAATGCAGTTGTTAATTTGGATGTATTACATTAAATGTATAGATAGCTTTGGGTAGTAAAAAACAATGTTTGTTTTTCCAATCCGAGAGCATGGAATGTCTTTCATTTTCATTTTGTCTTCAATTTCTTTCATCAGTGTTTTATAGTTTTCTTTTACCTCTTTGGTTAGGTTTATTCCTAGGTATCTTATTGTTTTTTGGTGCAATAGTAAATGGGATTGATTCTTCTATTTCTCTTTCTTCTGCTTCATTATAGATGTGTAGAAATGCAAAAGATTTCTGAAAGTTCATTTTGTATCATGCAACATAACTGAATTTCTGTATCAATTCTAGCAACTTTGTGGTAAACTCTTTTGGATTTTCCCCATAGACTATGTTATCTGCAAAGAGGGAGAGTTTGACTTTTTTTTTGCCAATTTGGATTAATTTTATTTCTTTTCATGCCTGCTTGTTTGTGGCTAGGACTTCCAGTACTGTGTTAAATAGTAGTGGTGAGAGTGGACACCTCTGTCTTGTTCCTGACTATAGAGGAAAAGCTTTCAGTTTTTCCCTGTGGCAGATGATATTAGCTAAGGATTTTTGGCCTATATCCTTTATCATGTTCCTTCCAAAGTTTCTCAGCTGAGAAACTTTTATCATGAGTGGATGTTGTACTTTGTGAAACACTTTTTCTGCATCTGTTGAGAGAATCATGGTTCTTTCTTTTTCTTTCAACTATTTATTTAAATACTTGTTGGCATATATTTTAAAAAATTGGTTTCAATTGTAGAATTTGGTGACTCAGAACTTACATATAACTCATGTTGTTCATCATAACAAATGCTATTCTTAATACCCATCACCTATTTAGCCCATGCCCTACCCACCTCCCTCCATCAACCCTAGGTTTTTTCTCTATAGTTAAGAGTCTCTTATGGTTTGCTTCCTTCTCTCTTTCTTCCCCTTCCCCTTTGTTCATATATTTTGTCTCTTAAATTCCACGTATGAGTGAAATCATATGGTATTTGTCTTACTATGACTGACTTACTTTACTTAGCTTGTTACATTCCAGGACCATCCACAGAGGATCATATGTTTCTTCTCCTTTCTTTCACATTGATTGATTTATGGATATTGAACCATGATTCAGCCCAGGAATAAATCCCATCTGAGTGTGGTGAATGATACTTTTAATGTCCTCTTAGATTCAATTTGGTAGTATTTTGTTGAGAATTTTTGCATCCATGTTCATCAGTGACACTGGCCTGTACTCTTATGTAGTGGAGTCTTTATCTGGTTTTGGAATCAGGGTAATGCTGGCCTCATAGAATGACTGTGAATATTTTCCTTCCATTTTTATTTTTTGGAATATATTGAGAATAGGTATTAGCTCTTCTTTAAATGTTTGTAGAATTCCCGCATTTGAAGCCATCTGGGCCTGAAATTTTGTTTATTGGGAGATTTTTTGGTTACTGATTTTTTTTTTTGGCTGGTTATCAGTCTGTTTGTTTTCTATTTCTTCCTGTCTCAGCTTTGGTAGTTTATATGTTTCTAGTATATTATCCACTTTTTCCAGATTATCCAATTCGTTGGTTTGGAATTTCATAATATTTCATAATATTCTATAAAATAATCATTTGCATCTCTGTGGTGTTGGTTGTTATATCTAATCTGTCATTTGTGATTTTATTTACTTGAGTCCTTTCTCCTCTTGTTTTCTTCAGTCTGGTTAGCGGCTTATTAATTTTTTTGGTCTATTTTTTAATTTAAATTTTTTATTTCTTTCAAGCATAACAGTATCTATTGTTTTTGCACCACACCCAGTGCTCCATGCAATCGTGCCCTCTCTGATACCCACCACCTGGTTCCCCCAACCTCCCACCACCCACCCCTTCAAAACCCTCAGATAGTTTTTCAGAGTCCATAGTCCCTCATGGTTCACCTCCCCTTCCAATTTCCCTCAACTCCCTTCTCCTAACTCCCCTTGTCCTCCATGCTATTTGTTATGCTCCACAAATAAGTGAAACCATATGATAATTGACTCTCTCTGCTTGACTTAATTCACTAAGAATAATTTCTTCCAGTCCCATCCATGTTGCTACAAAAGTTGGATATTCATCCTTTCTGATGGAGGCATAATACTCCATAGTGTATATGGACCACATCTTTCTTATCCATCCGTCCATTGAAGGGCATCTTGGTTCTTTCCACAGTTTGGTGACAGTGGCCATTGGAGAAGATATTTGCAAATGACAGTACAGACAAAAGGTTGATATCCAGGATCTATAAAGAATTCTTCAAACTCAACACACACAAAACAGACAATCATATTAAAAAATGGGCAGAAGATATGAACAGACACTTCTCCAATGAAGACATACAAATGGCTAACAGACACATGAAAAAATGTTCATCATCACTAGCCATCAGGGAGATTCACATTAAAACCACATTGAGATACCACCTTACACGAGTTAGAATGGCCAAAATTAGCAAGACAGGAAACACCGTGTGTTGGAAAGGATGTGGAAAAAGGGGAACCCTCTTACACTGTTGGTGGGAAAGCAAGTTTGTATAGCCACTTTGGAAAACAGTGTGGAGATTCCTCAAGAAATTAAAATTAGAGCTTCCCTATGACCCTGCAATTTCACTACTTGGTATTTACCCCAAAGTTACAGATGTAGTGAAAAGAAGGGCCATCTGTACCCCAATGTTTATAGTGGTTTATTAATTTTAATAATTTTGTCAAAGAAACAACTCCTGATTTCATTGAACTGTTCAACTCTTTTTTTTTTTACTTCTATATAAATTTCTGATCTAATCTTTATTATTTCCCTTCTGCTGGTTTTAGACTTCATCTGTTGTTCTTTTTCTAACTCCCTTGGATATAAGGTTACATTACTTATTTGAGATTTTTCTTGCTTCTTGAAGTAGAACTGTTTGCCATATACTTCCATTTTAGGACTGCTTTTTATGCATTCCAAAGGTTTTGGACCATCATGTTTTTATTTTCATTTGTTTGCATGCATTTTTGTTATTTCTTCTTTGGTTTCCTGGTTGACTCATTCATTGTTTAGTAGCATGTTGCTTAACCTCCATGTATTTGTGGTCTTTCCAATTTTTTTTCTTGTGGTTAACTTCAAGTTTCATAGCATTGAAAAGCTGCATAGTATGGTCTCAATAGTTTTGAACTTACTGAGGCCTGATCTGTTCTGGAAAATGTACCATGTGCACTTGAATGTGTATTCTGCTGTTCTAAGATGAAATGTTATGAATATATTTGTTAAGTCTATCTGATCCAGTGTGTCATTCAAAACCATTGTTTCCTTGCTGATTTTTTTGCATAGGTGATCTGTTCATTGATGTAAGTGTGTTGATAAATATCCCCTAGTCTTATATTATTATCACTGAGTTCCTTTATGCTTGCTATTAATTGTTTTATATGTGCAGGTGCTCCAATGATAGGGGCATAAATATTTATAATTGTTAGATCTTGTTTGATAGTCTCCTTTATTGTGATATAGTGCTCCTCTTCATCTCTTGTTACAGTCATTGGCTTGAAATTTAGTTTGTCACACATAAATACTGTTCTACTGCTTTCGTTTGAAATTCATTTGCATGATAAATATTTCTACATCCCCTCACTTTCAACCTTCAGGTGTCTTTAGGTCTAAATGTGTCTCCTGCAGGCAGCCTATAAATGGGTCTTTTTAAAATCTATGCAGCCATCAAAAGAAATGAAATCTTGCCATTTGCGACAACATGGATGGAACTAGAGCGTATCATGCTTAGCAAAATAAGTCAAGCAGAGAAAGACAACTATCATATGATCTCCCTGATATGAGGAAGTGGTGATGCAACATGGGGGCTTAAGTGGATAGGAGAAGAATAAATGAAACAAGATGGGATTGGGAGGGAGACAAACCATAAGTACCTTTTAATCTCACAAAACAAACTGAGGGTTGCTGGGGGGAGGGGGTTTGGGAGAAGGGGGTGGGGTTATGGACATTGGGGAGGGTATGTGCTTTGGTGAGTGCTGTGAAGTGTGTAAACCTGGTGATTCACAGACCTGTACCCCTCGGGATAAAAATATATGTTTATAAAAAATAAAAATTATATTAAAAAAAATCTATTCTGAAACCCTATGTCTTTTGACTGGAGCACTGAATTCATTTACATTCATAGTAATTAGTGCCATCTTATTACTTGTTTTGCCATTGTTTCTGGATATTTTCTCATTCCTTTCTAGTCTTAGTCACTTTTGATCTTTCCTTTACACTCAGAGTCCCCTTTAATATTTCTTATAGGGCTGCTTTAGTGGTCATGAATTCCTTTAGATTTGTTTGTCTGGGAAACTCTTATCTCTTTCTGAATGATAGCCTTATAGAATAGGACATTCTTGGATGCAGATTTTTTTTTCCCATTTTTCACATCAAATATATCATGTCACTGTCTTCTAGATTGCCAAATTTCTGTAGCGAGATCAGCTGCTAGCCTTATGTTTTGTTTTGTTTTTTGCCTTGTAAGTTATGAACTTCTGTCTTGCTCCTTTTAGGATTCTTTCTCTATCACTGTATTTTGCAAATTTAACTAGAATACATCTTGGTGATGGCCTGCTTTTGTTGATTTTGATGGGAGTTCTGGTGCTTCCTGAATTTAGATGCCTCTTTTCTTCCCCAGATTAGGGAATTTTTCAGCTATTATTTCCTCAAATAAAACTTCTGTCCACTTTTCTTTCTTCTCCTTCTTCTGAGGCTCCTATGATAGGAATTACATTTGATTGATTTGATGAATTCCCTAAGTCTACTCTCATGATGCATCATTCCTCTTTCTTTTGTTCAGCTTTATTATTTTCATAATTCTATCTTCTATATCACTTATGTGTTTCTCTATTTTTTCCATCCCTCTGTCATCATATCTATTTGGGTTCAAATCTCAGTTTGTACAATTTTCATTTTGTCCTGACTTTTTTAATCACTTTTATCTCTGCAGTAAGAGTCTTCCTAATGTCTTCTATGCTTTTCTCAAGCCTAGTGCATACCACTACTGTTGTTCCTTTAAATTCTGGATCAGACATATTACTTATATCTGTTTTGATTAGATTCCTGGCTGTGACTGTTCTATCTTTTGGGATGAGTTCCTCTGTCTTGGCATTTTGTCTAGGTCTCTGTCTTATTCTCTATGTTAGGAAAGCCCGTTATATGTTTCCTGCTCTTAAGAGTAATTGCTTTATGAAGAAGATATCATATAATATCTAGGGCCTGGCATGTCGTGGAGTGTCTGTGGTGTGTGTTATATGCACTCTGCTGCTATGTTTTGGTGCTCTATCCTTCAGGTCAGTTGTCTGCCGAAGTTCTTCTTGCCTGCAGTGGGGATTGTCTAGACTTTGGCCAGTATATGATGAGTTTTAACTTGGTGTGATCTGCCCTGCTTGTTAAATGAGATTTGATGCTATTTCTACTAAAACCGAAACTTCAGAACTCTATGGTTATTAGACTGGTGATTTGGAGAAGGGACCTGCTGCATCAGTCCTTAGGCATATTTGCCTAAGGAAAGCAGTACCAGCAGAGCTCCATGCAAGCAGATTTGGCAGCCAGTGTTGGCACTGTGCTGTTTATTGAAATTGCTTTATGCTGAGAGGTAGAGTAGGAAAATGGTACCAATCAGCTCCTTTGCCCCAGGAGAGGGAAATACATCCCTATTCTTCTCAGGGAAGTCTTCCCAGAAGAGCAAATAGTTTCCCCTCTTGTGGCCTAAGCATTTCTCAGATTGCTGTTTTCACACTTTCTCCAGGTTTCTTGTCTGCCTGGAGCAGCTCAGTGTACTTTGGGTTCTATCCCAGCCAAGCTTGCTGACATTTAAATTTCCAAGCTTTAAGGAAATGGTGTGGTAGTGGCCTACAGACTTATTCTGGTGGAGGCTGAGGCCATGTTAGGACTGATGCCGGTTTGACCCAGATGGAGAGTCATACCAGAGCACAGAGCCATGGGTTTTGATGCAAACAAAGTCATAGAGCCAGTTTCTGGTTTACCTTCCCTCAGCAGGAATCTCTGTTATGCTGAGGAGTGGTGGAGGAAAATGGCACCAACTGTCTCCTTTGTTTCTGAGAGACATCTCTGTGAATGTCACCTCACATACGGAAGACTGAACATCTCTCTTTGTGAACCTTAGGTGTTCCTCAGATTGTGCTGTCTGCCCTGTGGTTGCTTGCCTGCCTTGCTCCAAAATTAGGGCAGAACCCTCAGGGCTCTGTCCCAGTCAGGCCCTTGGACCTTTAAAATTCCATTCCTTGGGCCCCACTGGTTGGAAAAACTAATAAACTCAGCCCCTTTCATTTTCCTAGCCAATGGCTTTGGGGAAGTGGTCTCCTCATGTGTATCCCGGTGCACTCTACTCTTCTTGCCTTTTTCTATGACAAGAGCTTCCTCCCCTCAAGCACACCCATGATACATTTTTTCCCCCAAAGCACCTCTCGGCACTTCCTACCCTCTTTGATGTGGCCTCTTCTCTCCCTCTACTTGTGAAGTTCGTTCTATCAGTCCTCAGGTCGATATCTTGGGTGTTCAGAATGATTCGGTATTTATCTAGCCATGTTCAAGGGATGAGGCAAGTCTAGTGTCCTCCTACTATGCTGCCATCTTAGCTTCCCAACCTAGATATACATTTTATTTTATCAAATCTAATGTGGTCTAAATCCAGATTGAAGAATGAAAAACATGGGAACTGTCTTGCCTTTTATTTTTTTTTCATTTATTTTCTTTCCTTTTTTAAAAATTTTATTTTATTTTTTCAGTGTTCCCAGATTCATTGTTTATGCACCACAAACAGTGCTCTTTGCAATATGTGCCTCCTTACCCATCTCTTCACCTCTCCTTTCTCAAACTCTCCATTTGTTTCTCAGAGTTCATCGTCTCTCATGGTTCAGCTCCCCCTTCAATTTCCCCAAATTCACTTTTCCTTTCTTTTTTCTAATGCCCTCCATGTTATTCCTTATGTTCCACAAGTAAGTGAAACCATATGATAATTGAATTTCTCTGCTTGACTTATTTCACTCAGCATAATCTCCAATCCCGTCCACGTTGATTTAAAAAAAAAAAAAAAAGTTGGGTATTCATCCTTTCTAATGGCTAAGTAATATTCCATTGTATATATGGACTCTTTTTTTTTTTTTTTTATCCTTTCCTCTGTTGAAGGGCATCTTGGCTTTTCCCAATTTGGTGATTGTGGACATTGTTGCTATGAACATCAGGCTACATATGGCCCTTCTTTTCATTACATCTGTGTCTTTGGCATAAATACCCAGTAGTATAATTGCAGAGTCATAGGGTAACTCTTTTTTTTTTTTTAATTTTTTGAGGAATCACCACACAGTTTTCCAAAGTGGCTATACCAACTTGCATTCCCACCAACAGTGTAAGAGGGTTCCCCTTTCTCCACAGGCTCTCCAACATTTGTTTTTTCCTGTCTTGTTAATCTTTGCCATTCTAACTGGTATAAGGTGGTATCTCAATGTGCTTTTTTTTTTTTAAGATTTTATTTATTTATTTGACAGAGAGAGATCACAAGTAGGCAGAGAGGCAGGCAGAGAGAGAGAGGAGGAAGCAGGCTCCCTGCTGAGCAGAGAGCCCGATGCGGGACTCGATCCCAGGACCCTGAGATCATGACCTGAGCTGAAGGCAGCAGCTTAACCCACTGAGCCACCCAGGTGCCCCTCAATGTGCTTTTGATTTGAATTTCCCTGATGGCCAATGATTATGAACATTTTCTCATGTGTCTGTTAGCCATTAGTATGTCTTCTTTGGAGAAGTGTCTGTTCATGTCTTCTGCCCATTTTTTGATGTGATTATGTGTTTTTTTGAGTGTTGAGTTTGAAGAGTTCTTTACAGATCTTGGATATCAGCCCTTTGTCTGTTGTGTCATTTGCAAATATCTTCTCCCATTCCATGGGTTGCCTCTTTGTTTTGTTGACCATTTCCTTTGCTGTGCAGAGGTTTTTGATCTTGATAAAGTCCCAAAAGTTCATTTTTGCTTTTGTTTCTTTTGGCTTTGGAGATTCATGTCTTAAAATAAGTTGCTGTGGTCAATGTCAAAGAGGTAAAGTTCTTTAAAACCTCCCCCAAATTCCTTATAATAGAGTCTCCCTCACCTTCCCCCACATTATGCAAAGAAATATTGTGCTTCTAATAAAAGGAAAAGAGTATATATAACAAATAAAACCTTTAGTGGAAGGGTGCCTGGGTGGTTCATTCGGTTATGTGTCTGCGTTTTGCTCAGGTCGTGATCCTCAGATCCTGAGATTCAACCTCCAGTGGGGAGACTGCTTCTCCTTCTCCCTCTGTCCCTCCTTGCCATTCATGTTCTCTCTATCTCTCCCATAAATAAATAAAATCTTAAAAAAAAGAAAAACTTTAATGGAAGTCTAACGTTTAAAATACACAAAAGTATAACTGTTGTGGTTGAAACAAGCTGGAGAGAAAGGTAAGAACAAATATCACCTGCTCTTCATCTCATACATGTCTTAAGAGTATTTCTCCAGAAACCTAAGATGTGAGAAGTGCAATTTTATTTTTTAGAACTTTTATTTTAATTCCACTTAGAAAACAAAGGGTGATTCACCATCAAACATACAACATACCTCAAACATTCATCAAACATACAACACCCAGTGCTCATTACAACAAATGCCCTCCAAAATAACCATCACCCATTTAACCCTTTCCCCACCCACCTCCCGCCAAGTATCCTTCAGTTTGTTCTCTATAGTTAAGTGTCTGTATTATAGTCCCCCCCCCCATATTTATCTGTCCTGTTGGTCCAACTCCACATTTGAGTGACAGCATACTGTACTTGTCTTTCTCTGACTTATTTCACTTCTCTAGCCCCATCTATGTCCCTGAAAACTGCAAGAGTGCATTCTATTTTATGGCTGAGTAATATTCCATTGTCTGTTTACACAATTTATTTCTTCTTAATTTTTTTTTGTTTTGTTTTGACAATTAACTTTATTGCTCCCTTAATACTGGCATGCTAAAGGACCAGTATCTTCTAACTGATGCATTAAACAGTCTTCACATGTTGCTTTGTGTGCTAGAATACTTGCCTAGTGATTTAACTCCCTTCTTAAATTTAAATTCAATTAACATATAAGTGTATTATTAATTTCAGAGGTGTATTTCAGTGATTCATCAGTCTTGTGTAATACCCAGTGCTCATTAAATTATGTGCTTTCCTTAATGTCCATCACCTAGTTACCCCATCCTCCCATAATCTCCCTTCCAGCAACGCTGCTTGTTTCCTGTTATTAAGTCTCTTATGGTTTGTCTCCATCTCTGATTTCGTCTTGTTTTATGTTTCCCTCCTTTCCTTATGATCCTTTTTTTTGTTCCTCAAATTTCACATATAAGTGAAATAATATGATAATTTTCTTTCTCTGATTGATTTATTTCACCTAGCATAATACCTTGCCTAATGTTAGCGTATAGTTACTCAAAATATGTTCTTATAATTGTTTGTATTTATTAGGTGTATTTTCTTAGGTGTATTTCTTAGGTTGTGATCTCTGCTTTTTATTCATGATTTTTTTAATGCGGGTCCTTTCTCTCTCTCTCTCTCTCTCTCTCTCTCTTTTTGATAAGTCTGGCCAGAGCTTCATCAATCTTTTAATTCTTTCCAAAAACCAGCTCCTAGTTTTCTTGATCTCTTCTATTGTTCTTCTGGTTTCTGTTTCATTGATTTCTCTTCTAATCTTTATTAATTCTCTTCTCCTATTGTGTTAAAGATTTATTTGCTATTCTTTCTCTAGTTCCTTTTGGTATAAGGTTAGGTTTTGTGTTTGAGACTTTTCTTGTTTCTTGAGAAAGGCTTATATTTCCATATACTTCCCTCTTAGGACTGCCTTTGTTGCATCCCAAAGATTTTGAACAGTCGTGTTTTCATTTTCATATTTTTCCCTGAATATTTTCAATTCTTTAATTTCATGGTTGACCTCTTCATTCTTTAGTATGGCACTCTTTACCCTCCATATATTTTAGATCTTTCCAAATTTCCTCTTGTAATTGAGTTCAAGTTTCAAAGCATTGTTGTCTGAACATGTGCAGGGGATGATCCCAAACTCTCTCTCTCTCTCTCTTTTTTTTTTTTTATTTTTTGGTTTAATTTACTTTTGTCATGGTTCCAAGATTCATTGTTTATGCACCACACCCAGTGCTCCATGCATTACATGTCCTTCTTAATACCCACCGCCTGGCTCAGAGCCATATGTACTCCAATGATCCCAATATTTTGGTGCCAGTTGAGACCTGATTTGTTACACATTATGTGATCTATTCTGGAGAATGTTTCATGTGCACTCAAGAAGAATGCATATTCTTTTGTTTTAGAATGGAATGTTCTGAATATATCTGTGAAGTCCATCTGGTCCTTTGGTTCCTTGTTGATCTGCTTCTTTGATGATCTGTCCATTACAGTTAGTAGAGTTAATGCCCCCTACTATTATTGTATTATTATCAATGTGTTCCTTTAATTTTGTTATTGGTTGGTTTATATACTTGGCTGATACCATGTTAGGGGCATAAATATTTTCAGTTGTTAGATTTTTTTGTTTGATAGACATTTTAAGTATGATATAATGTCCTTCCTCATCTCTCATTACAGTCTTTGGTTTAAAATTTAATTGATCTGATATAAAGATTGCCACCCCAGCTCCTTTTGATGTCAGTTAGCTTGAGAAATGGCTTTCCACACCCTCACTTTAAATATGGAGTTTTGTTTGGGTCTAAAGGGAGTCCCTTGCAGACAGCAAAGCAGACAGCTTTTTTTTTTTTATCCAATGTGATACCCGTGTCTTCTGATTAGAGCATTTAGCTCATTTACATACAGAGTAACAAATGAAAGATACGTATTTAGTGCCACTATATTACATGTGAAATCACTGTTTATGTATATTGTCTCTGTTCCTTTTTGGTCTATGTTACTTTTGGGCTCTCTCTTTGCTTAAAGGACCCCCATTAATATCTCATGCAGGCCTGGTCCAGTCATCATAAATTCTTTTGGTTTGTTTTCACTGGAAGCTTTTTATATCTATTTTGAGTGACAATCTTGATGGATAAAATATTCTTGGCTGCACTGTTTTCTCACTTAGCACCATGAATATGTCATGCCAGTCCTTTCTGGCATTTCAGGTCTCCATGGATAAGTCTCCTGCCAGCTTAATGCTTCTACCTTTGTAGGTTAAGTACCTCTTGTCCAAGTCTGCTTTCAGGATTTTCGTTTTGTCTCTGAGATTTGAAAGCTTTGCTATCATATGTTGAGTTGTTGACCTATTTATACTGATTTTGTGGAGGGTTCTCTGTGCCTGTTGGATTTGAAAACTGGTGTCTTTCCACAGATTAGGGAAGTTAGCAGGTATAATTTGCTACAATATACCTTTTGCCCCTCTCTCTTTCCTCTTCTTCTGGGGTCCCAATTATTCTAATATTGTTTCACCTTATGGTATAATTTATCTTTCAAATTCTCCCCTCGTAATCTAGCAGTTCTTTATTTCTCTTTTTCTCAGCTTTATATATTCTCCATGATTTTGTCTTCTATAACACTAACTCTCTTCTGCCTCATTTATCCTAGCAGATTGATCCTCCATTTTTATTGTATCTCATTAATAGCCTTTTTATTTCAACTTGATTAGATTTTAGTTATTTTATTTCTCCAAAAAGGGATTCTCTAGTATCTTTTATTTGTTCTTCACACCCAGTCACTATCTTTAAAATTATTATTCTGAACTCTAGTTCTGACATCTTACTTAAATTCATACTGATTAGGTCCCTGGCAGTCAGTCCTGCTTCTGGTTTTCTTTATGGAGGTGAGTTTTTCCAACTTGTAATTCTGCCCAGGGAAGAATAGATAAATGAGAGAGAAAAATACTAAAATGGCAACAATGACCCCAGAGAAATATACACTAAATAAATCAGAAGAGACCCAAACCTGCAAAAAAAAAAAAAAAAAAAAAGAAAGAAAGAAAGAAAAAGAAAAGAAAGAATGTGTAATAAGAGAGGTGAACAAAACAACAATACACTGGATCTTGTGTTTATTTTGGTCTGTGTGTTAGAAAAGTATGTATATTAAAATTGTAAAGAAAAACATATATTTACAAAAATTAAATTAAATAAAATGAAAGCATAGAATGTAACTGTAAAAATAATATGGACTCTGAAAAACAATCTGAAGGTTTTGAAGGGGGGTGTGAGGTCAGGGTACCAGGTGGTGGGTATTATAGAGGGCACAGATTGCATGGAGCATTGGGTGTGGTGCAAAATAATGAATACTTATGCTGAAAATAAATAAAAATTAAATTTAAAAAAATTAAAAGTAAGGAAAAAAAGAGAAAAAAAAAACAGACAGGTAAACAGAATAGAGCAATGCACTTTACCCTGGGCATATTTTGGTCTGTTTGTTAAAAGAAACTATATCACCAAATTGTAAAGAACAAAAACACACATATATATATATACAAAAATAATATTAAGTTCAATGAAAGTATAGAATATAACTGTAAAGATGAAAATTTAAAAAGACTTTAAAAAGGAGAGAATATCTTCAGGCAGGTGAAGAGAACAGAGGACTACTCCAGATTCTGGGAGTAATATGGTCTGTTTGTTTGAAGAAAATGAGTCCCAAAAATTATAAAAAATAAAAAGTTATATATATACAAAAATAAAATTAAGTACAATGAAAGGATAGATTATAAGTGTAAAAAGGAAAATTAAGAAAGAGTTGAGAAAATAGGAAATTGGTTGAAAAGGAAAGAGAAAAAAAATTAAAATTCAAAGACAAAAGAATCACGAAAAAAACCACCATAAATTCTATATACTGTTTTCTGCTAGCACTAGAGTTTTGCACTTCAGTGTGATCGGTACACTTGGTCTTAGCCAGATGTTCTTGCTGATCTTCTAGGGGAGGTGTCTGTTGCACTGATTCTCAGGTGTCTTTGCACCCAGCAGAATTGTACTGCACTTACATGGGTTCAGGCTAAGTAAGCAGCTCCAACTTGCTCTATGTGTCTTTTGTTCCCTGAAGACTTTCTGTTCTGCTTTAGAGGATGAAAATAAAAATGGCGGCCTCCCAATCTCCAGCCCCAGAACTGAAAGCTCACATCCCCCCACACTCTGCAGTGCACCCTCAGGGAAAACCAGTCAATCACTCCTGTCTCTCTTGTTTCCATCCACATTTATGCCCACCCAGCCTGAGACTGAGCATTTTTATCTCAGATATGTGACCCTCTGCTTCATGTCTCCAAACCCTACAAACTCCTGCCACTCTGGAGGGAGGGGGATCTCGCTACAGTTCTGCCTCTTGATGGGCCTCTGCCTCAATAGTTGTTGCCTGATCACGTGGCAGTTCAGGATTTATGGCAACACTGAGCAGAAAGTCCATTCCTGATCTCACTGCTTGCGTCTGGCTTCCCTGCTCCAATGCTTAGGAACTCTGCTGCTCTCAGGTCCCCCATTCTTTCTGTGACCCTGGGGATTTTAGGACCACTTTGTCCCACATAGGATTCTTCCCTACTTTGCTACCTGAGAACCTTTCAGTCAGGGACACCCCTCACTGGAGCAGACTTCTAAAAATGTTCTGATTTTGTCTCCCACTGCTGTATTACTTTCCAGTAGCTGGCTTACAGGGGCTCCCTCCCCCCTTAGTTTATCTTCTGATATATGTCTCTTATTCACTTCTCCACACATCTTACCTTGTAAAAGGTGGTCACTTTTCTATTTGTAGAATTACAGCAATTCTTTTATTAGCTCTCTGGTTGAGTTCACAGGTGTTCAGATTTATTTGATGGCTATCTGGCTGAATTCCAGGGACCAGATGAAACTAGTGTGCCCTACTCCTCGGCCATCTTCCTCCTCATTCATCCATTTTGAAAGTATTTTTGTTATAGTATAAAACAAGTGGTCCAGTTTCATTCCTTTGCATGTTACTGTCCAGTTTTCTGAAGACCACTTGTTGAAGGTACTTTTCTATTCTTCTGCCAGTACCATACTGTTTTGATCAATACAGCTTTGGAATATAACTTGAAGTCCAGAATTGTGATGCCTCCAGGGGTGCTTTTCTTTATCTAGGTTGTTTTGGCTATTCAGGGTGGGGCATTTTGTGTTTCCATACAAACTGTAGGAGTGTTTGAGTTCTGTGAAAAATGCTCTTGGTATTTTGATAGGGATTTCATTAAATGTATAGATTGCTTTCAGTAGTTTAGACATTTTAAAAATATTTTTCTTCCAATCCATGAGCATCTTTCCATTTCTTTGTGTCATCTTCAATAATTTTCATTAATGTTTTATAGTTTTCAGAATACAGACGTTTCACCTCTTTGCTTAGTTTTATTCCCAGTTATTTATTTATTTATTTGGTGAAAAGGAAGGAATACATTATTTATTTGTTTGTTTGTTTGTTTGTTTTTCATTATGTCCAGTTAGCCATCATGTAGTGCATCATTAGTTTTTGATGTAATGTTCAACAATTCATTAGTTGTGTATAACTCCCAGCACTCATCACATGTGATGAGCAACATGTGCCCTTCTTAAAGCTATGGTCTTTGGTGTAATTATAAATGGGATGGTTTTCTTACTTCTCTTCCTGATATTTCAATATGTAATAATATAATGTGTATTGTATAGAGATGCAATAGTGTTCTGCACATTGATTTTATGCCCTGTGGCTTTCTTGAATTTATCAGATCTAGCAGTTTTGGTTTTTTTTTTTTTTTTTTTTGAGGTTTTCTATAAAGTGTATCATGTCATCTGCAAATAGTGAAAATTTGACTTCTCCCTTGTCAATTTGGATTCATTTTATTTATTTTTGTCTGCCATCTAGGACTTCAAGTGCTATGTTAAATAACTCTGGTGAGAGTGGACACCTCTGTCTTTTTCCTGACAATAGAGGAAAATCTGTTTTTCCTCATGGAGGATGATATTGGGTGTGGGTTTTTCACATATAGCATTTACTGTGTTATGATATGTTCCTCTAAGCCTACTTTGTTGAAGGATTTTTACCATGAATCATGGTTGTAATTGGAATCAGACTATTTCTTGTCTCATAGAATGAATTTGGAAGTTTTCCTTTCTCTTTTATTTATTTTTTTTTTTTTGTAATACTTTGGGAAGAATATGTATTAACTGTTCTTTAAATACTTGTAGAATTCTCCTGAGAATCCATCCGGTACTGGAGTTTTGTTTTTTGGGAGTTTTTAAATTATTGATTCAATTTCTTTGCAATTTCTATTTCTTCCCATTTCAGATTTGGTAATATGTGTTTATAGGATTTTTTTTTTTATTTCTCCCAGGCTGCCCAGTTTTGGGGCATATACTTTTTCACAATATTCCCTTATAATTGTTTGTATTTCTGTGGTGTTGTTTGTTTCTACTCTCCCATGCATGATTTTAATTATTTATTTACTTTTTCTTTCTTTCTGATGCATCTGGCTAGTGGTTTATTAATTTTGTTAATTAAAAAAAACAGCTCCTAGTTTCATTGATCTGTTCTATTGTTTTTCAGTTTCTATATAATTTATTTCTGCTGTAGTTTTTATTATTTCTTCCTTCTCCTGGTTTTTGGCTTTGTTTGTTTTTTTTGTCTAGCCTTTCATGTAAAGTTTATTTGTTTACTTGAGATTCTTCTTGCTGTTTGAGCTAGACCTGTATTGGTCTATACTTCCTTCTTAAGACAACTTTTGCTGTTTCCCAAAGGTATTATACTGTTGTTTTTCATTTTCATTTGTTTTGTATGTAAAATGTTATTTCTTCTTTGATTTCCTGATTGACCTATTTATTGTTTAGTAGCATGTTGTTTAAATTCCATGTAATTGTGGTATTTCCAAACATTTTCTTATAGAACTTTGCTAAAAGTAAACTTCTAGTTGCATCATGTTGTGCTCAGAATAGGTGTATGGTATGAATTCAATCTTTTTGTACCTATTGAGGCCCGTTTTTTGACATATTATGTGATCTATTCTGGAAAACGTTCCATGTGCACTTGGAAAATAATGTATATTCTGTTCTTTTAGGATGGAATGTTCTGAATATATCTTCTAAGTCCATCTGTTCCAGGGTGTTATTTAAAGCTATTGTTTCCTTGTTTATTTTCTATTTAAATTGTCTATCCATCGATGTAAGTGGGGTGTTAAAGTACCCTACTATTACTGTATTATTGTATTATTTCACTTTGCATTTGTTACTGAAGTTTTATATAATCAGGTGCCTAAATATTTGCATTTGTTAGAATTTAGTATTGGATTGTTTCCTTCATGATTATAGAAGTCCCCCCCTTGGTCTCCTATTATAGTCTTTGTTTTATAATCTAGTTTGTCTGATATAAGTATTGTTACTCCAGCTTTCTTTTGCCATCCCTTTGCATGATAGATGTCTCCATCCACTTACTTTCTTTTTTAAAAAAATATTTTATTTATATATTAGACACAGAGAAAGAGAGCATAAGCAGGGAAAATAGCAGAGGGAGAGGGAGAAGTAGACTCATTGCTGAGCAGGGACCCTTATGCAGGGCTCAATAGCAGGACCCCAGGATCATGACCTGAGCTGAAGGCAGATATTTAATGAATGAACAACCCAGTTGCCCCTCTCCTTCCATTACTTTCAGTCTGCAGGTGTCTTTAGGTCTAAAATGTGTCCTTTGTAGGCAACATATAGATGGTTCTTGTTTAATTATCCATTCTATTACCCTATGTGTTTTGATTAGAGCAGTTAGTACATTTATTTTCACTGTAATTTTGGATACATATGTACTTAATGACATTTTGCTACCTATTTTGTCATTGTTTCTGAAGATTTTCTTTGATTATTTCTTGTTTTGTCAGTTTTGGTATTTCCTTCCACTCAAAGTGTTCCCTTTAATATTTCTTGCAGGACTGGATTAGTGGCCATGAACTCTTTTAGGTTTTGTTGTCTGGAAAATTATTTATCTCTCCTATTTTGAATCATAGCCTTGCTGGATAAAGTATTTTTGGCTGCAGAATTTTCCCATTTGGGACTTTGAATATATCATGCCACTTCCTTCTCACATAGCAAGTTTCTTTTGAGAAACTTCCAGCTAGTCTTATGGGTTTTCCCTTTTAAGGTAAGAACTTTTGTCTTACTGCCGTTAAGATTTTCTCTTTATCATTAGATTTTGGAAATTTATTATAATATGTCTTGGTGTTTTCCTGCTTTTGTTGATTTTGATGGAAGTTCTCTGTGCCTCCTGGGTTTAGATGTCTATTTTATTCCCCAGATTAGGTACATTTTCTGCTTTTATTTCGTCAAATAATTTTTCTGCCCCTCTTCTCTCTTTTCTTCTGAGACCTCCATAATACAACTGTTATTATGTATGACGGAGTCACTGAGCACCCTAGGTCTACTCTCCAGTTTCACAATTCTTTTTTCTCTCTCTCTTTTTTATAGATTCAGTACTTTGTCCATTTCTTTGTCTTCTAGGTCACTAATTTATTTCTC
The DNA here is from genome assembly GCF_964662115.1 of Mustela nivalis. Classification (NCBI taxonomy): domain Eukaryota; kingdom Metazoa; phylum Chordata; class Mammalia; order Carnivora; family Mustelidae; genus Mustela; species Mustela nivalis. The sequence goes on from NC_139040.1 coordinate 72,466,366, forward strand.
TGCCTCTTCCAGACTCCTGTTCACTGCAAGTATGCTTCTAAACTCTATTGCACTATTCATCTCTGATTCTTTTTTAACTCTTCTATCTCTATGTTAAGGGTCTCACTGATATCTTCTATTCTTTACTCAAGCACAGTGAGTATACTTATGCCTGTTGTTTTAAATTATTTATTAAGCCTGTTACATATATCTCGTTTGCTTTAACTTTGGCTTTGACCTTATCTTTTTCTTTCATTTTGGATAAATTCCTCAATCTTTGCATTTTGTCTAAGTCTCTTTCTTCATCTCTGTGTTAGTAAAGCCAGTTATGTTTCCTGCTCTTGACAGTGACAGCCTTATGAAGAGGCCATGTAGTGGTCAAGTACTTTCATTTCAGAGAGTGTCTCCAATGTAAGCTTATTGTGCTCTGATATTGTGTTTTGGCTGCTCTATACTTCAGACCAGCCATATACTGCTGTGGTCAGTGTTTGATCCTTGGCCTAAATGCAGTGAGATTTAACTAGGTGTGCTCATGTCAGCTTGTAAAATGAGATGTGACACCACCTCTATCAGAACAGAGGCCCTGAAAAACTCTCTTGTCAGGAGATGCAATACGGGGAGGGGTTTGTTCTGGTGCTCTATGGGTGGAACCAGATGTGCTGAGACTCAATCAGAGGTGTCTGAGAAAGAAAGTCACACTGGAGTACATGAGGTGGGGTTTGGTGTAAGCATGACAGGTGGCAAGTATATGTTCTGCACAGCTTCCATCAGGTGTCTCTGTTTATACTGAGGGGCAGAGGAGGGAAATGGCACCAACCATCTCCTTTGTTCCCAAAGAGGTATCTCTGTGAATACTGCCTCTCTTGGACATGGTCTGAGAAGAACAAATAATCTCCCCATTGTGTGCCCCAGGCTCTCTTCAGATCACTGTTTCCACATTGTCTCCCCCCAAAACGTTTGCATTCCTTCTCTCTAGGAACAGTGCAGCCTAACCCAGACAAGCCCACTGGTTATAGGCTTTAGCTTTACTGGTTGCAAGAAATAATGAAATTCAGCCCCTCTTGTTTTCCCAGCCAGTGGCTTTGGGGAAATGTTCTCCTTCTGTGTTACCCTGTGTGCTCCTATCTCTCACTATTCTCCTTTATTATGACTCCCTTCCCTCCCCAGCATACAGCCATTTATCTCCTAAATCATGCCCTGGACTTCCAATCATCTTCAGTATGGTCTCCTCTTCTCTCATTAGTTGTGGAATTTGTTCTTTCTGTCTTCAGGTCAATTTCTGGGGTTAGAGATGATCTGATGATTACCTAGTTGTGTTCATGGGATGAGCTGAACCTAGGTTCCTCCTACTCTGCCACTGTTTTCTTCTCTCCTTAAGGAGTACAGTTTTAAGTATTCTTCTGTATACGTGGTTTGTAAAATGTGTTTCTTAAAGCTTTATATGCAAGAAATCTTTCAAGAGCTTTGCAAATAGTTTTTTTCAGAATTCCTTTTTAAAATATGTACTGGTTTTCTGATTCCATACAAATTTCAGGATTGTTTGTTCCAGCACTTAGAAAAATGCTGCTGGAATTTTTATTGCAATGGCACTGAAAGTATAGATTACTCTGGACAATGTAAGACATTTTTTAAAAGATTTTATTTATTTATTTGACAGACAGAGATCATAAGTAGGCAGAGAGGCAGGCAGGGAAGGGGGGGAGCAGGGCCCCTCTAAGCAGAAAGCCTGATGTGGGGCTTGATCCCAACACCCTGAGATCATGACCTGAGCTGAAGGCAGAGGCTTAACCCACTGAGCCTCCCAGGCTCCCCCAATATAAACATTTTACAATGTTTATTCTTCCGATCCATGAGCATAGAAAGTTTTTCGATCATTTTGTGTCTTCTTCAATTTCTTTCATGAGTGTTCTGTAGTTTCTTGAGTACAGATTGTTACATCTTTGGTTAGGTTTATTCCAAGGTACCTTGGATTAGATAGATTAGATTGATTCTATAATTTCCCTTTCTATATTTTCATTGTTAGTGTATAAGAAAGCAACAGATTTCTGTTCATTGATTTTGCATCCTGCCACATTACTGAATTGCTGTATGAGTTTCAGTAATTTGGGGGTGGGGTCTTTGGTGTTTTCCACATAAAGTATCATGTTATCTGTGAAGAGAGTTTGACTTCTTTACCAATTTGAATACCTTTAATTTATTTTTGTTCTCTGATCACTGTTGTTAGGACTTCTAGTACTATGATGAACAACAGTGGTGAAGGTGGGCATCCTTGTTGTATTCCTGATCTCAAAGGGAAGGCTGTGAGCTGAGAATGATATTTGCTGTGGGTATTTCATAGATGGATTTTATGAAGTTGAAGAATGTTCCCTCTATACTTATACATTGAAGAGTTTTAATCAGGAAAGGGTGCTGTATTTTGTCATTGATTTTCCTGCATCAATTGAGAGGACAATGTGATCTTCTCTCTTCTCTTATTGATTTGTTCTATCACATTTATCAATTTGTAAAAGTTACCACCTTTGCATTCCTGGGACAACTCTCACCTGGTCATGGTGGACAAACTTTTAATGTACCGTTGGATTTTATTAGCTAGGATCTGGTTGAGAATCTTGGTATCAATATAATCAGAGATATTGGTCTGAAATTCCCATTTTTGATGGGGTCTTGGCTTGGTTTGGGGATCGGGGTATTGCTGGCATCATAGAAAGAGTCTGGAAGTATTCCTTCTATTTCAATTTTTTTGAAACAGCTTCAGGAGAATAGGTACAATTTGTTCTTTGAATGTTTGGTAGAATTGCCCAGGGAATCCATCAGGTCCTGGGCTCTTGTTTTTGGGGAAAATTTTCATAACCCCTTCAATCTCTTTACTAGATATTTATCTATTCATGTTGTCAATTTCTTCTTGTTTGTGTTGGAAGTTATAGGTTTCTTGGAATGCATCCATTTTCTTCTAGGTTGCTTAACTTATTAGCAAACAATTGTTGATAATAATTTCTGATGATCGTTTCTATTTTCTTGGTGTTAGTCGTGATCTCTCCCCTTTCACTCATAATTTTATTAATTTGGGTCCTCTCTCTTTCATTTTGGATTAATTTGGCCAGTGGTCTATAGATTGTATTAATTCTTTCAAAGTCATCAAATCACTAAGGAAATGTTGAAAAAAAAAAAGATGTGGGGGCATCACATTGTCTGATTTAAAGCTTTATTACAAAGCTGTTATCACCAAGACAACGTGATACTGGCACAAAAACAGACACATAGCCCAGATATGGACCCTCAACTCTATGGTCAAATAATCTTCGACAGAGGAGGAGTCAAGATGGCGGAGAAGTAGCAGGCTGAGACTACTTCAGCTACCAGGAGATCAGCTACATAGCTTATCTAAAGATTGCAAACACCTGAAAATCCATCGGCAGATCGAAGAGAAGAACAGCAATTCTGGAAACAGAAGAACAACCACTTTCTGAAAGGTAGGACCGGCGGAGAAGTGAATCCAAAGCGACGGGAAGATAGACCCCGGGGGAAGGGGCCGGCTCCCGGCAAGCAGCTGAGCAACGGAGCACAAAATCGGGACATTTAAAAATCTGTTCCACTGAGGGACATCACTCCAGAGGCTACACCGGGGCAAAGCCCACGCGGGGTCAGCATGGCCTCAGGTCCCGCAGGGTCACAGAAGGATCGGGGGTGTCTGAGTGTCGCAGAGCTTGCAGGTATTGGAACGGGAAAGCCGGCTACAGAGACAGAGCCAACAGTAAGATCACAGCTCAGTGTTACCTTGAACCGGTCGCAGGCTCGGTGAGATCGGAGCACGGCCGCAGGTCAGGCCAACAGGAGTAACTGGGCGCTGTTCTCTGAAGGCGCACTGAGGAGTGGGGCCCTGGGCTCTGGGCTCCAATGGGCTGGAGACCAGGAGGCCGCCATTTGAATTCCCATCCTCCGGAACTCTATGGAAAGCGCTCAGGAAACAAAAGCTCCTGAAAGCAAACCCGAGCGGATTACTCACCCCGGCCCCTAGTAAGGGCGGTACAATTCCGCCTGGGGCAAAGACACTTGAGAATCACTACAACAGGCCCCTCCCCCAGAAAATCAACAAGAAATCCAGTCGAGACCAAGTTCGCCTACCAAGGAGTATAGTTTCAATACCAAGGAGAGCAGCAGAATTCCAGAGGAGGGGAAAGCAAAGCACGGAACTCATGGCTTTTTCCTTGTGATTTTTTTAGTCTTGCAGTTAATTTAATTTTTTTTTTCATTTTTTTTTTCTCGCCTTCTGGTAATTTTTTTTTAACTTTTACCTTTTTCTTTTTTAACGTTTTTTAACTAGTTTATCCAATATATATATTTTTTTCTTTTTAATATTTTTCTTATTTGTTTTCTTTTTTAAAATTCTTTTCTTTTCTTTTTTTTTCTTATATTTTCTTTTTTTCTTTCTTCCTTTTTGAACCTCTTTTTATCCCCTTTCTACACACTCACAAAATGGGATCTCTTCTAATTTGGTTAAAGCATATTGTCCTGGGGTTGTTGCCACCCTTTTAGTATTTTACTTGCTCCTTCATATACTCTTATCTGGACAAAATGACAAGATGGAAAAATTCAAAACAAAAAAAAAAAGAACAAGAGGCAGTACCAAAGGCTAGGGACCTAATCAATACAGACATTGGTAATATGTCAGATCTAAAGTTCAGAATGACAATTCTCAAGGTTCTAGCCGGGTTCAAAAAAGGCATGGAAGATATTAGAGAAACCATCTCGAGAGATATAAAAGCCATTCTGGAGAAATAAAAGAACTAAAATCAAATCAAGTTGAAATTAAAAAAAGCTATTAATGAGGTGCAATCAAAAATGGAGGCTCTCACTGCTAGGATAAATGAGGCAGAAGAAAGAATTAGGGATATAGAAGAGCAAATGACAGAGAATAAAGAAGCTGAGCAAAACAGGAACAAACAGCTAATGGACCACGAGGGGAGAATTCGAGAGATAAGTGACACCATAAGATGAAACAACATTAGAATAATTGGGATTCCAGAAGAAGAAGAAAGCGAGAGGGGAGCAGAAGGTATACTGGAGAGAATTATCGGGGAGAATTTCCCCAATATAGCAAAAGGAACGAGCATCAAATTCAGGAGGTTCAGAGAATGCCCCTCTAAATCAATAAGAATAGGCCCACACCCCGTCAACTAATAGTAAAATTTACAAGTCTCAGTGACAAAGAGAAAATCCGGAAAGCAACCCGGGAAAAGGAGTCTGTAACATACAATGGTAAAAATATTAGATTGGCAGCTGACTTATCCACAGAGACCTGGCAGGCCAGAAAGAGCTGACATGATATTTTCAGAGCAATAAACGAGAAAAACATGCAGCCAAGAATACTATATCCAGCTAGGCTATCATTGAAAATAGAAGGAGAGATTAAAACCTTCCAGGACAAAAACAAAAACTAAAAGAATTTGCAAACAACAAACAAGCTCTACAGGAAATATTGAAAGGGGTCCTCTAAGCAAAGAGAGAGCCTACAAGTGGTAGATCAGAAAGGAACAGAGACCATATACAGTAACAGTCACCTTACAGGCAATACAATGGCACTAAATTCATATCTCTCAATAGTTACCCTGAATGTTAATGGGCTAAATGCCCCTGTCAAAAGACACAGGCTATCAGAATGGATAAAAAAACAAAACCCATCTATATGTTGCCTCCAAGAAACTCATTTTAAGCCCGAAGACACCTCCAGATTTAAAGTGAGGGGGTGGAAAAGAATTTACCATGCTAATGGACATCAGAAGAAAGCAGGAGTGGCAATCCTTATATCAGATCCATTAGATTTTAAGCCAAAGACTATAATGAGAGATGAGGAAGGACACTATATCATACTCAAAGGGTCTGTCCAACAAGAAGATTTAACAATTTTAAATATCTATGCCCCCAACGTGGGAGTAGCCAAATATATAAACCAATTAATAACAAAATCAAAGAAACACATCAACAATTATACAATAATAGTAGGGGACTGTAACACTCCCCTCACTGAAATGGACAGATCATCCAAGCAAAAGATCAGCAAGGAAATTAAGGCCTTAAATGACACACTGGACCAGATGGACATCACAGATATATTCAAAACATTTCATTCCAAAGCAACAGAATACACATTCTTCTCTAGTGCACATGGAACATTCTCCAGAATAGATCACATCCTCGGGCCTAAATCAGGACTCAACCGGTATCAAAAGATTGGGATCATTCCCTGCATATGTTCAGACCACAATACTCTAAAGCTAGAACTCAACAAAAGGAAGTTTGGAAAGAACCCAAATACATGGAGACTAAACAGCATCCTTCTAAAGAATGAATGGGTCAACCGGGAAATTAAAGAAGAATTGAAAAAAATTATGGAAACAAATGATAATGAAAAGACAACGGTTCAAAATCTGTGGGACACAACAAAGGCAGTCTTGAGAGGAACATATATACCGGTAAAAGCCTTTCTCAAGAAACAAGAAAGGTCTCAGGTACACAACCTAACCCTACACCTAAAGGAGCTGGAGAAAGAACAAGAAAGAAATCCTAAGCCCAGCAGGAGAGAGAAATCATAAAGATCAGAGCAGAAATCAATGAAATAGAAACCAAAAAATGAATAGAACAAATCAACGAAACTAGGAGCTGGTTCTTTGAAAGAATTAATAAAATTGATAAACACCTGGCCTGACTTATCAAAAGGAAAACAGAAAGGACCCAAATAAATAAAATCATGAATGAAAGAGGAGAGATCACAACTAACACCAAAGAAATGCAAACTATTATAAGAACATACTATGAGCAACTCTACGCCAATAAATTTGACAATCTGGAAGAAATGGATGCATTCCTAGAAACATATAAACTACCACAACTCAATCAGGAAGAAATAGAAAGCCTGAACAGACCCATAACCAGTAAGGAGATTGAAACAGTCATTAAAAATCTCCAAACAAACAAAAGCCCAGGGCCAGACGGCTTCCCGGGGGAATTCTACCAAACACTTAAGGAAGAACTAATTCCTATTCTCCTGAAACTGTTCAAAAAAATAGAAATGGAAGGAAAACTTCCAAACTCATTTTATGAGGCCAGCATCACCTTGATCCCAAAAGCAGACAAGGATCCCATCAACAAAGAGAGCTATAGACCAATATCCTTGATGAACACAGGTGCGAAAATTCTCACCAAAATACTAGCCAATAGGATTCAACAGTACATTAAAAGATTATTCACCACAACCAAGTGGGATTTATTCCAGGGCTGCAAGGTTGGTTCAACATCTGCAAATCACTCAATGTGATACAACACATCAATAAAAGAAAGAACAAGAACCATATGATACTCTCCATAGATGCTGAAAAATCATTTGACAAAGTATAGCATCCCTTCATGATATAAACTCGTCAAAGTGTATGGATAGACGGCACATACCTCAATATCATCAAAGCCATCTATAAAAAACCCACCGCAAATATCATTCTCAATGGAGGAAAAACTGAAAGCTTTTCCGCTAAGGTCAGGAACACGGCAGGGATGTCCATTATCACCACTGCTATTCAACATAGTACTAGAGGTCCTAGCCTTAGCAATCATACAACAAAAGGAAATTAAAGGCATCCAAATCGGCAAAGAAGAAGTCAAACTATCACTCTTCGCAGATGATATGATACTATATGTGGAAAACCCAAAAGACTCCACTCCAAAACTGCTAGAACTTATACAGGAATTCAGTAAAGTGTCAGGATATAAAATCAATGCACAGAAATCAGTTGCATTTCTCTACACCAACAGCAAGACAGAAGAAAGAGAAATTAAGGAGTCAATCCCATTTACAATTGCACCCAAAACCATAAGATACCTAGGAATAGAGCTAACCAAAGAGGCACAGAATCTATACTCAGAAAACTATGAAGTACTCATGAAAGAAATTGAGGAAGACACAAAGAAATGGAAAAATGTTCCATGCTCCTGGATTGGAAGAATAAATATTGTGAGAATGTCTATGCTACCTAAAGCAATCTACACATTTAATGCAATACCTATCAAAGTACCAACCATCTTTTTTAAAGAAATGGAACAAATAATTCTAAAATTTATATGGAACCAGAAAAGACCTCGAATAGCCAAAGGGATATTGAAAAAGAAAGCCAACGTTGGTGGCACCAGAATTCCAGACTTCAAGCTCTATTACAAAGCTGTCATCATCAAGACACCATGGTAGTGGCACAAAAACAGACACATAGATCAATGGAACAGTATAGAGAGCCCATAAATAGACCCTCAACTCTATGGTCAACTAATCTTCGACAAAGCAGGAAAGAATGTCCAATTGAAAAAAGACAGCCTCTTCAATAAATGGTGCTGGGAAAACTGGACAGCCACATGCAGAAAAATGAAATTGGACCATTTCCTTACACCACACACAAAAATAGACTCAAAATGGATGAACGACCTCAATGTGCAAAAGGAATCCATCAAAATCCTTGAGGAGAACACAGGCAGCAACCTCTTCGACCTCATCCACAGCAACATCTTCCTAGAAACATCGCCAAAGGCAAGGGAAGCAAGGGAAAAAATGAACTATTGGGATTTCATCAAGATCAAAAGCTTTTGTACAGCAAAGAAAACAGTTAACAAAATCAAAAGACAACTGACAAATGGGAGAAGATATTTGCAAACGACATATGAGAAAAAGGACTAGTGTCCAGAATCTATAAAGAACTTAGTAAACTCAACACCCAAAGAACAAATAATCCAATCAAGAAATGGGCAGAGGACATGAACAGACATTTCTGCAAAGAAGACATCCAGATGGCCAACAGACGCATGAAAAAGTGCTCCATATCACTCGGCATCAGGGAAATACAAATCGAAACCACAATGAGATATCACCTCACACCAGTCAGAATGGCTAAAATCAACAAGTCAGGAAATGACAGATGCTGGCGAGGATGCGGAGAAAGGGGAACCCTCCTACACTGTTGGTGGGAATGCAAACTGGTGCAGCCACTCTGGAAAACAGCATGGAGATTCCTCAAAATGTTGAAAATAGAACTGCCCTATGACCCAGCAATTGCACTATTGGGTATTTACCTTAAAGATACAAACGTAGTGATCCAAAGGGGCACGTGCACCCGAATGTTTGTAGCAGCAATGTCCACAATACCCAAACTATGGAAAGAACCTAGATGTCCATCCACAGATGAATGCATCAAGAAGATGTGGTATATATACACGATGGAATACTATGCAGCCTTCAAAAGAAATGAAATCTTGCCATTTGCAACAACATGGATGGAACTAGAGCGTATCATGCCTAGTGAAATAAGTCAAGCAGAGAAAGACAACTATCATATGATCTCCCTGATATGAGGAAGTGGTGATGCAACATGGGGGCTTAAGTGGGTAGGAGAAGAATAAATGAAACAAGATGGGATTGGGAGGGAGACAAACCATAAGTGACTCTTAATCTCACAAAACAAACTGAGGGTTGCTGGGGGGAGGGGGTTTGGGAGAAGAGGATGGGATTATGGACATTGGGGAGGGTATGTGCTTTGGTGAGTGCTGTGAAGTGTGTAAACCTGGTGATTCACAGACCTGTACCCCTGGGGATAAAAATATATGTTTATAAAAAATAAAAAAATATAAAAAAAAATCTTCGACAAACAGGAAAAAAATATACAGTGGAAAAAAGACAGTCTCTTCAATAAATGGTGCTGGGAAAACTGGGCAGCTATATGTAGAAGGATGAAACTCGACAATTCTCTTATACCGTACACAAAGATAAACTCAAAATGGATAAAAGACCTCTACATGAGACAGGAATCTATCAAAATCATAGAGGAGAACATAGGCAGTAACCTCTTTGACATTAACCACAACAACTTCTGTCAAGACATGTCTCCACAGGCAAAGGGAACAAAAGCAAAAATGAACTTTTGGGACTTCATCAAGATCAAAAGCTCTGCACAGCAAAGGAAATGTTAACAAAACAAAGAAGGAACCTATGGCGAGGGAGAAGATATCCCCAAATGACACTACAGACAAAGGGCTGATATCCAAGATCTATAAAGAACTCCTCAAATTCAACACCCAAAAACTAGATAATCATGTCAAAAAAAAGGGGGGGGGGCAGAAGACATGAACAGACACTTCTCCAAAGATGACATACAAATGGCTTACAGACACATGAAAAAAATGTTTTTCATCAGTAGCCATCAGGGAAATTCAAATCAAAACCACACCGAAGGGGGGGACAAGATGGTGGGGGAGTAGGAGGAGGCGCCTTTTCAGCTGGTACCCCAAAGTGAGCTGGTTACCTACCAAAGAACTCCGATCACCCATGAAATCAGCCTGAGATCAGAATTATACATGTTTTGATCTCTACAGGGGCAGAAGACACCAGTGGGCAGGTAAAGCAGAGTGGGAACCGTGGATTGATATTGGAAGATAAACAAAAGGGGGAGGGAGCCACCAGAGGCGACCAGTTGGAAAGTAATACCCCAAAGGAGCGAGAGTGCCCTGCATTTGGGGACCAGCATTAACTTGGAGACTGGTTGAAAGCACTCCAAAAGAGCAAAGGATCACGGGGGGAAATTGTGGGAATCGGGGTGGCTAGGGACAGGGGCTTAAGTCCCTGGTCCCAGGACAGCCTCCCTGGTGCTGAGGCAGAGAAAGTGTGGCGGAGAAACCAGGTCTTGGTCCCTAAGCCGCCAGCGCGCCCAAGAATGCGTGGGTTCTAGCTCCTGTGAGGGGATGGGAGCCACGCCAGTCGGCAGAACGCGGAAGTCCTACCACAAAGCTTGAGACACGTGGCATGTCCCTCATGCTCCCCTGAGTTACAAAGGCTGGGCCAGCGCTCTTTGACCCATGCCATTGTTTCAAAGGCTAAGCCGCGTGCCCCAAACTCTCCCTTGACAGAGGTGCACAAAAGCCCAGCCTGGTGCTTACAGACCTGCGCCCCATTCTCAGTGCCTGAGATGTGCGCATTAACCATAGCCACCCCTGAAAGAGATGCGCGCAAGACGGGCACTCCCAGCCGGGGTAAGGGAAAATCTCAGTGTGCGATCGCTGCTTGGAACCTCTCTAGCAATCGGGAGCTCCCAGACAGCTGCCACTGCCTTGGCTTTGGGTACAAGCAAAAGATCCTGCGCCCCCACGGTCTGCAACTTGGAACCTGCTCTGCCAGCGGCCAAGGGGGAACTTATTTAGGCTCTGCACCCAGACTGAGGCTTCTCTCTGAGAGGGAGATCAGGGTGCAGTTTGTTTTCCTCTAAAACTACAAAAACCATCAAAGGCGGTCAAGGTAAGAGAAAAAAAAAAAGTGAACAAGCATAAAAACCGCCAGAGAACAAAAGCCTGAAAAAACCCAGTTTCCTCAAGCCTACCCCCTTGAGGGGGGTGGGAGGACTTAACTCAGGAAACTTCATTGACTAACAACCCACGTGGCAGACCCCTCCCCCAGAAAACAAAACAAGAAAGAAAAAAAAAGGAAAAAGAAAAGACTACAAGAGAACAACCACTACTTCATAGGAAAACTTGTATTGTTCACTCGTTCCCACTATTCCGGTTCTTTTTTTTTTTTTTTTTTACACATAGGTAATTTTTTTAACCTATTTACCATCACAGTGAGCTGTACAGTACATCAAATTCCATAATACCTTTATAACCTGAACTTTTTTTTTTAAGATTTTATTTATTTATTTGACAGAGAGATAGATCCCAAGTAGGCAAAGTGGCAGGCAGAGAGAGAGAGAGAGGGAAGCAGGCTCCCTGCTGAGCAGAGAGCCCAATGCGGGGCTCGATACCAGGACCCGGGATCACGACCTGAGCCTAAGGCAGAGGCCTAACCCACTGAGCCACCCAGGTGCCCCTATAACCTGAACTTTTTGATACATGCATCTTTGTTTTTCTTTTGCATTTTTATTTTTTGAATTCCTTTTTTTAAATTTTAGTTTAGTTTAGTCTAGTTTATTCCTTTTTATTTTTATCCTCTAATATTTATATAGAGTTAAACTTCAAAGTAATCCCCTTTCCGCAAACAATAATACCCCTATAGGTAAACCAATTTTTAATCCCCTTTATCTTAGGAAAGTTGAGCCTTTAACAAAGATATCAAGATACATCCAGGAAGAATCAAAACAACCTTCCTCGCACACACTGAGAATTTATAAGAACTCCCCCATATTCTTTCACCAGTGTTTCTGTGTTTTTTTGTGTTTTTCCTGAAAGGATATAAATTTTACACTTGGGTTTCTTTTTGACGAGGTTCTTTCTTTATTTGTATATATATATATATATATATATATATATATATATATATATATATATATGTATGTATGTATGTTTCTCTTCTCATATACTTGTATCAGTCTTTTTATATCTTTTTTTTTTGTCTACTTCATAAATCTTACCTTGGGGCCCATCTGGGATGAACCTTCTTTTTTATCTTCCCTTTATTTACTGTCTCTCTCTCTCTTTTTTTTTTTTCTTCTTTTCTTTTCTTTTTCTTTTTCTTTCTCTTTTCCTTTGTCTCTCCTTTGGGTGGGGAATCCTGATTGCTCAGAAGTATTCCAGGGTGCACCTTGACTGCACCACAGTTGATACATCCAGCTACTTCTGTTCAGTCATCTCCCACCAAAATGACTAGGAGGAGGAATGCCCAACAGCAGAAAAATACAGAGGGTGGACCTTCTGCAACAGAGCTAACGGCTATCAACATAGACAATATGTCGGAAAGAGAATTCAGGCTAACAATTATCCAGGCAATAGCTAGGTTTCAGAAAGCCATGGATAAACAAAAAGAATTGATTTGGGCTGAACTGAAAGCGACCAGACTGGATGTTCACAATGTTAGGATGGAGCTTAAAGCTACGAGGGAGGAGGTTCACAATGCTCTCAATGAGTTCCAATCTAATCTAAACTCACTCAAAGCTAGGGTAACTGAGACAGAAGATAGAATTAGTGATCTGGAAGACAAACAGTTAGAGATAAAGGATCAGGAAGAAGTCTGGATCAAACAGCTTAGAAACCACGAAAACAGAATCAGGAAAATAAATGATGCCATGAAGCATTCCAACGTCAGAATTATTGGAATCCCTGAAGGGGAGTAGAAAGAAAGAAGTCTAGAAGATATAGTGGAACAAGTCCTTCATGAAAATTTTCCCAATCTCGTGAATGGAACCAGCATTCATGTACTAGAGGCTGAACGGTCTCCACCCAAGATTATATATTCCAAAAAAACATCAAGACACCTGATAGTCAAATTGAGGAATTATAATTGTAGGTATAATCTCCTGAAAGCCGCTAGGGCAAAGAGGCTCCTTACTTACAGAGCAAAGCCCATCAGAATAACGTCAGACCTGTCCACAGAGACCTGGCAAGCTAGAAGAGGCTGGCAAGACATATTCATGGCACTAAATGAGAAGAACATGCAGCCAAGGATACTTTATCCAGCAAGACTGACATTCAAAATGGATGGAGAGATAAAGAGTTTTCAAGACTGGCAAGACTTAAAAGACTATGCAACCACCAAGCCGACACTGTAGGAAATATTAAGGGGGCTTCTTTAAAGGAGGAAAAATCCCAAGAATAGCATTGAACAGAAATATAGAGAAAGTCTACATAAAGAAAGACTTCAAAGTTAACTCGATGTCAATAAAAACGTATCTATCAATAATCACTCTCAATGTGAATGGCCTAAATGCACCCATAAAAAGGCATAGGGTTGCAGATTGGATAAAATGACAGGACCCATCCATATGTTGTCTACAAGAGACCCATTTTGAACCTAAAGTTACACCCAGACTGAAAGTGAAGGGATGGAGAAGCATCTTTCAAGCCAATGGACCTCAAAAGAAGGCTGGGGTAGCGATTTTCATATCAGATAAATTAGACTTCAAACTAAAGACTGTAGTCAGAGATACAGAAGGACACTACATAATCCTTAAAGGGACTATCCACCAAGATGATCTAACAATTGTAAATATCTATGCTCCCAATATGGAAGCAGCCAATTACTTAAGAAAACTGTTAATCAAGATAAAGAGTCATATTGATATGAATACACTAATCGTAGGAGATCTTAACACACCTCTATCAGAAACAGACAGATCATCGAAGCAGAAAATCAATAAAGAAACAAGAGCATTGAATGACACATTGGACCAGATGGACCTCATAGATATATACAGAACATTACACCCTAAAACAACAGAATACTCATTCTTCTCAAGTGCACATGGAACCTTCTCCAGAATAGACCACATAATGGGTCACAAATCAGGACTCAACCGATACCAAAAGACTGAGATTATTCCCTGCATATTCTCAGATCACAATGGTTTGAAACTGGAGCTCAATCACAAGAAAAGTTCAGAAAGAACTCAAACACCTGAAAGCTAAAGACCACCTTGCTTAAGAATGCTTGGATCAACAAGGAGATCAAAGAAGAACTGAAACAATTCATGGAAACCAATGAGAATGAAGACACTTCGGTCCAAAACCTATGGGATAAGGCAAAGGCTGTCCTAAGGGGGAAATACATAAGCATCCAAGCCTCTCTCAAAAAAATTGAAAAATCCAGAATACACCAGTTATCTCTACACCTTAAAGAACTGGATAATCAACAACAAATCAAACCAACTCCACATATAAGAAGGGAAATCATCAAGATTAGAGCTGAGATCAATAAGGTAGAAACAAGAGATACAGTAGAATGTATCAATAAAACTAGAAGCTGGTTTTTTGAAAGAATCAAGAAGATCAATAAACCATTGGCCACACTAATCCATAAGAAAAGAGAGAAAGCCCAAATTAATAAAATTATGAATGAAAAGGGAGAGATCACAACAAACACCACGGAAGTAGAAACAGTCATCAGAAGTTATTATCAACAGTCATATGCCAATAAGCTTAGCAAACTAGATGAAATGGATGCATTCCTGGAAAAATATAAAGTACCAAAACTGAACCAGGAATAAATCGACAACCTGAATAGACTGATATCTAATAACGAGATTGAAGCAGTGATCAAAAACCTCCCAAAAAACAAGAGCCCAGGACCTGACGGATTCCCTGGGGAATTCTACCAAACCTTCAAAGAAGAAATAACACGTATTCTCCTGAAGCTGCTTCAAAAAATTGAAGCAGAAGGAAAATTTCCAGACTCTTTCTATGAAGCCAGCATTACCCTGATCCCCAAACCAGGCAAAGACCCTACCAAAAAGGAAAATTTTAGACCAATATCACTGATGAATATGGATGCTAAGATTCTCAACAAGATCCTAGCCAACAGGATCCAACAGCACATTAAAAAGATTATCCACCATGATCAGGTGGGATTCATCCCTGGGCTACAAGGATGGTTCAACATTCGCAAATCAATCAATGTGATATAATAAATTAATATGAGAAGAGAGAATAACCACATGGTCCTCTCAATTGATGCAGAAAAAGCATTTGACAAAATCCAGCATCCATTCCTGATTAAAATGCTTCAACGTATAGGAATAGAGGGAACATTCCTGAACCTCATCAAATCGATCTAGGAAAGACCCACAGAAAATATCATCCTCAATGGGAAAAAGCTTGCAGCCTTCCCGTTGAGATCAGGAACAAGACAAGGATGCCCACTTTCACCACTCTTGTTCAAAATAATATTAGAAGTCCTAGCAACAGCAATCAGACAACAAAGAGAAATAAACGGTATCCAAATTGGTAATGAAGAGGTCAAACTCTCTGTATTCACAGATGACATGATTCTTTATATGGAAAACCCAAAAGACTCCACCCTGAAAATACTAGAATTCATACAAGAATTCAGCAACGTGGCAGGATACAAAGTCAATGTGCAGAAATCAGTGGCTTTCTTATACACTAACAATGAAAATACAGAAGGAAATTAGGGAATCGATTCCATTTACTATAGCACTAAGAACCATAACATACCTTGGAATAAACCTAAATAAAGAGGTAAAGGATCTGTACTTGAGCAACTACATAACACTCATGAAAGAAATATAAGACACAAAAAGATGGAAGACCATTCCATGCTCTTGGATCGGAAGAATAAACATTGTTAAAATGTCTATACTGCCTAGGGCAATATATACTTTTAATGCCATTCCGATCAAAATTCCACCGGTATTCTTCGAAGAGCTGTAGCAAATAATTCTAAAATTTGTATAGAATCAGAAGAGACCCCGAATTGCTAAGGAAATGTTGAAAAACAAAAATAAAGCTGGGGGCATCACGTTACCTGATTTCAAGGTTTACTACAAATCTGTGATCACCAAGACAGCATGGTACTGGCATAAAAACAAACACATAGACCAGTGGAACAGAGTAGAGAGCCCAGATATGGACCCTCAACTCTATGGTCAATTAATCTTCGACAAAACAGGAAAAAATATACAGTTGAAAAAAGTCTCTTCAATAAATGGTGCTGGGAAAACTGGACAGCTATATGTAGAAGAATGAAATTTGACCATTCTTTTACACCGTACACAAAGATAAACTCAAAATGGATAAAATACCTCAACATGAGACAGGAATCCCTCAGAATCCTAGAGGAGAACATAGGCAGTAACTCTTCGATATCAGCCACAGCAACTTCTTTTAAGATATGCCTCCATTCTGAAAAACTGAAGGGTTTGAAGTGGCGGGGGGAGGGTGGGAGGTTGGGGTACCAGGTGGTGGGTATTATAGAGGGCACGGATTGCATGGAGCACTGGGTGTGGTGAAAAAATACTGAATACTGTTTTTCTGAAAATAAATAAATTGAAAAAATTTAAAAAAATATGTCTCCAAAGGCAAAGGAAACAAAGGCAAAAATAAACTTTTGGGACTTCATCAAAATCAAAAGCTTCTGCACAGCAAAAGAAACAGTCAAAAAAAACAAAGAGGCAACCCACGGAATGGGAGAAGATGTTTGCAAATGACAGTAGAGACAAAAGGTTGATATCCAGGATCTATAGTGAACTCCTCAAACTCAACACACATGAAACAGGCAAACATATCAAAAAATGGGAAGACGATATGAACAGACACTTCTCCAATCAAGACATACAAATGGCTATCAGACACATGAAAAAATGTTCATCATCATTAGCCCTCAGGGAGATTCAAATTAAAACCATATTGAGATATCACCTTACACCAGTTAAAATGGCCAAAATTAACAAAACAGGAAACAACATGTGTTGGAGAGGATGTGTAGAAAGGGGAACCCTCTTCCACTGTTGGTGGGAATGCAAGTTGGTGCAGCCTTTTTGGAGAACAGTGTGGAGATTCCTCAAGAAATTAAAAATAGGACTTCCCTATGACCCTGCAATTGCACTCCTGGGTATTTACCCCAACGATACAGATGTCATGAAAAGAAGGGCCATCTGTACCCCAATGTTTATAGCAGCAATGGCCACGGTCGCCAAACTATGGAAAGAAGCAAGAGGCCCTTCAACAGACAAATGGATAAGGAAGATGTGGTCCATATACACTATGGAGTATTATGACTCCATCAGAAAGGATGAAAACCCAACTTTTGTAGCAACATGGACGGGACTGGAAGAGATTATGCTGAGTGAAATAAGTCAAGCAGAGAGAGTCAATTATCATATAGTTTCACTTATTTGTGGAGCATAGCAAATATCATGGAGGACAAGGGGTGTTAGAGAGGAGAAGGGATTCGGGGTTAATTGGAAGAGGAAGTGAATCATGAGAGAGTATGGACTCTGAAAAACAATCTGAGGGGTTTGAAGTGGCGAGGCGGTGGGAGGTTGGGGTATGAGGTGGTGGGTATTATAGAGGGCACGGATTGCATGGAGCACTGGGTGTGGTGAAAAAATAATAAATACTTTTTTTCTGAAAATAAATAAATTGAAAAAAATTTAAAAAAACAGTGAAATATCACTTTACATCAGTTAGAATGGCAAAGATTAAGAAGACATGAGAAAACAAATGTTGGAGAGGCTATGGAGCAAGAGTAACCTTCCTACACTGTTGGTGGGAGTGCAAGTTTATGTAGCCACTTTGGAAAACTGTGCCAATTCTTCAAAAAAAAAATCTTTTTTAAAAGAGCTACCCTATGACACTGCAATTGCACTGCTGGGTATTTATACCAAAGATACAGATGTAATGAAAAGAAGGGCCACCTTACACCAGTTAGAATGGCCAAAATTAACAAGACAGTAAATGACATATGTTGGAGAGGATGTGGAGAAAGGGGAACCCTCTTACACTATTGTTGGGAATGCAAGTTGGTGCAACCATTTTGGAAAACAATGTGGAGATTCCTTAAGAAATTTAAAATAGAGCTACTTTATGACCCTGCAATTGCACTACAGGGTATTTACCCCAAAGATACAGATGCAGTGAAAAGAAGGGCCATCTGTACCCCAATGTTCATAGCAGCAATGGCCACAGTTGCCAATATGTGGAAATAACCAAGGTGCCCTCCAACAGATGAATGGATAAGGAAGATGTGGTCCATATATACTATGGAGTATTATGCCTCCATCAGGAAGAATAAATATCCAACTTTTGTATCAACATGGAAAGAACTGGAAGAGATTATGCTGAGTGAAATAAGTCAAGCAGAGTCAATTATCATAAGGTTTTGCATATTTGTGAAGCATAAGGACTAACACGGAGGATGTGGGGACATGGAGAGGAGAAGTGAGTTGGGGGAAGATGGGGGAGATGTACAGTGAGAGACTGTGGACTCTAAGAAACAAACTGAAGGCTTTGGACGGGAGAGGGGTGGGAGCTTGGTGAGTCTGGTGGTGGGTATTATGGAGGGCATGAATTGCATGGAGCCCTGGTTGTGATACATAAACAATGAATTCTGGAACACTGAAAGGAAATTAAAAATAAATAAATAAAAATTTTAAAAAAAGGAAAATAAGGTCCATGTATACTCAGTGTTCATAGCAATGATGTCCACAATCCCCAAACTGTGGGAAGAGCCAAGATGCCCTTCAACAGAGGAATGGATAAAGAAGATGAGTCTGTATATATATATTGAAATATTACTCAACCATCAGAAAGGATGAATACCCAACTTTTGTATCCACATGGATGGGATTGGGGGAGATTATACTGAGTGAAGTAAGTCAAGCAGACAAAGTAAATTATTACACGGTTTCACTTACTTGTGTAACATAAGGAATAACATAGAGGACATTAGGAAAAGGATAAGAAAAGTGAATTGGGAGAAATCAGAGGAGGAGATCAACCACGAGAGACTGTTGACTCTGAGAAACAAGTTAAGGGTTTTATAGGGGAAGGATTAGGGTATGTCTAAGCCTGATGGTCGGTTTTAAGGAGGGCATGTATTGCATAGAGCAGAGTGTGGTACATAAACAATGAATCTTGGAACACTAAAAAAATTAAATTAAGAAAATGAAATAAAATAAAATATGTACTTTTATGTTTTCAGCTATTAAGAAAAACTAATGAAAACAACACACATAAATTAATAAAACTAATAAATGAACCATTAAAAAGCAGCACATAATCAAATTATTATATGCTCACTCTGGTCACCAAAAGAAACTAATTGTCATTGGTAGATTTTGTAATACATAGACATATAAATTTGAATTTACAGAATAAATTTGTGTCAGTAAAAATCACATATTTCCACACATATTTTTGGACTTTTGTAATATTTATATGTAACACAAAAGTCTTATAACCACCCTCTCCTCGAAACAAATAAACAAAATTTGAAAATCAGTAGCCTTATATGATTTTTTACTGATTATTTTTAGCTCTAATAACAAAAGCAATAACAGCAATGATATAAGCTAAGTCTTACTGTGCCAGGCAGTGGGCTCAATTTTCTACATTTCTCAGAGCATATCATCACCACCAGTTCTGAAACTTATAAAACGTATTGGTGCAAATGTGCTGCAAATATGCCAATATCTCCAAAGTGATACTTGTGCCAACAGATCTCAAGAATTTATTTGTTCTGTTCCTGGAAAACTCCCCAGAGCACAGGGTACCTACAGAAAGACCCTTGGCTCTGTAATGTATCTCTTTGCTGCCTCTTTCCGTATGCTGGCAGCTCTCTGGCACAAGCACAATCTCCACCTGCAGTCACTAAACACCAGCTGGGATGAAAATTAGCACCTTTTCCCTCATAAAGTCCCCCATTTTATGAACGTGACAGTCATCCTTTCTTTTCACTAGCCCATTTATCTAAAATATGCTGCCTGCTATCAGATTGCTATCATCTGCTTGTTTCTCCCTGATTGCTAAGTGTCACCAGGTGTCAAGCTCTGGGTGATGGGAGTAAGAGAATCAGGCTGACTGTTTTTGGGTGGCAGCATTCTGCTAACACTGGAAGAGAGGTAATGAAGCATGATAGGAAGTGAGAAGGTAGGTTATCATTGTTTCCAGTGATGAGATAGATCCTGAATGGCCACCTATATGATGATTCGTTTTGCCTACACATTCTTTTACAAAGACATCTTCCAATGACCTACTACCACACTCAGAACAAGAACCAAAAAGTCCTACACTATCTACATCTACTACCCCCTTACCTTTCTGACTTCATCTCCTGCTACTATCCCTCTTACTCCTCTCTTCCTGGTTTTCTGTCCATTTCTCAAACACACCAGACATGTTCCCACATCAGTGCTAGATTCCTTCTCCAAATATCCACATGGCTCATTATCTCACTTCCTTCAAATATCCACATGCCTCATTATCTCACTTGCTTAATCACTTCTTTGTAGTTGATTTTTTGACCACTCTACTTAAAATTGAAACATACCACCCCTACTAGCACTTCTTATTTTTCTTAATCAAATTTACCACTAACATACATACTTTATATTCACTTATTTATTATATCACCTTCCACTAGAATATAGGCTTTGTGAGGGCAAAGACTTTGTTTTGGCCACCATTCTATCCCCAGTAACTAAAACTGTGTCTGATACACAGTAGATGCTCAGAAAATATTTGTTGGATGAATGTCTGGGGTCTAGATTTGAACAAAACTTAGATTCCAACCAAATTGACTTCTGGTCTGTGTCAGTTAGAAAACCTTGGATTGAATTTCAGAAAATCTGAGATCAAATTATGACTATACAGAGACCAATGGGAAGATGGCACAGTAGGAGGACCCTGGGCTCACCTCTTGACACATGGCTGCCTAGAGAACACCCCCATCAGCATAAATAACCCAGAAAATAACCTGAAAACTGACGTAACAGACTCCATAGCCTATGTAGACAAGAGGCTACAACAAAGCAGATCCACCCCCTCCAATCACTCTTGATCCCATCAAAGCAGTGCCACAAGCCTAGCAGTGTGTGCACAGCCCAGACAAAGGTCAGCACCACTCCAAAAGGAGTCCTGCTTCAGGGAGAGGAGAAGATAACCACATACCAGTCTGACTGTGACCTCAGCAGTGGACTGAAGGCAGGCAGCTGGTCTGACTACAGGTCCCACCCAACAAAATCTTCTCAGGAGACAACACAGGGAGTGTTACTGCAGTTTGGTGCTAGTTTGTCTCTGGCATACATCTGTTCTGACTCCACTCAAGCCTAGGGAAACACCACAGGTACAAGACTCTGCCCAAAACATTAAGAGAGCTATCTCAGTCTGGGCTGAAAACAAACACAGCTCTGTCACTCTGGTAGGATACCCCTGTAGCAACACATATAGGAGAAATCCCTGAAGCACTATTTTCTCTTGAAAAGGAGACATTGCACTGCAGGACCTCTTCTTCAAAAAGCCACTACTTTCAAGTGCAGGAGACATAGCTGAATTTCCTAACATATAAAAACAGACAGACCAATAGTCAAAATGAGGAGACAGAGGAATATGTCCCAAATAGAAGAGTGGGAAAAAATCAGAGCAAGAGACCTAAACAAAATGGAGATAAGTAATATGTCTGATAGCAAATTTAAAGTAATACTCATAAAGATCATTGCTAGAGTTGAGAAATGAGTGCAGGACCTCCAGGAGACCCACCCACCAAGAGATAAGAAACATAAAAAAGAACCAGTTAAAGATATTGGACTCACTAAATGGAAATAAAAATAGGCCACCTGGAATAAATAGCAAACAAAAGGAAGTAGAAAAATGTATCAATGACCTGGAGGACAGAGTAATGGAAAGTAATCAAGCTGAGCAGATGGGGGGGAATATGCAAAATGAGAATATACACAGGGAACTCAGCAACACCATGAAGCATAACCGTTGCATGATAGGGATCCCAAAGGAGAAGAGCAAGAAAAGGGGAAGATGATTTTTCTGAAGAAATAATAGCTAAAAACTTACTTAATCTGGATAAAGAAAGAGAAATTTGGATCCAAGAGGCACACAGAGAGTCCAGAACAAAACCAACGTAAAGAAGTCTGCACCAAGGTACAAAGTGAATAAGATATCCAAAAGCAGTGATAAAGAGAGCATTTTAAAAACAGAAAGAGAAAAGAAAGCAGTGACATACAAGAGTCCCCATAAGGCTGTCGGTGCATTTTTCAGTGGAAACTTTGCAGGCTAGAAGAGAGTGGCATGATAAATTCCAAGCTGAAAGGAAAAATCCACAGCCAAGAATACTCTATCCACCAAGGCCTTTGTATAGAATAGAAGGAGAGATATAGTTTCTCAGAAAACAAAAACAAAAGCACAAAAGTTAAAAGCAAAACCTGACACATCCTTATAATACATAATGCCATCAGCCTGTGGGTCCCAAATTCATAATCCAGTCTCCCTACTGCCCAAGTCAGCATGTATAGTCTGCCATCTGCTCAAAACCAAGTCAACATACCTTCACCTCAGATGGACAAGAACTCAAACTGATATTCTTCCCCTCAAAATCTGACCCTTGTGCTCAAGTTTGTGTACAAAAGTGGGCATAATTATAACAGCAGAATGAAGTAACCCAAACAGTGACACTAATTGTGTAGAACACATAGTAGATAAAAGGAGTGTGCTAGGCTGACACAATCTCCAACAAGCACAAAAAGGAGTAATACAAACAGCATGATTCTGGTTAGTAAAAGAAACAAAAAAAAATCAGGCTATTTAGTGTTTTAAATTTTAGAAATGTAACATGGTGGCTTCATTGTTTATTATGCAACCTTTATGTTGGGGTATAGGAAAACAGCATATGGGGTGAGCCTGGTGGTGGGCTTTAAAGAGGGCATATATTGTATGGAACACATTGTGGTGCATAAACAATGAACCTTGGAACACTGAAAAATAAAACAAAAATAAAAACACCAGAGCACAAAGTCATAAAAAAATAAAACACTAAACTCTAAAATAAAGTTGCATGCAAGGGAATGCAGATCTGTAATACATGATGGAGTGCAGAAGGAGAGACTGGAGGTAGAGGGATCAATATTTGAGTTGGGCTTTGAATGATGAGTAATAGTTCACATAAGAAGGAAAGATATATCATGCTTTGGTCTACCAGACACAACCATCCTGGCAGAAGAATGAGAAGAATTGTTACGTTTTGAGAAAAATAAGTTCAATATGTTTGAAGGATAGGGTGTGTGGAAGGAAGGAGTGGTGGAAAATGAGGTTAGTCAGATAAACTTGAAACAAATTATGAAAGCCTTTGCATGCTAAGAAGTATGAACTAAATACTCTTGCGTCTGAGATTCTTCTACAGTAATTTGAGGGTGATAATGGGGATAAGGCTAAGTACTGGGTGGGGAAAAGACAGGGGTCAGAGCATGAAAAGAAATAAAATAGGGGCGCCTGAGTGGCTAAGTCAGTTAAGTGTCTGCCTTCAGCTCAGGTCATGATCCCAGAGCTCTGGGATCAAGCCCCACATTGGGCTCCCTGCTCAGTGGGGAGCCTGCTTATCCCTTTCCCACTCCCCCTGCTGTGCTCTGTCTCTCTCTCACTCCCTCTGTCAAATAAATAAGTAAAATATTATTAAAAAAAAAGAAAAAAAATAAAATAAAATAATGTTCTCTGAAAACCCAGAATACCTAAAGTGGCAAATTCCACATCCAGAAGCAGGATTCGGGGAAAATTTTCTTTTAGGTTCTAACAATCCCTTCTACAAAGCCTAGATAACTGAAGACTGGAGTCGTAATAGTAGACCTCAACATATTGATGTTTACATGGAGCAAGTTATATATAATTCAATAGGGAAATGAGAGACAACACAGAAAAAGATTATGACTGAGTAGTATTTTCAAACAGCTAAGCTTTGAAAAAAAAAAAACTCCATGGAAATACTGTGCAGCGTGAAACAAAAATTGACAAATATACTTGAAGATACAACAAGTTGCCATTGAAAGATCATTGATACAGAATTCAAATATACCAGGGTTCAAATTCTGTCCTTTCGCTTTTCTGGGTCTGAGTTCCTTCACATGTGAAAAGCAGATGATATAAGTATTTTTATTGGTTCTTGTAAGGATTAAATCTATATAAATCAGAAGAAATTTTAACCTGTGTTGGCAACTACATTTGGGAAAAATTATGTTAGCCAGATTTTGAGCAAATGCTGAGGACAGACTCAGGATAGTCCATCTTAAAATATACCTCCATAATGTGCTTGAAATTCTCTTTGGTGTTACCTTCATAATGTACTTGAAATTCTCTTCAGTGTTACCTAGAGGCATTTCAAAAATAGGCAGTCATTTTCCAGGAAAACTGAAATCAATTACAGATTTTCAAAAAATATGAAGTATACTTCTTAAATAGTCACATTTTATATAAGAATATCTTAATCCCTATTGATGTAATTATATAATATTTATATTTATATAAGTATAGATCATATTTTATATATGGATATGTGTTAAATATTTTGTATTTAGTCTTAAGATATAGATGATACTTTATTGCTGAAATTCATTCCTCTCTCCACTCATGTACCATAAATTCTGTGTTGGTTTGGCCCTTTGTCAGCAAGTTTACAGATCTGAAACAAGACCTTCTCTACCAGACACAACCTCCTGGGAAACCTACATCTATCACTTTCACTCTGATTGTTCCTGTATCTGGGAGTAGCCCTGCTAGACCAGTCTGACTTTCTTAACCTCCTTAGAATTCTGATGAACACAATGTTCTGCTTGCTGCAAAATTTATCATCCTGTCTCCCTCTAAAAAGAAGAAATTTGATGGTTTTTAAGATTCATAAAGTGTTGATTAAATTAAAACTAACTTATAGGAATCTAGGTGATAGGAGATGCTGATTCCAAGAGGAATGAGCAAGAGAAAGTCTTCCTACTGGCTCAAGTCATCCACCTATGTCCCCAATTTCAGACTAGTGAAGAAGACATTGTAATGAATAAGAAAAATACACAGACAGAAAATACTCCATACAGTGTGACAAGTTTAAAGATGAAGATTTGGGACAACCCAGCCCAGATAGAGTGGAAGAAAAGAAAAGAGGAGTTTTGAGTGACTGTTTCAGAAAGGACACAAGGATCACTTGAAGGATGAGCAGAAGTTTTCAAGTAACAATAGGCAGTTCAGACTAGGGTGAGGTAGGGCCATTTGGAGAACCTAAAAAAAGGCACAAATCAAATAGAAATACTAAAGTTAAGCGTTGCCTGGGCGGCTCATTTGGTTAAGCAACTGACTCTTTTTTTTAATTTTTAAATTTTTTTTGTGTTAAGTTAGTCACCATACAGCACATCGTTAGTTTTTGATGTATTGTTCCAAGATCCATTGTTTACATTTAACACCGAGTGCTCTATGCAATATGTGCTCTCCTTGATACCCACCATCAGGCTCCAAAAATACAATGGAATATTACTCGGTCATAAGAAATGATGAATACTCAACTTTTGCATCAACATGGATGGGACAGGAGAAGATTATTCTGAGTGAAATAAGTCAAGAAGAGAAAGTCAATTATCATATGGTTTCACTCATTTGTGGAGCAAAAGGAATAACACGGAGGACATTAGGAGAAGAAAAGGAAAAGCAACTGACTCTTGATTTAGGGTCAGGTCATAATCTCAGGATTGTGAGATCAAGCCCCACATCAGGCTCCACATGGGCATGAAACCTGAATGAGATTCTTTCGCTCACTCTGCACCTCACTGCTCCTTCTCTCTCTAAAAAAAAAAAAAAAAAAAAAAAAAAAAAAAAAAAAAAAAAAATGCTAAAGTTAAAAGCCACAATAAGATGTAGTAAAAAGATACCTGGAAGAAGGTGAAATCCAGATAAATGAGATACTTGAAACACATGCCAAGAAACCTGGAGAGCAATGATGAATATTATAATAAAATCTATGATGGACAAACATACCCTAGTAGAAGGGTAATGTATGCATTTGTGAGAGGTAAGTAAACATCAAAAACATTAGTTAGGAAGCCAGGTAAGAAACCATGTGAGCCTGAACCAAGCCACAGCAGAAGCTGAAGTAGTTGCAGTAGTTCCCTGCAGTATCTATAACCAAAAACTTAGCTTCCAGGTTATATGAGTACTGGGTTGACAAAACACACTGCATTTCAGATGTTACAGAAATTGTAAAAGAAAAATTCATAATTCCATCTATCCAATTTTCTCATTTTGTGTTCTTACATCACCTATCAGTCAAATGTTCTTTTAATCTTCCCCAGTAGAGACCTCAAACACCAAAATTCCCTTAATCGGAGATGTCCCCTCTCAGTAGAGTCAGCTGTACTTCTGTCAGGCTAAATGATAAAAATAAATTAAAACAATTAGACAAATTTTGTTTATGTTGGTTCTGTAAACATTCTTAACCCACCCCTGGATCTGCTTCTCTTGATAAGCCCTGCTACCCATAACTGCCTAGGATTTTGGATACCTTACTTGTTTTGACATGGCATTATTTCACAATCACCTTTTCTTAACTCCAATGATCCAGCTTTTGGAGTGACCCTGGGCTTTTGCACATTGCTGACCTTTCTTTTTGAGAACTCAAATCCTTAAGTTTCTGGCATTCCTTTCTTAGGGCCCACCAGTAAGGAGTGATATTGTTCACACAGTAAAGCCTAACAGAATTTCCCCTAGTAAATCTGAAAACATTTGTTTGAAGTGGTGTAACCCAAATTGCATCCAGTAGAGTACTAGAACCCTGGAAACTATCAAAAAGTTTCCATGAACAGAAGATTCCACAATCAAATATGTCTGAAAAAACCCCTGTTGTCTAGTTATTCTCTGGAGATTCATAAAAACCAACAAATTTTAATGGCTCTGTGGAGTCTTCTAATTAAGAAAAGTGTTTGTTTAAACCAGTATTTACAAGATTATCTGCCCAAGAAAACATTTTGTTTCTCATAGAATGTCTATGAAAATCCTGTTCTATGTTAAAATTTTAGGAGTATCAGTTACATGCTTGGTTTGTTTCAGTGTCTTTTAAAATATCATAAGATAACATTATGGTGGAAAGAATGAGATTTGAAGTTAGGTAGAGGACTTAGCTTCCAGCCCTTGTTCCCCAGTTAACTGCCCTTGAACAAGTCCCTATACATCTCTAAGATTTCCCTTCCGTCTGTAAGAATATATATGTAATTTTATATAAAATATATTAAATATTTGTATATTAGATATAAATATAGTCCTAATATATAATATATAAGCTATGTATAGTTTAATATACAAAGAGCTGTGTGTATCTTATAT
Organism: Mustela nivalis; assembly: GCF_964662115.1. Classification (NCBI taxonomy): domain Eukaryota; kingdom Metazoa; phylum Chordata; class Mammalia; order Carnivora; family Mustelidae; genus Mustela; species Mustela nivalis. The sequence goes on from NC_139040.1 coordinate 72,493,945, forward strand.
ATATATATCATATACATCATATTTATTATATAATAACATATTGACAGAAGCAACTGTAAAATTCGAATGTACTGAAGGTTTACTATGTACTGGGTAATAGTTTTGAGTCATAAAACTCTTTGTAAATTCCATTTATTATTATAAACACCAATAATTTTTTTACTTTTTAAAAATTTTATTTTCATTTTCAGTGTTCCAAAATTTATTGTTTATGCACCACACCCAGTGCTCCATGCAATATGTGCCCTCCTTGATACCCACCACCAGGCTCACTAGACCCCCTAGCCTTCCCCTCCAAAACCCTCAGTTTCTTTCTCAGAGTCAACAGTCTATCATGGTTCATCTCCTCCTCCGATTTCCCTTAACTCACTTCTCTTCTTCTTCCAATCTCCTCTGTGTTACTCCTTATGCTCCATAAGTAAGTGAAATCATATGATAATTGATTTTCCTGCTTACTTATTTTACTTAGCATAATCTCCTCCAGTCCCATCCATGTTGATGCAAAAATTGGGTGTTCATCCTTTCTGATGGCTGAGTCATATCCCATTGTATGTATGGGCCACATTTTCTTTATCCATTTGTCTGTTGAAGGGCATCTTGGCTCTTCCAACAGTTTGGCAATTGTGGCCATTGCTGCTATGAACATTGGGGTTCAGATGGCCCTTGTTTTCACTACATCTCTATCTTTGGGGTAGGCACCCAGTTGTGCAATTGCAGGGTCATAGAGTTTTATTTCTTAAGGAATTTCTATTTTTAATTTCTTAAGGAATCTCTGCATTGTTTTCCAAAGTTATTGCACCAATTTGAATTCTTACCAATGATGTAAGAGGGTTCCTCTTTCTCCACATCCTCTCCAACACTTGTTGCTTACTGTCTTGTTAAACTTTACCATTCTAACTGGTGTAAGGTGGTATCTCAATTTGGTTTTGATTTGAATCTCCCTGATGGCTAATGATTATGAACATTTTTTACATGTCTGTTAGCCATTCATATGTCTTCTTTGCAGAAGTGTCTGTTCATATCTTCTGACCATTTCTGACGTGATTACCTGTTTTTTGAGTGTTGAGTTTGAAGTGTTCTTTATAGATCTTGGGTATCAGCCCTTTGTCTCTAGCGTCATTTGCAAATATCTTCTCCCATTCTGTGAGTTGCGTATTTGTTTTGTTAGCAGTTTCCTTTGCAGTGCAGAAGTTTTTGATCTTGATAAAGTCCTAAAAGTTCATTTTCACTTTTGTTTCCTTTGTCTTTGGAGATAAAAGAAGTTGCTGTGGCCAGTTTCAAAGAGGTTATTGCCTATGTTCTCCTCTAGGATTTTGATAGATTCCTGCCTCACATCGATGTCTTTTATCCATTTCAAGTTTATTTTTGTATATGGTGTAAGAGAATGGTCAAGTTTCATTCTTCTAGACATAGCTGTCCAATTTTCCCAGCAACATTTATTGAAGACTGTGTTTGTTCCACTGTATGTTTTCCCCCTGCTTTATCGAATATTATTTGACCATAGAGTGTGGGTCAATATCTGTGTTCTGTACTCTGTTCCACAGGTCTATGTGTCTGTTTTTGTGCCAGTACCATGCTGTCTTGGTGATTACAGCTTTGAAGTAAAGCTTGAAACCAAGCAACTTGATGCCCCCAGTTTTGTTATTCTTTTTCAACATTTCGTTAGCAATTCAGGGTCTCTTCTCATTCCATACAAATTTTAGGATTGTTTGTTTCAACACTTTTTGAAAAATGCTCGTGGAATTTTCATCAGGATGGCATTGAAAGTATAGATTGGTCTGGGCACTATAGACATTTTAACAATGTTTATTCTTCTGATCCAAGAGCATGGAATGATTTTCCATCTTTTTGTGTCTTCTTCAATTTCTTTCATGTGTGTTCTGTAATTTCTCAAGTACAGACCATTTACTTCTTTGCTTAGTTTTATTCCCAGGCATTTTATGGCTCTTATTGCTTTAGTAAATGGAACTGATTCTCTAATTTTCCTTTCTATATTTTCATTGTTAGTGTATAAGAAGGCAACTGAATTCTGTACATTGATTTGTATCCTGCCACATTACTGAATTTCTGTATGAGTTCTAGTAATTTAGGGGTGGAGTCTTTTGAGTTTTCCATATAAAGTATTATGTCATCTGTGAAGAGAGAGTGTTTGACTTCTTTTTTGTCAATTTGAGTATGTTTTATTTGTTGCTGTTGTTGTTATCTGATTGCTGTTGCTAGGTCTTCTAGTGCTGTATTGAACAACATTGGCAAGAACAGGCATCCTGTGTTCCTGATCTCAAAAGGGAAGGCTGTCAGCTTTTCTTCACTGAGAATGATATTCACTGTGGTTTTTTTTCATAGATAGATTTTATGATGTTGAGGAATGCTCCCTGTATCCTTATTCTCTGAATCATTTTAATCAGGAATGGATACTGTATCTTGTCAAATGCTTTTTCTGCATCAGTTGAGGGGACTATGTGGTTCTTCTCTCTTCTCGTATTGATTTGTTCTATTGCATTGATTGATTTGTGAATGTTGGACCATGCTTTCATCCAGGGATATATCCCACCGGTCATAGTGGATAATCTTTTTAATGTGCTGCTGTATCCTCTTTGCTAGGATCTTAATCAAGATTTGAGCAGAGATCAATGAGATAGATACTAGAGATACAATAGAATATATCAACGCAACTAGAAGCTGGTTCTTTGAAAGAATCAATAAGATCGATAAACCACTGGCCAAACTAATCCAAAAGAAAAAGAGAGAGAACCCAAATTAATAAGGTTGTGAATGAAAGGGGAGAGATCACGACTAACACCAAGGAAATAGAAACAATCATCAGAAATTATTATCAACAATTGTTTGCCAATAAGTTAAGCAACCTAAAAGAAAATGGATACATTCCTGGAAACCTATAAACTTCCAACACTGAAACAGGAAGAAATTGACAACCTGAATAGACCAATATCTAGTAATGAGATTTTAGCAGTGATCAAAAACCTCCCAAAAAACAAGAGCCAAGGACCTGACAGATTCTCTGGGGAGTTCTACCAAACATTCAAAGGGGAAATAATACCTATTCTCCTGAAGGTGTTTCAAAAAAATAGAAAAGAAGGAAATTCCCAGACTCTTTCTATGAAGCCAGCATTACTCTGATCCCAAAACCAGGCAAAGACCAATCAAAAAGGAGAATTTCAGACAAATATCCCTGATGAATATGGCCAAAATTCTGAACACCAATAGTTTTTATATGTGGTTTTAATTCTTTAATCTCACTTCACTTCTCTTAGATAACCAGGGTTTGGGAATAGATGATTTTAGTAAACTCATTTTTTAAAATCTCAGTGACAGTCAGGCTTTGTTCTTCACAAGCTGAGTTTTTCTGTTTTATGCCTTCTCTCCCACACAGAACTCTTCTTCCACCTTTTCTGCTTATTCACTTCAACTTGGGAAATGTGAAGCTGCTCAAATGCAGTTTTCTTGGTTGTCTTGTCAAGCCTAATGTTTCCTTTAGAGTGTGTGTGTGTGTGTGTGTGTGTGTGGTGTTTTCTTAATTTATTATTTTTAGTGGCATTTCTTCTGTTTTGCTTTGCTTATACTAATCAGAAATATATCTTCCAAAGTAGCAGGACCAGGTGTGTGGGGTAAGTGTGAGCTGACTTTGGAAATATAGAAATATATTAGAAATACATATAGAAAATAAATTAGAAATATATTTCTAGGTAAGTTTTTTTTACAAGAACTAGTATAACTATTTTTCTACAGCTGACACTGTTCTAAATTTATTATGAATATTAAGTAAGTTAATGCTTATCAGAACTCTGTGAAGCTGATATCATTAGTGCCATTATAATAACTGGTAAGACAATGGCAGGCTAATCATCCTGCCCATGTAATTAGCCAGTGACAGAACTGAGAAATGAAACAAGGCAATTATTAGAGTCTATAGCTATGCTCTTAACCATTATTTAATGCCTATAATACCTTATAGTGCATTAATCTTCTTTATTCCATGAGGCCCACATTGTGTAGCTTTCCCTGAGCCCTAAATAATTCTCTAAGACATTATAGTGCAGAGAACTTTTATTTATTTAATGAGGCCCACTTCGAGTAGCTCTACCTGAGCCATTAACCCTCTTCTAGCTGCTCTCCTAAGGCTTTATGATAAAACACTGGAAAACTATGAACTTATATTGATTTTAGCTAGTATTCTGGCTCTTCCACCAACAACCTGTGTGATGTTTAACAAGTCATTTTAGCTCTTTATGCCTCAGTTTCCTCATATATAAAATACTTACATTGCTAGTTTGTCATAAAGATTCAGTGAGGTCATGTCTGATCCAGTATAGGTCTTTAATGTTTATTTTCCCCCCTATGTGACATTTAACTTGTGCAGAGCAGGGGAGAGGGAATATAGATGCCCAAACCTAATCCCAGACCAAGTAAATCAGCATTTCTGGAGGTAGGAGCCCAAACACAAATGCTTTTAAAAACCCTTAGATTAAGCTAATGGAAATACAGGCTTGAGCACTATAACCTTACTATATGTGTGAGGCATTAATTTCAGTAGCCTGTCATTTTCTTATGGCTAAGATACTGAATCCACATTTGTGTTTTTTCCTAGGTGCATCAGTTTTAAAATCCCTGCTTTTTACTTTTGGTTGTTGTAGTTTGGGGAGAATGATGTTGAAGTGTGAATGGTGGCTGTGTTGGGATCCTAGATGACAGGGGCTATTGCCACCAAAGACAGACCATATGTGTCTTCACCTGTACCTAGTTCAAATCTTAGTTTCCACCATCAAGTTCCTGTCAAAACCACATCACAACACAACTTTTTAGTTCAACATAAAACACTGTGAGCTTAGTTGGTAGTTGTAAGATATTTGCATTACTTTCTGAGAGAGGAGAAGGCTGAGAGTCAAAGGGAGATGACTTATCAAAACCACACAAGGAGGAAACAGCAGAGCTGGAATTTGAACTCTGTTGTATATAACTCTAAAACCTTTGTGTTATTTCCACTTATGGCACTGTACTTCTTCACAAAAAAAATAAAAATAAATATTTAAAAAAAACACAACTTGAGAGAAGAGTTTCCTAGTTAAAAAGCATTTATTAAGCACCTAATATATGCCTCACTCTGGACTAGGAGATTTAGTTAATTTGTTTTTAAACGTTCATTACAATTGCATAAAGGAGGTCTTTTCATTGTCTTTCTTTAAGAGATGAATAAATCTCAGCAATTTCCAATCACAGCAATTTGCTTATCTATATGACTACTAGAAATTAATGTCCTAATCTGTTAAAGGCATAAACCAGTCAAGGGCTTAAAGATATTGCCAAGGACTAATCTCATCTTGTCTAATTTCACCTTCCAGTGGCTCAACATTGCCATTAGGATCCTTTATGTTTATTAACCAAAAAAAGAAAAAAAAAGAAAAAAAAAAAAAGGAGAGGAGTCAAGATGGCGGAGAAGTAGCAGGCTGAAGCTACATCAGGTAACAGGAGGAGGTCAGCTAGATAACTTATCTAAACATTGCAAACACCTATAAATCCAATGGGATATTTAAGAGAAGAAGAACAGCAATTCTAGAAACAGAAAATCAACCACGTTCTGAAAGGTAGGACTGGTGGAGAAGTGAATCCAAAGCGACAGGAAGATAGACCGCGGGGGGAGGGGCCAGTGCCCGGGAAGCGGCGGAGCAACTGGGATGTTTAAAAGTCTGTTCTGCTAAGGAACATCGTTCCAGAGGCTAAACCATGGTGAAGCCCATGCAAGGTCAGTGTTGCCCCAGGTCCCACAGGGTCACAGGAGGATCGGGGATGTCTGAGTGTTGCAGAGCTTGCAGGTATTAGAATGGGGAAGCCAGCTACAGAGACAGAGCCGAGGAGTGAGCTCTCAGCTCAGGGTTACCTTGAACCAGTCGCAGCCTATGTGAGTTCAGAGTGTGGCCGGAGGCCAGGGAGACAGGAGTTATTGGGCCCTAACTCTGAGGGTGCACTGAGGAGTGGGGCCCTGAGCTCTCGGCTCCTCTGGGCAGGAGACTAGGAGGCTGCCATTTTCATTCCTGTCCTCTGGAACTCTATGGAAAGCGTTCAGGAAACAAAAGCTCCTGAAAGCAAACCTGAGCAGATTACTCAGCCTAGCCCCAGGTAAGGGCGGTGCAATTCTGCCTGGGGCAAAGAAACTTGAGAATCACTACAACAGGCCCCTCCCCCAGAAGATCAACAAGAAATCCAGCCAGGACCAAGTTCACCTACCAAGGAGTGCAGGTTCAATACCAAGGAGAACAGCGGAATTCCAGAGGAGGAAAAAGCAAAGCACTGAACTCATAGCTTTCTCCCCATGATTCATAAGTCTTGCAGTTAATTTAATTTGTGTTTGTTTTTTCAAATTTTTTTCCTCTGCTAAATTTTTTTAACTTTTACCCTTTTCTTTTGTTAACGTTTTTTAAATAGTTTATCATATATATATATATTTTTTTCTTTTTTATATTTTTTCTTTATTAATTTTCTTTTTTTTAATTGTTTCTTTTTTTCTGAACAAATTTTTATCCCCTTTCTCCCCCCAATGATTTGGGGTCTCTTCTGATTTGGTTAAAGCGTATTTTCCTGGGGTCTTTGCCACCCTTTTAGTATTTTACTTGCTCCTTCATATACTCTTACCTGGACAAAATGACAAGACAGAAAAATTCACCACCAAAAACAAACAAACAAAAAAAAATAGAAAAAAGAACAAGATGCAGTACCGAAGGCGAGGGACTTAATCAAAACAGACATTGTTAACATGTCAGATCTAGAGTTCAGAATGACAATTCTCAAGGTTCTAGCCGGGTTTGAAAAAGGCATGGAAGATATTAGAGAAACACTCTTGGGAGGTATAAAAGCCCTTTCTGGAGAAATAAAAGACCTAAATCTAACCAAGTTGAAATAAAAAAAAGCTATTAATGAGGTGCAATCAAAAATGGAGGCTCTCACTGTTAGGATAAATGAGGCAGAAGAAAGAATTAGTGATATAGAAGACCAAATGACAGAGAATAAAGAAGCTGAGAAAAAGAGGGACAAACAGCTACTGGACAACGAGGGAAGAATTCAAGAGATAAGTAACACCATAAGATGAAACAACATTAGAATAATTGGGATTCCAGAAGAAGAAAGAGAGAGGAGAGCAGAAGGTATATTGCAGAGGATTATTGGAGAGAATTTCCCTAATATGGCAAAGGGAACAATCATCAAAATACAGGAGGTGCAGAGAACCCGCCTCAAAATCAACAAGAATAGGTCCACACTCTGTCACCTAATAGTAAAATTTACAAGTCTTAGTGACAAAGAGAAAATCCTGAAAGCAGTCTGGGAAAAGAAGTCTGTAACATACAATGGTAAAAGTATTAGATTGGCAGCAGACTTATCCACAGAGACCTGGCAGGCCTGAAAGAACCAGCATGATATATTCAGAGCACTAAACAAGAAAAACATGCGGCCAAGAATACTATATCCAGCTAGGCCATCATTGAAAATAGAAGGAGAGATAAAAAGCTTCCAGGACAAACAAAAACTGAAAGAATTTGCAAACACCAAACCACCTCTATGGGAAATATTGAAAGGGGTCCTATAAGCAAAGAGAGAGCCTAGAAGTAATAGATCAGAAAGGAATATTGACAATATAAAGTAACAGTCACCTTACAGGCAATACATTGGCACTAAATTCATATCTCTCAATAGTTACCCAGAATGTTAATGGGCTAAATGCACTAATCAAAAGACACAGGATATCAGAATGGATAAAAAAAAAAAACACCCATCTATATGTTGCCTACAAGAAACTCATTTCAGATTTAAAGTGATGGGATGGAAAACAATTTACCATGCTAATGGACATCAGAAGAAAGCCGGGGTGGCAATCCTTATATCAGATCAAATAGATTTTAAGCCGAAGACTATAATAAGAGATGAGGAAGGACATTATATCATACTCAAAGCATCTGTCCAACAAGAAGATCTAACAATTTTAAATATCTATGCCCCTACTGTGGAGCAGCCAACTATATAAACCAATTAATAACAAAATCAAAGAAATACATCAACAATAATACAATAATAGTATGGGACTTTAACACTCCCCTCACTGAAATGGACAGATCATTCAAGCAAAAGATCAACAAGGAAATAAAGGCCTTAAATGACACATTGGACCAGATGGACATCACAGATATATTCAGAACATTTCATCCCAAAGCAACAGAATGCACATTCTTCTCTGGTGCACATGGAACATTCTCTAGAATAGATCGCATCCTCGGTCCTAAATCAGGACTGAACCGGAATTAAAAGATTGAGATCATTCCCTACATATTTTCAGACAACAATGCTCTGAAGCTAGAACTTAATCACAAGAGGAAATTTGGAAAGAACAAAAATACATGGAGACTAAACTGCATCCTTCTAAAGAATGAATGGGTCAAACAGGAAATTAAAGAAGAATTGAAAAAATTCATGGAAACAAATGATAAAGAAAACACAATGCTTCAAAATCCATGGGACACAGAAAAGGCAGTCCTGAGAGGAAAATATATAGCAGTACAAGCCTTTCTCAAGGAAAAAGAAAGGTTTCAAGTACACAACCTAACCCTACACCTAAAGGAGATGGAGAAAGAACAAGAAAGAAACCCTAAACCCAGTAGGAGAAGAGAAATAATAAGGATCAGAGCAGAAATCAATGAAATAGAAACCAAAAAAAAAAAAAAAAAAAGAACAAATCAATGAAACTCGGAGCTGGTTCTTTGAAAGAATTAATAAGATTGATAATCCCCTGGCCAGACTTATCAAAAAGAAAAGAGAAAGGACCCAAATAAATAAAATCATGAATGAAAGAGGAGAGATCATGACTACCACCAAAGAAATACAAACAATTATAAGAACATATTATGAGCAACTCTACACAAACAAATGTGACAATCTGGAAGAAATGGATGCACTCCTAGAGACATATAAACTATCACAACTGAACCAGGAAGAAATACAAAACCTGAACAGACCCACAACCAGTAAGGAGACTGAAACAGTCATCAAAAATCTCCAAACAAACAAAAGCCCAGGGCCAGATAGCTTCCAAGGAGAATTCTACCAAACGTTTAAAGAACTAATGCCTATTCTCCTGAAACTCTTCCAAAAAATATAAATGGAAGGAAAACGTCCAAACTCATTTTATGAGGCCGGGATCACCTTGATCCCAAAACCAGACAAGGATCCCAACAAAAAAGAGACCTACAGACCAATATCCTTGATGAATACAGATTTGAAAATTCTCACCAAAATACTAGCCAACAGTACATTAAAATCCAACAGTATATTAAAAGGATTATTTACCACAACCAAGCAGGATTTATTCCAGGGCTGCAAGGTTGGTTCAACATCAAATCAATCAATGTGATACAATACATTGATAAAAGAAAGAACAAGAAACATATGATACTCTCAATAGATGCTGAAAAAGCATTTGACAAAGTACAGCATCCCTTCCTGGTCAAAACTCTTTAAAGTGTAGAGATAGAGGACACATACCTCAATATTATCAAAGCCACCTATGAAAAACCCACTGCAAATATTATTATCAATGGAGAAAAACTGAAAGCTTTTCTGCTAAGGTCAGGAACATGGCAGGGATGTCCATTATCACCACTGCTATTCAACATAGTACTAGAAGTCCTAGCCTCAGAAATAAGACAAGAAAAGGAAATTAAAGGCATCCAAATTGGCAAAGAATAAGTCAAACTATCACTCTTTGCAGATGATATGATACTATATGTGGAAAACCCAAAAGACTCCATTACAAAACTGCTAGAACTTATACAGGAATTCAGTAAAGTGTCAGGATATAAAGTCAATGCACATAAATCAGTTGCATTTTTCTACACCAACAACAAGACAGAAGAAAGAGAAATTAAGGATTCAATCCATTTACAATTTCACCCAAAACTATAAGATACCTAGGAATAAACGTAACCAAAGAGGCTAAGAATCTATACTCAGAAAACTATAAAGTACTCATGAAATAAATTGAGGAAGACACAAAGAAATGGAAAAATCTTCCATGCCCCTGGATTGGAAGAATGAGTATTGTGAAAATGTCTATGCTACCTAAAGAAATCTACGCATTTAATGCAATCCCTATCAAAATACCATCCATTTTTTTCCCAAAGGAATGGAACAAATAATCCTAAAATTTATATGGAACCAGAAAAGACCTCGAATAGCCAAAGGAATATTGAAAAAGAAAGCCAAAGTTGGTGGCATCACAATTTCAAACTTCAAGCTCTATTAAAAAGCTGTCATCATCAAGACAGCATGGTACTGGCACAAAAACAGACACATAGATCAATGGAACAGAATAGAGAGCCCAGAAATAGACCCTCAACTCTACAGTCAACTAATCTTCGACAAAGCAGGAAAGAATGTCCAATGGAAAAAAGACAGCCTCTTCAATAATTGGTGTTGGGAAAATTGGACAGCCACATGCAGAAAAATTAAATTTGACCATTTCCTTACACCACACATGAAAATAGACTCAAAATGGATGAAGGACCTCAATGTGAGAAAGGAATCCATCAAAATCCTTAAGGAGAACACAGGCTGCTGTGGACTTTTTATAGAACTTTCTCCAGAACTGACCACATACTGGGTCACAAATCAGATCTCAAGAAATAACAAAAGCTTGAAATTATTTCCTTTGTGTTATCAGACCACAATGCTTTGAAACTGGAACTCAGTCACAAGAAAAAAAAAATTGATGTAACTGAAGCACTTGGATGTTAAAGAACACACTGTTAAAGAATGATGAGTCAACCAGGGAATTAAAGAATAACTTAAACAATTCATGGAAACCACTGAGGAAACACATCAATCCAAAACCTATGGAATATTGCAAAGGTGGCCCTAAAGTGTAAATACATAGCCATCCAAGTCTCTCTCAATAAAGTAGAAATTCCCAAATGCACAAGCTAACCTTACACATAAATTAGCTCAAGAAATAACAGCAAATAAAACCTAAATCAAGGAGGAGAAGAGAAACAGTAAAGATTAGAGCAGAGAACAATGAAATAGAAACCAGAAAAACAGTAAAACAGATCAACCTTTCTGGTTTCTATTTCTGCTTAATATATTTGCATATAGCTGCTGGTAATAAACAGTAAAACAGATCAACCTAACTAGAAACTAGTTCTTTGGAAGAATTAAAAAATCAATAAATGTCTAGCTAGACTCAGCCAAAAGAAAAAAGACCCAGATTAATAAAATCATGAATGAAAGTGGAGAGATCATGACTAACACCAAAAAAATAGAAACAATTATTAGAACTTATTACCAGCAGCTATATGCAAATATATTAAGCAGCCTGGAAGAAATGGATGCCTTCCTGTAAACTTATAAACTGCGAAGACTGAAACAGGAAGGAATAGACAATCTAAATAGACTAATAACCAGTAACAAAATAGAAGCACTAATCAAAAACTTCCCCCAAACTAGAGTCCAGAGCCAAATGGCTTCCCAGGGGAATTCTACCAACCTTTTAAGGAAGAAATAATACCTATTCTACTGAAGCTCTTTCAAAAAATAGAAACAGAAGTAAATGTTCCAAACTCATTCGATGAGGTCACCATTACCCTGGTCCCCAAACCAGGAAAATACCCCATCAAAAAGGAGAATTACAGACCAATATACCTGATGAGCATGGATGCCAAAATACTCACTAAGGTCCTAGTCAATAGGATCCAACAGTACATTAGGAGAATTATCCATCATGGCCAGTTAAGATTTATTCCTGGAATGCAAGCGTTATTCAACATTTGCAAATCAATCAACGTGATAGAACACATTACAAAAGGAAAGACAAGAACCATATGGTCTTCTCAATTGATGCAGAAAAATCATTTGACAAAATGCAGCATCCTTTCCTGATTAAAACTCTTCAGACTGGAAGGATAGAGGGAAAATTCCTCAATATCATAAAAATAAATTTTTAAATGAGGCATTACATACATAAAAAAGTGCACAAAGCACAGCTTAAAAACTGCTCACAAAGCGAACACATGCATGTAATCAGCAGCTGTTTCAAGAAACAGGGCATTACAAGCATCCTAGAAGCAGTACCATGTTGAATAAAAGTGGTGAGAGTGAACATCCTTGTCTTGTTCCTTACACTATGGGGAAAGCTCTGTTTTTCCCCATTGAGGATGATATTAGCTGTCAGATTTTCACATATGACATTTATTATGTTGAGGCATGTTCCATCTAAAGCTATTTGTGTGTCTATTGAAATGATCATATAGTGTTTTTTTAAAGATTTTATTTATTTATTTGACAGAGAGAAATCACAAGTAGTTGGAGAGGCAGGCAGAGAGAGAGAGAGGAGGAGGAAGCAGGCTCCCTGCTGAGCAGAGAGCCCCATGTGGGACTCGATCCCAGGACGCGAGATCATGACCTGAGCCGAAGGCAGCGGCTTAACCCACTGAGCCACCCAGGCGCCCTGATCATATAGTTTTTATCCTTATTTTTTCTGTTAGTGATGTGATGTATCACACTGATTGATTTACAAATATTGACCCACTCTTGCAACCAAGGAATAAATCCCACTTGATCATGGTGAATCATTTTTTTAATGTATTGTTGATTTGGTTTACTAGGATGTTGTTGAGAATTTTGCATTTATGTTCATAGGAGATATCAGATTGTTGTCCTTTTTTTTTTTTTTTTGGTATTGTTTTTATCCAGTTTTGGTATAGGGTAATGCTGACTTTTAGAATGAATTTGGAAGTTTTTATTCCTTTTCTATATTTTGGAATATTTTGAGAAGAATGGTTATTAAGTCTTCCTTAAATGTTTGGAAGAATTATCCTGTAAAGTCAGCTGGTCCTGGACTTTTGTTTGTTGGGGGGTTTTTTGATTAGTGATTCAATTTATTTACATGTTATTGGTCTGTTCAAGTTTTCTATTTCTTTCTGTTTTGGTTTTTGTAGTTCATATGTTTCTAGGAACTTAACTATTTCTTCCAGGTTGTCCAATTAGATGGCATATATTTTGTAATAATATTCTCTTATAATTGTTTGTATTTCTATGGTGTTTGTTATTTCTTCTCTCTCACTTATGATTTTATTTGGGTCCTTTCTCTTGTCTTCTTGATGAGGCTGGCTAGGGGTTTACTGATTTTATTGATTTTTTCCCCAAAACAGCTCCTGGTTTCACTGTTCTGTTATATTGTTTGTTCTGCTTTGCTTCTATATCATCATTTCCTGATATAAACTTTGGTATTTCCCTTCATCTGGTTTTAGGCTTCATTTTTTTTCCCCCTAGCTCCTTAGGTGTAAGTTTAAGTTGTTCACTTAAGGTTTTTCTTGCATCTTAAGGTAAGCCTGTATTGCTACATATTTCACTCTTAAGACTGCTTTTGCAGCACCCTTAAGGGCTTTGACCATTGTGTTTTCATTTTCATTTGTTTCCATGTATTTTTATTTATTTATTTATTTTCAGCATAACAGTATTCATTGTTTTTGCACCATACCCAGTGCCCCATGCAATCTGTGCCCTCTCCAATACCCACCACTTGGTGTCCCCAACCTCCCACCCCCCGCCCCTTCAAAACCCTCAGATTGTTTCTCAGAGTCCATAGTCTCTCATGGTTCACTTCCCCTTCCAATTTCCCTCAACTCCCTTCTCCTCTCCATGTCCCCTTGTCCTCCATGCTATTTGTTATGCTCCGCAAATAAGTGAAACCATATGATAACTGACTCTCTCTGCTTGACTTATTTCACTCAGCATAATCTCTTCCAGTCCCGTCCATGCTGCTGCAAAAGTTTTTTAATTGCTTCTTTGATTTCCGGGTTCACCCATTCATTGTTTAGTAGCATGTTGTTTAACCTCCATGTATTTATGGTATTCCTCACACCCTATTTTGTGGTTAAATTCTAATTTAACAACATTGTGGTCAGAAAAGGTGTTTGGTATTATTTTTATCTTCGTGAATTTGTTGAGATTTGTTTTGTGACTTATATTATGATGTACTGCTCACTTTAAATCTGCAAGTTTGGGGGCTTCTGGGTGGCTCAATCAGTTAGGCATCTGCCTGTCATGATCCAAGGGTCTTGGGGTCAAATCACACATTAGGCTCCCTGATCAGCATGGAGCCTGCTTCTCCCTCTCCCTCTGCTACTCCCCCTGCTTGTTGTCTCTCTTAATCTTTCTCTGTTAAATAAATAAATAAAAATTAAAAAAAATAAATAAGTAACTCTGCAGGTGTCTTTAGGGCTAAAATGGTCTCTTATAATCAGCATATAGATAGATGGGTCTTGTTTTTGTTTGTTTGCTTGTTTGTTTTCCATTCTGTCATCCTATGTTTTTAGATTGGAGTGTTTTGACCATTTCCACTCAAAGTAATTATTGATATATATGTATTTATTGCCATTATATTTTCTGTTTAGGGATTGTTTCTAAGGATTTTTTTTCTGAACTTTTCTTTTTTTATTTTTATTGTTTATGTTTTTTTATTTTTTATAAACATATGTTTTTATCCCTAGGGGTACAGGTCTGTGAATCACCAGGTTTACACACTTCACAGCACTCACCAATGCACATACCCTCCCCAATGTCCATAATCCCACCCCCTTCTCCCAAACCCTCTCCCCCCAGCAACCCTCAGTTTGTTTTGGGAGATTAAGAGTCACTTATGGTTTGTCTCCCTCCCAAACCATTCTTGTTTCATTTATTCTTCTCCTACCCACTTAAACCCCCATGTTGCATCACCACTTCCTCATATCAGGGAGATCATATGATAGTTGTCTTTCTCTGCTTGACTTATTTTGCTAAGCATGATACGCTCTAGTTCCATCCATGCTGTCACAAATGGCAAGATTTCATTTCTTTTGATGGCTGCATAGTATTCCATTGTGTATATATACCACATCTTCTTGATCCATTCATCTGTTGATGGACATCTAGGTTCTTTCCATAGTTTGGCTATTGTGGACATTGCTGCTATAAACATTCGGGTGCACGTGCCCCTTTGGATCACTATGTTTGTATCTTTAGGGTAAATACCCAATAGTGCAATTGCTGGGTCATAGGGCAGTTCTATTTTCAACATTTTGAGGAACATCCAGGCTGTTTTCCAGAGTGGCTGCACCAGCTTGCATTCCCACCAACAGTGTAGGAGGGTTCCCCTTTCTCCGCATCCTCGCCAGCATCTGTTATTTCCTGACTTGTTGATTTTAGCCATTCTGACTGGTGTGAGGTGATATCTCATTGTGGTTTTGATTTGTATTTCCCTGATGCCGAGTGATATGGAGCACTTTTTCATGTGTCTGTTGGCCATCTGGATGTCTTCTTTGCAAAAATGTCTATTCATGGCCTCTGCCCATTTCTTGATTGGATTATTTGTTCTTTGGGTGTTGAGTTTGCTAAGTTCTTTATAGATTCTGGACACTAGTCCTTTATCTGATATGTCGTTTACAAATATCTTCTCCCATTCTGTCAGTTGTCTTTTGATTTTGTTAACTGTTTCCTTTGCTGTGCAAAAGCTTTTGATCTTGATGAAATCCCAATAGTTCATTTTTGCCCTTGCTTCCCTTGCCTTTGGCGTTGTTCCTAAGAAGACGTTACTGCGGCTAAGGTCGAAGAGGTTGCGGCCTGGGTTCTCCTCAAGGATTTTGATGGATTCCTTTTGCACATTGAGGTCCTTCATCCATTTTGAGTCTATTTTTGTGTGTGGTGTAAGGAAATGGTCCAATTTCATTTTTCTGCATGTGGCTGTCCAGTTTTCCTAGCACCATTTATTGAAGAGGCTGTCTTTTTTCCATTGGACATTCTTTCCTGCTTTGTCGAAGATTAGTTGACTGTAGAGTTGAGGGTCTATTTCTGGGCTCTCTATTCTGTTCCATTGATCTATGGGTCTGTTTTTGTGCCAGTACCATGTTGTCTTGATGATGACAGCTTTTTAATAGAGCTTGAAGTCCGGAATTGTGATGCCACCAATGTTGGCTTTCTTTTTCAATATCCCTTTGGCTATTCGAGGTCTTTTCTGGTTCCACATAAATTTTAGAATTATTTGTTTCATTTCTTTGAAAAAGATGGATGGTTCTTTGATAGGTATTGCATTAAATGTGTAGATTGCTTTAGGTAGCATAGACATTCTCACAATATTTATTCTTCCAATCCAGGAGCATGGAACATTTTTCCATTTCTTTGTGTCTTCCTCAATTTCTTTCATGAGTACTTTATAGTTTTCTGAGTAGAGATTCTGTGGTTAGGTTTATTCCTAGGTATCTTATGGTTTTGGGTGCAATTGTAAATGGGATTGACTCCTTAATTTCTCTTTCTTCTGTCTTGCTGTTGGTATAGAGCAATGCAACTGATTTCTGTGCATTGATTTTATATCCTGACACTTTACAGAATTCCTGTATAAGTTCTAGCAGTTTTGGAGTGGAGTCTATTGGGTTTTCCCCATATAGTATCATATCATCTGCGAAGAGTGATAATTTGACTTCTTCTTTGCCGATTTGGATGCCTTTAATTTCCTTTAGTTGTATGATTGCTGAGGCTAGGACCTCTAGTACTATGTTGAATAGCAGTGGTGATAATGGACATCCCTGCCGTGTTCCTGACCTTAGCGGAAAAGCTTTCAGTTTTTCTCCATTGAGAATGATATTTGCGGTGGGTGTTTCATAGATGGCTTTGATGATATTGAAGCATGTGCCCTCTATCCCTACACTTTGAAGAGTTTTGATCAGGAAGGGATGCTGTACTTTGTCAAATGCTTTTTCAGCATCTATTGAGAGTATCATATGGTTCTTGTTCTTTCTTTTATTGATGTGTTGTATCGCATTGACTGATTTGCGGATGTAGAACCACCCTTGCATCCCTGGAATAAATCCCACTTGGTCCTGGTGAATAATCCTTTTAATGTACTGTTGAATCCTATTAGCTAGTATTTTGTTGAGTATTTTTGCATCTGTGTTCATCAAGGACATTGGTCTATAGCTCTCTTTGTTGATGGGATCCTTGTCTGGTTTTGGGATCAAGGTGATGCTGGACTCATAAAATGAGTTTGGAAGTTTTCCTTCCATTTCTATTTTTTGGAACAGTTTCAGGAGAATAGGAATTAGTTCTTCCTTAAGTGTTTGGTAGAATTCCCCCGGGAAGCCGTCTGGCCCTGGGCTTTTGTTTGTTTGGAGATTTTTAATGACTGTTTCAATCTCCTTACTGGTTATGGGTCTGTTCAGGCTTTCTATTTCTTCCTGGTTCAGTTGTGGTAGTTTATATGTTTCTAGAAATGCATCTATTTCTTCCAGATTGTCAAATTTATTGGCGTAGAGTTGCTCATAGTATGTTCTTATAATAGTTTGTATTTCTTTGGTGTTAGTTTTGATCTCTCCTCTTTCATTCATGATTTCATTTATTTGGGTCCTTTCTCTTTTCATTTTGATAAGTTGGGCCAGGGGTTTATCAATTTTATTAATTCTTTCAAAGAACCAGCTCCTAGTTTCGTTGATTTGTTCTATTGTTTTGTTGGTTTCTATTTCATTGATTTCTGCTCTGATCTTTATGATTTCTCTTCTCCTGCTGGGCTTAGGGTTTCTTTTTTGTTCTTTCTCCATCTCTTTTAGGTGTAGGGTTAGGTTGTGTACCTGAGACCTTTCTTGTTTCTTGAGAAGGCTTGTACCGCTATATATTTTCCTTCAGGACTGCCTTTGTTGTGTCCCACAGATTTTGAACCATTATATTTTCATTATCATTTGTTTCCATGATTTTTTTCAATTCTTCTTTAATTTCCCGGTTGACCCATTCATTCTTTAGAAGGATGCTATTTAGTCTCCATGTATTTGGGTTCTTTACAAACTTCCTTTTGTGGTTGAGTTCTAGCTTTAGAGTATTGTGGTCTGAAAATATGCAGGGAATGATCCCAATCTTTTGATACCGATTGAGTCCTGATTTAGGACCGAGGATGTGATCTATTCTGGAGAATGTTACATGTGCACTAGAGAAGAATGTGTATTCTGTTGCTTTGGGATGAAATGTTCTGAATATATCTGTGATGTCCATCTGGTCCAGTGTGTCCTTTAAGGCCTTAATTTCTTTGCTGATCTTTTGCTTGGATGATCTGTTCATTTCAGTGAGGGGAGTGTTAAAGTCCCCTACTATTATTGTATTTTTGTTGATGTGTTTCTTTCATTTTGTTATTAATTGGTTTATATAGTTGGCTGCTCCCACGTTGGGGGCATAGATATTTAAAATTGTTAAGTCTTCTTGTTGGGCAGACCCTTTGAGTATGATATAGTGTCCTTCCTAATCTGTCATTATAGTCTTTGCCTTAAAATCTAATGGATCTGATATAAGGATTGCCACTCCTGCTTTCTTCTGATGTCCATTAGCATGGTAAATTCTTTTCCACCCCCTCACTTTAAATCTGGAGGTGTCTTCGGGCTTAAAATGAGTTTCTTGTAGGCAACATATAGATGGGTTTTGTTTTTTTATCCATTCTGATAGCCTGTGTCTTTTGACTGGGGCATTTAGCCCATTAACATTCAGGGTAACTATTGTGAGATATGAATTTAGTGCCATTGTATTGCCTGTAAGGTGACTGTTACTGCATATGGTCTCTGTTCCTTTCTGATCTACCACTTGTAGGCTCTCTCTTTGCTTAGAGGACCCCTTTCAATATTTCCTGTAGAGCTGGTTTGGTGTTTGCAAATTCTTTCAGTTTTTGTTTGTCCTGGAAGCTTTTAATCTCTCCTTCTATTTTCAATGATAGCCTAGCTGGATAAAGTATTCTTGGCTGCATGTTTTTCTCGTTTAGTTCTCTGAAAATATCATGCCAGCTCTTTCTGGCCTGCCAGGTCTCTGTGGATAAGTCAGCTGCCAATCTAATATTTTTACCATTGTTTGTTACAGACTTCTTTTCCCGGGCTGCTTTCAGGATTTTCTCTTTGTCTCCGAGACTTGTAAATTTTACTATTAGGTGACGGGGTATGGGCCTATTCTATTGATTTTGAGGGGCGTTCTCTGAACCTCCTGAATTTTGATGCTCGTTCCCTTTGCCATATTGGGGAAATTCTCCCCAATAATTCTCTCCAGTATACCTTCTTCTCCCCTCTCTCTTACTTCTTCTTCTGGAATCCCAATTACTCTAATGTTGTTTCTTCTTATGGTGTCACTTATCTCTTGAATTCTCCCCTCGTGGTCCAGTAGCTGTTTGTCCCTCTTTTGCTCAGCTTCTTGATTCTCTGTCATTTGGTCTTCTATATCACTAATTCTTTCTTCTGCCTCATTTATCCTAGCAGTGAGAGCCTCCATTTTTGATTGCACCTCATTAATAGCTTTTTGATTTCAACTTTGTTAGATTTTAGTTCTTTTATTTTTCCAGAAAGGGCTTTTATATCTCTCGAGAGGGTTTCTCTAATATCTTCCCTGCCTTTTTCAAGCCCAGCTAGAACCTTGAGAATTGTCATTCTGAACTCTAGATCTGACATATTAACAATGTCTGTATTGATTAAGTCCCTAGCCTTCAGTACTGCCTCTTGTTCTTTTTTTTGTGTTGAATTTTTCCGTCTTGTATTTTTGTCCAGATAAGAGTATATTAAGGAGCAAGTAAAATACTAAAAGGGTGGCAACAACCCCAGGAAAATATGCTTTAACCAAATTAGAAGAGATCCCAAATTTTGAGGGGTGGAGAAAGGGGATAAAAAGAGGTTCAAAAAGGAAGAAAGGAAAAAAAAAGAAAAGAAAAGAATTAAAAAAAAAGAAAACACATAAGAAAAATATAAAAAGAAAAAATATATATATTAGATAAACTTTCAGAGAGTGGTTGTTTTTCGCTTTCCAGAATTGCTGTTCTTCTTCTCTTCGATCTGCCTATGGATTTTCCGGTGTTTGCAATCTTTAGATAAGCTATCTACCTGATCTCCGGCTAGCTGAAGTAGTCTTAGCCTGCTACTTCTCCGCCATCTTGACACTTCCCCCTCTGATCTTTTCTTATCTTTCTCTTTTACATGCTTTGATGACTTTCTTTAATGATGTAATTGAATTTCTTTCTATTTATTCTTTTTGTATTTATTAGTGGTTTTTAAAATTTAAATTCAATTATCCAACATATCATATATAACTAGTTTCAACGGTAGAGTTCTATTAGTTGTTTTTGATATATGTTTACCTTATGTTTGTATATAAACTCTTCTGCATATAGCAGTCTCTAGTAAGTTGATGGTCATTTACATTTGAACCCATTCTTTTCTCCTCACTTCCCAACATTTTAGGTATATATTATCATATTTTATATCCTTTTTTATGAGTTCCTTAACTGATTTTTTACAGATTTTTTTACAGATTTTTAATACTTTTGTGTTTCCTACATCATACTGTCATTTTTGGTCTCTCCTTTCCACTGAAAAAAGTCCCTTTTACAATTTCTTGCAGTTCTGGTTCAGTGGTCATAATCCCTTTAATTTTTGTTTCTCTGGGAAGCTTTTTATCTCTCCTTTTATTCTTTATGATAGTGTTGCTGTATAGTCTTGTTGGCAGATTTTTCCCTTTCAACACTTTCAATATATCATGCCACTCCCATCTGACTTGGAAATTCTCTGTTGAGAAATCTCCAGCTAGCCTTATGCATTTTCCCATGGAAGTTAAGGACTTCTTTTTGGCTTGCTGTTTTTATTTTTTTTTCTATATTACTATATTTTGCCAATTTAATCATAATGTATCTTGGTGTGGACCCACTTGTGTTGATTTTGTGGGGAGGTTCACTGTGCCTTCTGGATCTGGATGTTTATTTTCTTCCCCAGATTAGGAAAGCTTTCAGCTATAATTTCTTCAAATAAATTTTCTGCTCCCTTTTCTTTTCTTCTTCTGAGACACCTAAAATATGAGTTATTACATTTGATGGAGTCACTGATTTTTGCCTAATTATTTTCTCTTTCTTTTATTTAGTTTGATTACTTTCCATTACTCTGATTTCTAGGCCACTAAATCCTTCTTCTGCTTCTTCCTTCCTGTTTTTCATTCCATCAATCATGTTTCACATTTTATTTATTAAGCCCTTTATCTTTGCTATGTTTCTCTTTTTTTATTTTTTATTTTTTTTTAATTTTTTAGTGGTCCAAGATTCATTGTTTATATACCACACTGAGTGTTCCATGCAATATGTGCCCTCCTTAATATGCACCACCACCAGGCTCACCTGTCCCCCAACCCTCCTCTCTTCTAAAACACTCTGTTTCATGGAGTCCACAGTCTCTCATGGTTTATCTCCCACTCTTATTTCCTCCAATTCACTTTCTTTTCCTTCTCCTAATATCCTCTTTGTTATTCTTTATGTTCCACAAGTATGTGAAACCATATAATAATTGATTTCCTCTGCTTACTTATATTACTAAGCATAATCTCCTCCAGTCCCATCCATGTTGGCACAAAAGTTGGGTATTAATCCTTTCTGATGGCTGAATAATATTCCATTGTGTATTTGGGCCATATCTTTTTTATCCATTCAGCTATTGAAGGGCATCTTGGCTCTTTCCACACATTGGTGACTTTGGCCATTGTTTCTATGAACACTGGAGTACATATGACCCTTCTTTTTTATTACATCTGTATCTTTGGGGCAAATATCAAGTAGTGCAACTGCAGTGTCATAGGGTAGCTCTATTTTTAAATTTCTCGTGAATCTCAACACAGTTTTCCAAAGTGGCTATACCAACTTGCATTCCCATCAACAATGTAAGAGAGTTCCCCTTTCTCCACATCCTCTCTAACATTTGTTGTTTCCTGTTTTGTTAATCTTTGCTGTTCTAACTGGTATAAGGTGGTATCTCAATGTGGTTTTGATTTGAATCTCTCTGATGGTTAATGATGATAAACAGTTTTTCATGTGTTTGTTAGCCATTTGTATGTCTTCTTTGGAGAAATGTCTGTTCATCTTCTGCCCATTTTCTTACATGATTATCTGGTTTTTTGAGTGTTGAGATTGAGGAATTCTTTATAGATTTTGGATATTAAGTCTGTAGATCACCAAGACAGCATGGTACTGGCACAGAAACAGACACATAGACCAATGACACAGAGTAGAGAGCCTGTATATGGACCTTCAACTCTATGGTCAAATAATCTTTGACAAAGTAGGAAAAACTATTCAGTTGAAAAAAGACAGTTTCTTCAATAAATGGTGCTGGGAAAATTGGACAGCCATGTGTAGAAGAATGAAACTCAACCATTTTCTTACACCATTCACTAAGATAAGCTCAAAATGGATGAAATACCTCAATGTGAGACAGAAATCCATCAAAATCCTAGAGGAGAACATAGGATGTAACCTCTTTGACATTGGCCACAACAATATCTTTCAAGACACGTCTCCAAAGGCATGAACTTTTGGGATTTCATCAGATAAAAAGCTTCTGCACAGCAATGGAAACAGCCAACAAAACAAAGAAGCAGCCCATGGAATGGGAGAAAATATTTGCAAATGGTAGTGCTATGTTATTCTTTATCTCTGTGTTAAAATTCTCCTTAAAATTCTCCACTTTTTGGGATGCCTGGGTGGCTCAGTGGGTTAAGATTTTCCACTTTTTTTCTCACATCCAGTGTGTATCCTTATGTTCATTGTTTTAAATTATCTTTCATGCCACTTATATATGTTTTGCTTATTCTCTGGCTGTGGCCTTGTCTTGCTCTTTCATTTGGGATAAATTTCTGTCTCTTCACCTATTCTGCCTGTTCTGTTTCTGTTTCTTATGAAAGTCAGCTGCATTTTCTCCTCTTGAAAGTAGTGACTCTATGGAAAAGAGGTCCTGCAGTGCCCTGCAGTACAGTGTCCCCTGTTCATCAGAACATGGCACTTCATTAGCATATCCTCTGTGTGTTGCATACATGCTTCTGTTGTGTCTGAGTCACTTGTCCTTTCAGTACTGCCATCTGCACTGTCTCTCCACCTGTTGTAGCCTGTGTTTGCTCTCTATGGTGTTAATGGGACCCAGGGAAGCCAGCTGTGAGGGGATAGCTCACTAGGGTACTTGGGAGAGGGACCACTGTGTTAGAAAAATTTGTGCTGGGCCACTAGTCCTATGCTAGACCCCCTGAATTATTGTGGCAGTTAGAGTATATATGCTGGGGCAGCCAGAGGTGTGAGGTTGTGTACAGCATGCAGCAATGTACATTAGCTTTGTTTTAGAATTGTGTAAAGAGTGTGATGAGAGTTTAAGCAACTTCCCTGTGGCAACATAGCAGAATTGGAAAGAAAACCTATTTAATATTGTCTAGACACTTGTTTAATCTAGAATTTCAGAAGCTTAGCCAAACTTTTTTTTTTTTTTTTTTGCATGAAACCTATCAAGTCTATATAACCTAGTTCTGATAATGCTGAACTCAATGGTTTGATGGCTCTTCCAGCTCTAAGAATTCCAAGAATGGAAACTAAATCAGAGGATAAAGAACATTAGACATTGCTGTGGCCCTTATTATACCCAAACTGCTTTCTAACCTTGGGTAAGTCATTCCCCATCTTTAGTCCCCAGAGTTTTCATCTATACAAGAAAAATTAAATGCATTTTAAAAGCCAAGAAACTCTGAGATTCATAACATATAACTGAGAATTGTTATCTGGAAAGAAAGCAGTTAAGCGATTTGGACTTGATGAATAATATTCCACTGTATTTATATACCACATCTTCTTTATTTACTCATCATCAATGGACTCTTGGGCTATTACCATAATTTGGCTATTTGATAACGCTGCTATAAACATCACAGTGCATAAATCCCTTCAAACCAGTATTTTCATATCCCTTTGGGTAAATATCTAGTAATACAATTGCTTGATTGTAGAGTAGTTTTATTTTTAATTTTTTGAGGAACCCCTATATTGTTTTCCTGAATGGCTGCACTAGTTTGCATTCCACCAATAGTGTAAAAAGATCCTCCTTTCTCTGCATTCTTGCCAACACCTATTGTCTCTTGTGTTGTTAATTTTAGCCATTCTGCCAGGTGTGAGGTAATATCTCTTTGTAGTTTTCATCTGCATTTCCCTGAGGAATATTAGCCATAATAAAATAATGAAATCTTGGGACACGTGGGTGGCTCAGTTAGTTAAGTGGCTGCCTTCAGCACAGGTCATGATCCCAGCATCCTGGGATCGAGTCCCACATAGGGCTCCTTGCTTGGCAGGGAGCCTGCTTCTCCCTCTGCCTCTCCCTGCCACTTTGTCTGCCTGGGCTCACTCTTGCTCCTCTCTCTCTGACAAATAAATAAATAAAATCTTTAAAAAAATGAAATCTTGCCATTTGTAATGATGTGAATGGAGGTAGAGTATTATGCTAAGTGAAATAGGTCTATCAGAGAAAGACAAATATCATATGATTAGACTCATATGTGAAATTTAAGAAAAAAAAGCAGATGAACATAGGGGGGAAAAGAGAGGTAAACTAGAAAACAGACTTTTAACTGTAGAGAACAGGGGTTCTGGAGGGGAGGTGGGTGGGGGGATAAGTTAAATGGGTGATGGGTATTAAGCAAACCACTTGTTTTGACAAGTGTTGGGTGTTGTACGTAAGTTCTAAGTCACTAAATCTACACCTGAAACTAATATTACACTGTATGTTAACTAACAGGAATTTAAATTTAAAACAACAAAAAACAATTTGGACTTGGAAAACTATTATGTATATCACAAATGAAAGATCACCTTTCACTCTTGTATTAATTCCTATACCCCATCTCCCAATTTTCCCAAACTAGCTTGTGATTGTGAATAAAAACTGATGAAGAAAAGAGCAGCACTAATACGACTCTTATCTTGGATCCCAACTTAGTAACTAGATTTTTTTTTTTTGTTAAATCATTTAGCTTTTCAGAGCCTTTGTTTCTTCTTCAGCAATATAAAGATCATAATTTCCCAGGAACACTAGGAAATATAGTCTCTCAGCATGTGGCTATATGCCCACCTAAAATTTAGTGTTTCTTTTCTTAGAATAAATGGGGGAAATGGAGATCATTGGACAACCAGGAGGTTCTGCCAATGTCCACTCCCTTCACACTCAAATACACTTCTTCACTCACATGGAATACATTCAGCTCATCCTCAAGAGAGACAACATGAAGTTTCATATAGTTACTGCATCCATCTGAAAGTCCACAATCTCTAAATACCTTGTAGTCATTCTCTTCAAATCCAGATATGGCTCCCCATGGTCCAGTAACTTGTAAGCTAAATGATAAGTTACCTGTTCTTTGCCCATTCCCTAAAAACAATGGTGATATAGAAACAAAATAATAACAATAAAATGTCATTGTTAGGAAAATAAAAATGAGAAATTCACAACAGACACTGTTCTGTAACAACCTTGCTGGGCAGAAGTTGCAAAATCTCTTCTGAGAGTTTAATTACTTCCTTGGTTAGATACAGTTTCTCTTCTTTGAGAGAAACTCTTTTTCTCATCATCCCTGACTTTACCCTCTGTCAAGTTTTCATTTGCTTTGGGACCTTCATGGTTACAACAAAATGACCAAAACAGCATTAGAAACTAGGTCTTCCATACTTTTCCAGTGCATGTCCATATCCCTATGTTGAACTCACTGTCCCAGACTTTTGAATCTGATAAGCAATTAGAGGTGGAGACTGTAAGAGGAAATAAGTTTCTAGGTGTCCAAGACGTCTTTACTGGCATAACGAGACTCTTGCTCTTAATGCCTACTAAGTTCAGCAGGACCTTGAGCACAAAAAATTGGGGCAGAATAAACAAAAGTGGCATCGAGAGTATCTTATAACAGAGGTAAGAGATGCCTTTAGTCTTTCATAGTTACCAATTTATACCACAAACCTGACTACATCAGTACCCTACTTCAAAACTTCCTGTTGACCTTCAAACTAAACTCTGTACTATTTAGCCTGTTTTTCAAGGCTTTTAAAATCTGCCCTCTCAATTTTCCTATCATTTAAAATCCACCTCCATCCACCCCTGCCCATATTATCTTATGTGCCAGCCATGCTTTACTATTCAATGTTCTCTAAATATGCTGCATCTTTGCTCATGCTACTCTTCCTACCTAAAGTGTCTTTTTCCACTTTATATTCCTAGCAAGCACCTTCTGTCCTACCAGAGCCAACTGAAATGATAATCCCTCTGAGAAATATTCCATGGCTCTCCCATTCTGATTTGGCACTCCTGCTTCCAGTTCTTGACTGGAGTGCATTTGATAAATGCCTGTTTGCACATCTATCTCTTCAAAAGAATGTGAGCCCCTTGTTTGCATGAACTGGATCTTATGCATTTCTGTATTCCTTCGTGTATGTTAGGTGTTCATAAAGTGTTTCAAAAAAGAAAAAAAAAGGAGGAAAGGAAGGAAAAGAGGAAGGAAAGAAGGTATAATTGTAAAATTTCTGCAAAGAAAAAACAGAGTCATTTTGCAATGGCATATACTAACTGTCGTACTTTGGGCACACTGCTTAACAGGATGACTGGATTCCTGTCTCAACTCTATTTTTTACTGGGTGTATGCCAAAACATTTACCTCATTAGGTCTTTATTTATTAACCTATAAAACATAAAGTGGCAAACAAGATAGTGTCAAAGATCCTTTCTTAAGATTTGAATCATCTTTATATCAAGAAACACTTCAGTTTTTGCTCTATTCAAGACACTTCATTAGATGTGGGGAAACAAAGTTGAATCAGGCATGATTTCTGTCCTGGAGATCGTGCTTCAGTTTCCCATCTGTAATTTAGGTGAATTTAGGTGGATGTTTTTTCTTCTTCAAGCAGGAGTTTTCCAATCTGTAAAATTAGATGGTTCAAGAAAATGGTCTCTAAGGACACTTTGACTTCTGATATTCTCTGGTAATAAAGTTCATATGGTAGATGTGCACCTATAATGCTTTGCTCTTAGTCTTCCTGGGAATCCCTGTTTTCCATTACTAGAGACTTTTAGGGGTGGGCAAGGTAGAGGGACTCAGGGGTGAAGAAAAGCCTCATAGCAGTCTAAACTGTTTTTTTAAAACCCCTCCAACACACACACACACACACACACACACACACACACACACACACACTGCCCCACTAGCCTGTGTGTGCTAAGGTAAGACTGCCCTCAGTGTATGGGCAGGGATATCTGGGCAGCAGTGCCTATCTAGAGGCCAGGTTCTAAGTGAGTGCCCAGCTACAAAAAGCAGGTTTAATTAATAAGAAAATGAATAATCAAAGGAAGTTTTTTTTTTCTTGCTGATCAAGTATATATTCATTCCTGTTCTCTCTCCCTTTCTTACTTTCTCTGTCACTACCTCATGCTTTTTCCCGTAGAAATATTTTCAGATTCAAGGACATGAGGAACGGTGACTGGGAGGCTCCCCGATTGGTTAACCAATGGCTTCTCCTTTCAGAGTGTGACACAGATTGGGGGGGGGGCTTTCTTTTTGCCCTATCAGGCCTTGAGGTTCAACCAGACTGGTTCACCTTCTCCTGTAGACAAAGGCTCCTGAATGGCTTTTCCCCTACAAAGCCTATTCTGATCATTGGCCAAGGAGACTGTGACTCCAGTGGAAAGATGACCAGGAGTAGAACAAGTGACTAGCTGAGAAAAACTGACCTGAGCAGGAGGACCTGCCCAGTCCACATTGACTGATAGTGGAAACTCAACTAAGGCAGTAATAAACCATGGAACCACAGCCTCACACCCTGTTCTAGCTTGAAGTGGCTTATGGTGAGTATTGTGGAGACCATGAGGAACACTGGATTGTGAACCAATGGACCTAGGTTCAATACCTATCTCCAGTCATGTTCAAGCTGTATGAATTTAGGCAAGTCATTTCAGTTGTCTGAATCTTAGTTTGGATTTTAATTTTTGTTTTTACCCATGAGGTTGGTATTGATAACATTTTTGACAGAGAGCCTAATACAAATCAAGACTAGGGATTGGCAAAAATTTTAAAGGACAGATAGTAAGTAGTTTAGGTGTTGTGAAGCATACAGTTTTTGTCCCAGCTACTCAGTTCTTCCCTTATAGCATGAAAGCAGGCAAAGACAATATGTAAAATAATGGGCATGGCTATGTACTAACATAACATTACTTATACAAACAAACAGAGTGGCCCTTATTTGGCCAACATGTCATAGTTTGCATGTCCTCAGTCAAGGTTAAGTGGTTTACAAAGAACAAATTTCGCTTTATTATTTTTCAGAACAGAGGAGGTGACATTACTCTCCATTCTATACAGCCCAGCAGGTGTTCTGTTTCCAGCTTTGGTCCTCATTCTTCAAAAATGATACAGAAAAATTAGATTGGATACAGAGAAGAGGCCATTAGAAAGAAGTAGAGGCAAGAAACCAGGTTCTGTGTCAAATCATTGAATGAACTAGACTTCAGGTCTTGTGATAGAGCAGACAGAAATAGCAGAGTCTGTGTGGTAGCAAGGAGCTAAAATCCATGGGCAGAAGCCATAGAGGGAAAGAGTTCATTCCACACAAGGATGACTTTTATAAGTAACTTGCCTACTCATGGGTACCTCTAAATGGAAATGTAAAAGCAGGGCTTGAAAGACCAATTAGGTTGATTTGCTTAAAAGGAATAAGGATGGGAATTTGATGAGCTGACTTTGGAGGTTTGGTCAAGTCTTAAGCTTCTGTTTTTTCCTTCCCTGCCCTCTGGATCAAAAACATGTATGTGCATTGTGAAGTTGATTTTCTTCATTTATCTAATACCCCATTAGCAGTAGTTGGGGCCCAGTGCTATGTTAAGCTACTAAGACAATTCAATAAAGAGTAAATTCAATAAAGACTACCATAAAATAACCACCCATAATTTTAGAGATTATACTGGATCCTGCAGAAATTGTGGATGGAAAACTTTAGCTCTCTCTTTTCAGGTTAAGTACAAGACAGGTAGAAAGCAGGTGGCATATAGCTTATTTGGACTGATGCCACACAAGCTGAAGTAATAGCACTTTAAAGGCTTAAAATAATCAGTCGAATAAAAGTATCAGAAAATCAGCAACAAGTTTTCTTATTTATAAAAATCGATGTCACTTCCAAGCCCTGGAAGCACAGTGAGATATACTTCTCCAGGGGAGGAGTTAATCTTTAGTCTTCTAAGAGGTCCTGTCTCAGTTTGATCTCAGTGGGAGTTCTTTCAAGTTTCCCAGTCTGTCCCAGTTTCATTGTATCCAAATGTTTCTAGAATATGGAGTAAGGTTGATCAGTTCTCTGGGATCCAGACATAATACCCATCCAGTCTTATTTCTTTTCTTTTTTAAAAGATTTTATTATTTATTTGACAGAGACAGATCACAAATAGGCAGAGAGGCAGGCAGAGAGAGAGAGAGAGAGAGAGGAGGAAGCAGGCTCCCTGCTGAACAGAGAGCCCGATGCAGGACTCGATTCCAGGACCCTGAGATCATGACCTGAGCCAAAGGCAGCGGCTTAACCCACTGAGCCACCCAGGCACCCCCAGTCTTATTTCTTGAGTTTCTTCTAGAATTATAATGTCATAGATTGAGGGTGTAAGATATTTAAACTTTCCCCCAAACTATCAAGTGGAGCCTCTCCTTTGAAAACTTCATTTGCTCTCTATGTACCATGCTCTCAAATCTCTGAAAGACTCAGCATTTTGGAGAATGTAGGTTTTAAAGTAATATAACTCTGGCTTAAAATTTTGATCAAACTAGTAATTTGAATCTTAGGCAAGTCATGTTTATTCTCTAAACTTCTATCTCTTTCCTTGTAAAGTAAGAATAACAATATCTAACTCACGTGCCTATTGTAAAGATTGTAATACTACATCCAACAAAGTAATAAAATGCCTGACATAATTTGAAAATTAAATCAATGATATCTCTTATTATCAAAAAAGTGTGTCTTCACTGCAGTCGGTCCTCTGGGTTTTAGTTCGAATACTGCCATTTACTGGTTGTGTATCTTGAGCAAGTCAGCTCATTAATTGGGAGTTTAGTTTTCTCACTGAGACATTAGCAGTATTTAGTTTCTTAGGGTGTAGGAAAAATAAATTAGATAAATGTATTTAATATACCTCTCACAATGTATGGCACATAGTGGGTGTTTAATAAATGGAAATAACTATGCTAATTGTTATGAAATCTTACTCAGTCCCCTGCTCACTGTACAGGCCACCTGGGTAGAGTGACTGCATTCTCCTAATCTCCCACAAGATGGCAGTGTGATGTTCTACTAAACTAAATTGGGTTACAATGAGGTTAGAGTATCTTTGGAACTTCTGGGGTACAGAAAAGAGCTTGGCACTCCACAAAAGTTTGCTGGCCAAAGCATGACCTTATCCTTGGCCCATTGTTATATACTCATTTCTCCTTCCTTTAATCATTCTTATGCTGCCCCCTTCACTCACAACTAGCATAAGTTACAAGTTCTTGGGGGTGGTATGGAGAATGGGGCAGAAGAAAGAGGGAACATTTGTGAGGACCTGTGCCACTCATCTGTTGATGAGCATTTGACTGGGGATGAACATATGACTAGAAGTCAATGACCCTGGTTTCTAGTCTGATCTTTCACTAACTTATTCTATCACCCAGGACAAGACTTTCTTTTTTTTCTTTTTTCTTTTTTTTTCCATCTCTACCTATAAAATGGTATCTTCTGGCCCAGGACATTTCTGGCTCTGATATTTGAAGAATCTTAGAGCTGGACTCATAGGAAAACAATATAAAATTATAACAATATAAAACAATATAAAATATATGATCTTTTTGTTAATTCCAGAGAAAAATTGTGAAGGTATTTGATATTCAAATAGGTCGATGAATCTTTTATATGATCTTGGAGTCAGGGAGAATAGACTTAATAATGTCCTTAAAATGCTGAGATATGTAATTCAAGCTGTTGAAAACATTTCAGTTTGAAAATGCAGAAGTCTCATAATCATTCTGGGAAACCTGGGCCTGGCTTCCACCATAGCCCTAGATAAGGAAGGGCAAGAATGAGCCTGTAGCTGGTGAGATGCTTCATCATTGCAGAACAATGTTTTGTGAAAATAACCTGGGTTTTTGCCCCAGAACGGCATCTGACATTTATTTATTCCCATTAAATGTAGATCTAAATATCAGGAGCTTCATTTCCAAACTGTGTGATATGGGTCACTGGTTAGAAACCCTTTGAGAGTGCAATTCCAGGGTCATAGGGAAGTTCTATTTTTAATTTCTTGAGGAATCTCCACACTGTTCTCCAAAGAGGCTGCACCAACTTGCACTCCCACCAACAGTGGAAGAGGGTTCCCCTTTCTACACATCCTCTCCAACACATGTTGTTTCCTGTTTTGTTGATTTTGGCCATTCTAACTGGTGTAAGGTCATATCTCAATGTGGTTTTAATTTTAATCTCCCTGAGGGCTAATGATGATGAACATTTTTTCATGTGGCCAATAGCCATTTGTATGTCTTCATTGGAGAAGTGTCTGTTCATATATTCTTCCCATTTTTTGATATGTTTGCCTGTTTCGTGTGTGCTGAGTTTGAGGAGTTCATTATAGATCCTGGATATCAACCTTTTGTCTGTACTGTCATTTGCAAATATCTTCTCCCATTCCGTGGGTTGCCTCCTTGTTTTTTTTTTTTTTTTTTTTTTTTTGACTGTTTCCTTTACTGTGCAGAAGCTTTTGATTTTGATGAAGTCTGAAAAGTTTATTTTCGCTTTAGTTTTCTTTGCCTTTGGAGACATATCTTGAAAGTAGTTGCTGTGGCTGATATCGAAGAGATTACTTCCTATGTTCTCCTCTAGGATTCTGATGGATTCTTGTCTCACGTTGAGGTCTTTTATCCCTTTTGAGTTTATTTTTGTGTACGGTGTAAGAGAATGGTCGAGTTTCATCCTTCTACTTATAGCTGTCCAGTTTTCCCAGCACCATTTATTGAAGAGACTGTCTTTTTTCCACTGTATATTTTTTCCTGTTTTGTCGAAGATTAATTGACCATAGAGTTGAGGGTCCATATCTGGGCTCTCTACTCTGTTCCACTGGTCTATGTGTCTGTTTTTATGCCAGTACCATGCTGTCTTGGTGATAACAGCTTTTAGTAAAGCTTGAAATCAGGTAACGTGATGCCCTTAGCTTTATTATTGTTTTTCAACATTTCCTTAGCGATTCGGGGTCTCTTCTGATTCCAATACAAATTTTTGGATTATTTGCTACAGTTCTTTGAAGAATACCGGTGGAATTTTGATCGGAATGGCATTAAAAGTATAGATTGCTGTAGGCAGTATAGACATTTTAACAATATTTATTCTTCCGATACAAGAGCATGGAATGATCTTCCATCTTTTTGTGTCTTCTTTAATTTCTTTCATGAGTGTTCTGTAGTTCCTTGAGTACAGATCCTTTACCTCTTTGGTAGGTTTATTTCCAGGTATCTTATGGTTCTTGGTGCTCTAGGAAATGGAATCAATTCTCTAATTTTCCTTTCTGTATTTTCATTGTTAGTGTATAAGAAATCCACTGATTTTGGGGCGCCTGGGTGGCTCAGTGGGTTAAGCCGCTGCCTTCAGCTCAGGTCATGATCTCAGAGTCCTGGGATCGAGTTCCGCATCGGGCTCTCTGCTCAGCAGAGAGCCTGCTTCCCTCTCTCTCTCTGCCTGCCTCTCCATCTACTTGTGATTTCTCTCTGTCAAATAATAAAAAAAAAGAAATCCACTGATTTCTGTACATTGACTTTGTATCCTGCCATGTTGCTGAATTGCTGTATGAGTTCTAGTAGTTTGGGGGTGGAGTCTTTTGGGTCTTCCATATAAAGAATCATGTCATCTACAAAGAGAGAGAGTTTGACTTCTTCATTACCAATTTGGATACCTTTTATTTCTCTTTGTTGTCTGGAGAACAGTGTGGAGATTCCTCAAAAAATTAAAAATAGAAATTCCCTATGACCCTGCAATTGCACTCCTGGGTATTTACCCCAAAGATACAGATGTCATGAAAAGAAGGGCCATCTGTACCCCAATGTTTATAGCAGCAATGGCCACGGTCGCCAAACTATGGAAAGAACCAAGATGCCGTTCAATGGACGAATGGATATGGAAGATGTGGTCCATATACACTATGGAGTATTATGCCTCCATCAGAAAGGATGAATACCCAACTTTTGTAGCAACATGGACGGGACTGGAAGAGATTATGCTGAGTGAAATAAGCAGAGAGAGTCAATTATCATATGGTTTCATTTATTTGTGGAGCATAACAAATATCATGGAGGACAAGGGGTGTTAGAGAGGAAAAGGGAGTTGGGATAAATTGGAAGGGGAGGTGAATCATGAGAGACTATGGACTCTGAAAAACAATCTAAGGGCTTTGAAGTGGCGGGGGGGTGGGAGGTTGGGGTATCAGGTGGTGGGTATTATAGAGGGCACAGATTGCATGGAGCACTGGGTGTGGTGAAAAAATAATGAATACTGTTTTTCTGAAAATAAATAAATTAATTTTTAAAAAGTGAAGGAAATAATCACCTAAAAGTCAGCCTACACATTTGGAGAAGAAATTTGTAAATAACATAAGTAAAATGATTAAGTGGGTAAAGGTTTAGTTTCCAAAATTTATAAAGAACTTACCAAACTCAACACCCTAAAACCAAATAATCCAGTTAAGAAATGGGCAGAATACATGAATAGGCACTGTTCTAAAGAAGACATCGGTATAGCTAACAGACACATGAAAGGTTGCTCAAAATCACTCATCATCACTCATCAGGGAAGTAGAAATGAAAACCATGATGAGATAGCACTTTGCATGTTTCAAAATGGCTAAAATTAACACAAGTAACAAAGGGTTTTAGCAAGAATGGAGAAAGGGGAACTCTCCTATGCTGTTGGTGGGAATGCACATTGGTGCAGCCACTCTGGAGAACGGTATGGAGGTTCCTCTAGGACTTAAAAATAGAACTACTCTATGACCCAGGAATTATACTACTAAGTACTTCTCCGAAGGATACAAAGCAGTTTTGAAGTGGCATGTATCCCCAATGTTTATAGCAACATTACCACCAATAGCCAAACTATAAAAAGAACCCAAATGTCCACTGACTGATGAATGGATAGAAAAGATATATATATATATATATATATATATATATATATATATATATATATATTGCTATAAACATTGGGGATACATGCACCCCTTCAAAACTGCTTTTGTATCCTTTGGAGAAATACTTAGTAATATAATAAATAAATAATTAAAATATATATTATAATATATTATATATATATACACACATATATATATTTCTTCTCTATCCATTCATCAGTCAGTGGACATTTGGGTTCTTTCACACACACACACACACACAACATATGTGTGTGTGTGTGTATGGAGAGACAGAGAGAGAGAGATACATGTATACAATGGAATATTACCAGCCATCAAAAAGAATGAAATCTTGTCATTTGCAACGACATAGATGAAGCTAGAGTGTATTATGTTAAGTGAAATAAGTCAATAAGAAAAAGACAAATACCATATGATCTTATTCATATGTGGAATGTAGGAAAGAAAACAGATGACCATATGGGAAGTGGAGGGGAAGGGGAGCGGAAGATATACCATAAGAGACTCTTAATGATAGAGAACAAACTGAGGGTTGACAGAGGGAGGTATGGGGAAAAGGGTTAAATAGATGAAGGATATTAAGGAGGGAACCTGTGAGCACTGGATGTTGTATGTAAGTTATGAATCACCGAATTCTACTCCAGGAACCCATATTGCACAGCAGTTAATTAAGTAAAATTTAAATAAATAAACAAAGAATACAAAAATAAAATTAATAAGATTTTTTTAAATGAACATAGGAAGAAATAAAGAGAAGTAAAACAAAAAAAAAGACTCTTACTAGAGAACAAACTAATGGTTACCAGAGGGATCATGAGTGGTGGGTGGGAAATGAGTTAAAAAAGCAATGGGTATTAGGGTGGGTACTTGTGATTTGCACCAGGTGTTGTATGTAAGTGATAAATAACTAAATTTTACACTTGAAACAATGTTGCACTATATGTTAGCTAGTTGGAATTTAAATAAAACCTTGGGGGAAAAAATTGCAACTTGAGTGAGAAAACACAACCAACAGATGCCAATACAAAGATGTTAAAATTATT
The DNA here is from genome assembly GCF_964662115.1 of Mustela nivalis. Lineage (NCBI taxonomy): Eukaryota > Metazoa > Chordata > Mammalia > Carnivora > Mustelidae > Mustela > Mustela nivalis. Next base: position 72,529,043 of record NC_139040.1, read on the forward strand.
TTACGAGGATTTTAAACGAGCCATCATAAATGAGAATTAATAATTCTCTTGAAAAATAAAAAATAGAAAATCTCAATAAAGAAATAGAAGAAACAAAATGATAGACTTGTGCTTAATAATCAAATTGAAATTATAGACATGAGAAATATATATAAATAAAAACCTTGCTAGATAAACTCAGTAGTAGAGTAGAACTGACAGAGGATGAAATTAGTGAACTTGAGGTAAAATAAATTGAAAATAGCCAATCCTTCCCATTCTGTTTTTTCTCTCTTGCCCTGTGGTCCTCTGCTCTATTCCTTACAAGTAAGACAAACCTTGAGAGACTCTGGACTCCAGGAATAAAGCTGAGGGCTATCAAAGGGATGGTGGTGGGGGTATGGGGTGACCAGGTGATGGGTATTAAGGAGACCATGTGTTGGGATGCACTGGGTGTTATATGCAACAAATGAATTGTTGAACATTACAACAAAAACTTACAATGTTTATGAACTTATGATACGTTGGCTAACTGAACATAATCAAAAGTTAAAAAAAAAGACAGAAAGAAAATATGAATGAAAGGTGCTTTACACCTGCTTTGGTTTCAAGGAGTTAAAAAAAAAAAAAACCCTAACAACATAGAGAAAACAAACAAACAAAAAGGAACAGAGACTCAAGGATCTGCACACAATATACACCGTTTGTATCATTACATTCCCTAAAAGGGGAATAAAACATAAAGTGAGATGAAAAATCGTATTAGAAAAAAATAAGGCATGAAAATTTCCCAAATATAACTAAAGACAAAAACTTACAGATGAGAAAACCCAAACAAAAGAAACACAAAGATATCCATCACAAGACACATAATAAACTTCTTAAAACTTAAGAAAAAGAAAAAAAAATTAAAGCACCTAGAGAGAAATGGGTAATTACCTATATAGAAAAGCCATATTAAAAACAGTGGATCTCTTATTTGAAATCATGAGGCCAGAGAGAAATGAATAGCATTTTCAAGTGATGAAAGAAAAAGACTCTCAATCATAAATTATATTCTTCTATTCTCAATAATTTTATAACCATTAATGAAATGGAAGTCATAATTTAAAACCTCCAAAAAAGAAGTAACCCGAACAATATTGTTTCACTGCAAAACTATTACCAAATATCGAAAAAGAATAAGGAAAAAAATCTGTATTTTTTATAAGAAAATAGAAACATTTTACAACTTTATGAGACCAACATTACCCTTATACCAAAACAAGATGGAGAATATATTTTTTTTAAAAAGTCAGTATCTCTCATGAACATAGACAACATTCAACTATGCAAACAAGTGTGGTTCACCCCTGGTATGCAAGTTTGGTTTATCTTTTAAAAAATCAACCAATAATTAAATACCTAGTAGAACAATTGCTGGATTAGAAGTTAGTTTTATTTATTTTTATTTTTTATAAACATATATTTTTATCCCCAGGGGTACAGGTCTGTGAATCACCAGGTTTACACACTTTACAGCACTCACCAAAGCACATACCCTCCCCAATGTCCATAATACCACCCCCTTCTCCCAAACCCTCTCCCCCCAGCAACCCTCAGTTTGTTTTGTGAGATTAAGAGTCACTTATGGTTTGTCTCCCTCCCAATCCCATCTTGTTTCATTTATTCTTCTCCTACCCACTTAAGCCCCCATGTTGCATCACTACTTCCTCAAATCAGGGAGATCATATGATAGTTGTCTTTCTCTGCTTGACTTATTTCACTAAGCATGATACACTCTAGTTCCATCCATGTCGTTACAAATGGCAAGATTTCATTTCTTTTGATGGCTGCATAGTATTCCATTGTGTATATATACCACATCTTTTTGATCCATTCATCTGTTAATGGACATCTAGGTCCTTTCCATAGTTTGGCTATTGTGGACATTACTGCTATAAACATTCGGGTGCATGTGCCCCTTTGGATCACTACGTTTGTATCTTTAAGGTAAATACCCAATAGTGCAATTGCTGGGCCATATGGCAGTTCTATTTTCAACATTTTGAGGAACTTCCATGCTGTTTTCCAGAGTGGCTGCACCAGCTTGCATTCCCACCAAAAGTGTAGGAGGGTTCCCCTCTCTCCGCATCCTTGCCAGCATCTGTCATTTCCTGACTTGTTTATTTTAGCCATTCTGACTGGTGTGAGGTGATATCTCATTGTGGTTTTGATTTGTATTTCCCTGATGCCGAGTGATATGGAGCACTTTTTCATGTGTCTGTTGACCATCTGGATGTCTTCTTTGCAGAAATGTCTGTTCATGGCCTCTGCCCATTTCTTGATTGGATTATTTGTTCTTTGGGTGTTGAGTTTGCTAAGTACTTTGTAGATTCTGGACACTAGTCCTTTATCTGATATGTCGTTTGCAAATATCTTCTCCCATTCTGTCAGTTCTCTTTTGATTTTGTTAACTGTTTCCTTTGCTGTGCAAAAGATTTTGATCTTGATGAAATCCCAATAGTTCATTTTGGCCCTTGCTTCCCTTGCCTTTGGCGTTGTTCCTAGGAAGATGTTGCTGCAGCTGAGGTCGAAGAGGTTGCGGCATGTGTTCTCCTCAAGGATTTTGATGGATTCCTTTCGCACATTGAGGTCCTTCATCCATATTGAGTCTATTTTTGTGTGTGGTGTAAGGAAATGGTCCAATTTCATTTTTCTGCATGTGGCTGTCCAATTTTCCCAGCATCATTTATGGAAGAGGCTGTCTTTTTTCCATTGGACATTCTTTCCTGCTTTGTCAAAGATTAGTTGACTGTAGAGTTGAGGGTCTATTTCTGGGCTCTCTATTCTGTTCCATTGATCTATGTGTCTGTTTTTGTGCCAGTACCATGCTGTCTTGATGATGACAGCTTTGTAATAGAGCTTGAAGTCTGGAATTCTGATGCCACCAACGTTGGCTTTCTTTTTCAATATCCCTTTGGCTATTCAAGGTCTTTTCTGCTTCCATATAAATTTTAGAATTATTTGTTCCATTTCTTTGAAAAAGATGAATGGTACTTTGATAGGAATTGCATTAAATGTGTAGATTGCTTTAGGTAGCATAGACATTTTCACAATATTTATTCTTCCAATCCAGGAGCATGGAACATTTTTCCATTTCTTTGTGTCTTCCTCAATTTCTTTCATGAGTACTTCATAGTTTTCTGAGTATAGATTCTGTGCCTCTTTGGTTAGCTCTATTCCTAGGTATCTTATGGTTTTTGGTGCAATTGTAAATGGGATTCACTCCTGAATTTCTCTTTCTTCTGTCTTGCTGTTGGTGTAGAGAAATGCAACTGATTTCTGTGCATTGATTTTATATCCTGACACTTTACTGAATTCCTGTATAAGTTCTAGCAGTTTTGGAGTGGAGTCTTTTCGGTTTTCTACATATAGTATCATATCATCTGCGAAGAGTGATAATTTAACTTCTTCTTTGCAGATTTGGATGCCTTTAATTTCCTTTTGTTGTATGATTGCTGAGGCTAGGACCTCTAGTACTATGTTGAATAGCAGTGGTGATAATGGACATCCCTGCCGTGTTCCTGACCTTAGCGGAAAAGCTTTCAGTTTTTCGCCATTGAGAATGATACTTGCGGTGTGTTTTTCATAGATGGCTTTGAAGATATTGAGGTATGTGCCCTCTATTCCTACACTTTGAAGAGTTTTGATCAGGAAGGGATGCTGTACTTTGTCAAACGCTTTTTCAGCATCTATTGAGAGTATCATATGGTTCTTGTTATTTCTTTTATTGATGTGTTGTATCACATTGACTGATTTGCAATGTTGAACAAACCTTGCAGCCCTGGAATAAATCCAACTTGGTCGTGGTGAATAATCCTTTTAATGTACTGTTGAATCCTATTGGCTAGTATTTTGTAGAGTATTTTCGCATCTGTGTTCATCAAGGATATTGGTCTATAGCTCTCTTTGTTGATGGGATCCTTGTCTGGTTTGGGGATCAAGGTGATGCTGGCCTCATAAAATGAGTTTGGAAGTTTTCCTTCCATTTCTATTTTTTTGAACAGTTTCAGGAGAATAGGAATTAATTCTTTAAATGTTTGGTAGAATTCCCCTGGGAAGCTGTCTGGCACTGGGCTTTTGTTTGTTTGGAGATTTTTAACGACTGTTTCAATCTCCTTACTGGTATGGGTCTGTTCAGGCTTTCTATTTCTTCCTGGTTCAGTTGTGGTAGTTTATATGTTTCTAGGAATGCATCCATTTCTTCCAGATTGTCAAATTTTTTGGCGAAGAGTTTCTCATAGTATGTTCTTATAATAGTTTATATTTCTTTGGTGTTAGTTGTGATCTCTCCTCTTTCATTCAGAATTTATTTATTTGGGTCCTTTCTCTTTTCTATTTGATAAGTCTGGCCAGGGGTTTATCAATTTTATTAATTCTTTCAAAGAACCAGCTCCTAGTTTCATTGATTTGCTCTATTGTTTTTTTGGTCACTATTTCACTGATTTCTGCTCTGATCTTTATGATTTCTGTTCTCCTGCTGGACTTAGGGTTTCTTTCTTGTTCTTTCTCCATCTCCTTTAGGTGTATGGTTAGGTTGTGTACCTGAGACCTTTCTTGTTTCTTGAGAAAGGGTTGTACCGCTATATATTTTCCTCTCAGGACTGCCTTTGTTGTGTCCCACAGATTTTGAACCATTGTATATTCATTATCTTTTGTTTCCATGATTTTTTCAATTCTTCTTTAATTTCCCAGTTGACCCATTCATTCTTTAGAAGGATGCTGTTTAGTCTCCATGTATTTGGGTTCTTTCCAAACTTCCTTTTGTGGTTGAGTTCTAGCTTTAGAGTATTGTGGTCTGAAAATATGCAGGGAATGATCCCAATCTTTTGATACCGGTTGAGTCCTGATTTAGGACCGAGGATGTGATCTATTCTGGAGAATGTTCCATGTGCACTAGAGAAGAATGTATATTCTGTTGCTTTGGGATGAAATGTTCTGAATATATCTGTGATGTCCATCTGGTCCAGTGTATCGTTTTAGGCCTTAATTTCCTTGCTGATCTTTTGCTTGGATGATCTGTCCATTTCAGTGAGGGGAGTGTTAAAGTCCCCTACTATTATTGTATTATTTTTTATGTGTTTCTTTGATTTTGTTATTAATTGGTTTATATAGTTGGCTGCTCCCACGTTGGGGGCCTAGATATTTAAAATTGTTAAATCTTCTTGTTGGGCAGACCCTTTGAGTATGATATAGTGTCCTTCCTCATCTCTTATTATAGTCTTTGGCTTAAAATCTAATTGATCTGATATAAGGATTGCCACTCCTGCTTTCTTCTGATGTCCATTAGCATGGTAAATTCTTTTCCACCCCCTCACTTTAAATCTGGAGGTGTCTTCGGGCTTAAAATGAGTTTCTTGGAGGCAACATATAGATGGGTTTTGTTTTTTTATCCATTCTGACAGCCTGTGTCTTTTGACAGGGGCATTTAGCCAATTAACATTCAGGGTAACTATTGAGAGATATGAATTTAGTGCCATTGTATTGCCTGTAAGGTGACTGTTACTGTATATGGTCTCTGTTCCTTTCTGATCTGCCACTTGTAGGCTCTCTCTTTGCTTAGAGGACCCCTTTCAATATTTCCTGTAGAGCTGGTTTGGTGTTTGCAAATTCTTTCAGTTTTTGTTTGTCCTGGAAGCTTTTAATCTTTCCTATTTTCAATGATAGCCTACCTGGATATAGTATTCTTGGCTGCTGTTTTTCTCATTTAGTGCTCTGAAAATATCATGACAGCTCTTTCTGGCCTGCCAGGTCTCTGTGGATAAGTCAGCTGCCAATCTAATATTTTTATTATTGTATGTTACAGACTTCTTTTCCCTGTCTGCTTTCAGGATTTTCTCTTTGTCACTGAGACTTGTAAATTTTACTATTAGTTGACCGGGTGTCAGCCTATTCATATTGATTTTGAGGGGCGTTCTCTGAACCTCCTGAATTTTGATGCTCGTTCCCTTTGCCATATTGGGGAAATTCTCCCTATAATTCTTTCCAGTATACCTTCTGCTCCCCTGTCTCTTTCTTCTTCTTCTGGAATCCCAATTATTCTAATGTTGTTTCATCTTATGGTGTCACTTATCTCTCGAATTCTCCCCTCGTGGTCCAGTAGCTGTTTGTCCCTCTTTTGCTCAGCTTCTTTATTCTCTGTTATTTGGTCTTCTATATCCCTAATTCTTTCTTCTGCCTCATTTATTCTAGCAGTGAGAGCCTCCATTTTTGATTGCACGTCATTAATAGCTTTTTTGATTTCAGCTTGGTTAGATTTTAGTTCTTTTATTTCTCCAGAAAGGGCTTTTATATCTCTCGAGAGGGTTTCTCTAATATCTTCCATGCCTTTTTCGAGCCCGGCTAGAACCTTGAGAATTGTCATTCTGAACTCTGGATCTGACATATTAACAATGTCGGTATTGATTAGGTCCCTAGCCTTCGGTACTGCCTCTTGTTCTTTTTTTGTGTTGAATTTTTCCGTCTTGTCATTTTGTCCAGATAAGAGTATATGAAGGAGCAAGTAAAATACTAAAAGGGTGGCAACAACCCCAGGAAAATATGCTTTAACCAAATTAGAAGAGATCCCAAATCGTGAGGGTGTAGAAAGGGGATAAAAAGAGGTTCAAAAAGGAATAAAGAAAAAAAAAAGAAAAGAGAAAAATAAAGAAAAGAAAAGAATTAAAAAAAAAAAGAAAACAAATAAGAAAAATATAAAAAAGAAAATATATATATATTGGATAAACTAGTTAACGTTAAAAAAGAAAAAGGTAAAAGTTAAAAAAAATTACCAGAAGGCGAGAAAAAAAAAAAACAAAAAATGAAAAAGAAAAAAATAAAATTAACTGTAAGACTAAAATAAATCACAGAAAAAAATCCATGAGTTCCGTGCTTTGCTTTCTCCTCCTCTGGAATTCTGCTGCTCTCCTTGGTATTGAAACCGCACTCCTTGTTAGGTGAACTTGGTCCTGGCTGGATTTCTTGTTGATCTTCTGGGGGAGGGGCCTGGTGTAGTGATTCTCAAGTGTCTTTGCCCCAGGCGGAATTGCACCGCCCTTAACAGGGGCCAGTGTGAGTAATCCGCTAGGGTTTGCTTTCAGGAGCTTTTGTTCCCTGAGTGCTTTCCGTAGAGTTCTGGAGGATGGGAATACAAATGGCGGCCTCCTGGTCTCCGGCCCGTTGGAGCCGAGAGCCCAGGGCCCCACTCCTCAGTGCCCCCTCAGAGAACAGCGCCCAGTTACTCCCTTCTGCTTGACCTCTGGCCGCGCTCTAAGCTCTTCGAGCCTGCGACCAGTTCAAGGTAACACCAAGCTGTGAGCTTACTGTCGGCTCTGTCTCTGTAGCCAGCTTTCCCATTCCAATACCCACAAGCTCTGTGACACTCAGACACCCCTGATCCTTCTATGACCCCGCAAGACCTGAGGCCATGCTGACCCCGTTTGGGCTTCACCCCAGTTTAGCCTCTGGAGCGATGTCCCTCAGCAGAACAGACTTTTAAAAGTCCTGATTTTCTGCTCCGTTGCTCTGCCGCTTGCCGGGAGCTGGCCCCTCCCCCTGGGGTCTATCTTCCTGTCACTTTGGATTCACTTCTCCGCCGGTCCTACATTTCAGAAAGTGGTTGTTTTTCTGTTTCCAGAATTGCTGTTCTTCTTCTCTTCGATCTGCCGATGGATTTTCAGGTGTTTGCAATCTTTAGATAAGCTATCTAGCTGATCTCCAGCTAGCTGAAGTAGTCTCAGCTGAGAAGTTAGTTTTATTTTTAACTTTTTGAGGAACCTCCATAATTTTCCCAAAGAATATAAAAATACTAATTCAAAAGTATATATGCACCCCAAATTTTATAACAGCATTATCTACAATAGCCAAATTACTGAAAATCTTGCCATTTGCAACAACATGGATAGAGCTAGAGAGTATTATGTTAAGCAAAATGAGTCAATGAAAGACAAATACTCTATTATTTTACTCATATGTGGAATTTAAGAAACAAAACAAATGTGCAAAGGCAAAACAAGAAAGGGAGGCAAACCAAGAAACAGATTCTTAACTGTAAAGAACAAACTGGTGGTTATCAGGGTGGTGGTAGATGGGGAGATATGTTAAACAGGTGACAGAGAGGAGTTCTTTATAGACCTTGGATATCAGCCCTTTGTCCATAGTGTCATTTGAAAATATCTTCTCCCATTCCATGGGTTGTCTCTTTGTTTTGCTGACTGTCTCCCTTGCTGTGCAGAATATTTTTATCTTTTTTAAAAAAGATTTATTTATTTATTTATTTGACAGACAGAGATCACAAGTAGGCAGAGAGGCAGGCAGAGAGAGAGGGGGAAGCAGGCTCCCTGCTGAGCAGAGAGCCCAATGCGGGGCTCAATCCCAGGACACTGGGATCATGACTTGAGCTGAAAGCAGAGGCTTTAACCCACTGAGCCACCCAGGTGCCCCGAATGTTTTCATCTTGATGAAGTCCCAAAACTTCATTTTTTGTTTTTGTTTCCCTTGCCTTTATACAATGGAATATTATTCTGCTGTCAGAAAGCATGAATAACCACCATTTTCAATGACATGGATGGAACTGGAGGAGATTATGCCAAGTGAAATAAATCAAGCAGAGAAAGACAGTTTTCATATGGTTTCATTCATATGTGGAGTGTAAGGAATAGCGTGGAGGACATTAAGAGAAGGAAGGGTAAAATGAAGGGGAGGGGGAATTGGAGGGGGAGATGAACCATGAGAGACTACGGATTCTGGGAAACAAACTGAGAGTTTCAGAGGGGAGGGTAGTGAGGGAATGGGTTAGCCCAGTGATGGTTATTAAGAAGGGCACATATTGCATGGCGTTGGGTGTTATACACAAACAATGAATCATAGAACACTACATCAAAACCAAATGATGTATTAAAGAAGATGGGATTGGAAGGGAGACAAACCATAAAAGACTCAATCTCAAAAAACAGACTGAGGGTTGCTGGGGGAAGGGGGGATGGGAGATGGTGGTGGGGATCTGGACACTGGGCAGGGTATGTGCTATGATGAGTGCTGTAAATTGTGTAAACCTGGAAATTCACAGACCTGTACCCCTGGTGATAAAAATTGTTATATGTTTATTTTAAATAATTAATTAATTGATTTTTTAAAAAATGATGTACTGTGTGGTGACTAATGTAACATAATAAATATCAATTAATTAATTAATTCTTCCATAATAAAAAAGAAACAAAAAAAAAAACAAAGGTCACCTGCAAATTGGAATATTTCCAAGTGTAAAGTGCTTTGTACACAAAGACCTTTGTCCAAAATCTCCCTCATCATTTATATCTCAATAATTTCACCCAAATGCCCTAACAGAAGTTACAAGGGGTCATTGGTATGTTCTATTATAGCAGGATATCCCTGGAGTGCTCAACTTCCTCACTCCAATTTCTTGATTAACCTTTAAAAGAAACTCAGGTAGAGACACCTCAATTAATGGCCAGTCAGCTAATCTATTATGGAAATATTATGATTAGCTTCATTTGTAAGATAGATAAATGAATATTGATGAGGTGACTTGATTTGCTTTAGGACATCTGATCAATTATTGATAGGGTTCTATTTGCTTCCAATGTTTTCCCTTCCACAACTTTGGTCCTTCTCTCTGAACAGAATTAGTACTTAGAGCATACTGAAAGTTATACAAAGAGAAGGGTTCCAAGAAACCCTGAGTGAACATAAAGTAGCACCAAGAGAGCAGTCTGACAGATGTGCCCATGTCAGTAAAGAAGTTTAATTTGACTACTCTCATCCCTAGCCCTCTCTGCCACAGACCACATGGCGTTTACACTTGGATTTAATGGAAAGGGAACCTAAAACTCAACCATGCAACCAATTACTACACAGTGCTTCTCTTTGTTTTTAGAACTTTCATGTAATATAATATTCGTCATCCCAAAGATTTCTTCCTTTGCAATGCATCCTTCTCACCCTTCCCTCATTCCAATTCCTCACATTACAACCATCCTCATATAATTACTAAGGTGTTTTATTCAAAAATTAGTTTGCATATTCTAAAATTTTAAATCAAGGGCATCATTATCATTTGTGATATATTTGGCTTCTTTCAATCAACAAAATTATTTTGAGATAAATTTATATGATCGTGTGGATCTATAGTTTTTTTAATTGCTCAGTATTGTTCTATTGCATAAATGTACCACAATTTTTCCCCCATGGACAATTCTAGCAAACATTTTTTAAAGTATGTATATATGTATATATCTCAAAGGTCAGATGTTCTACAAGATTTACAGATGTTCCTGGAGTATATAAGTGGCGGCAGCAGGAAATTGGTAGCAGCTAAGAACAACCTGATAGTCCAGTTTTGTAAGCAAGGCCTTGGGTTTCTATCTGCCCAATCATAATTATCAGGCAGTTTTCTTATTTCCAGGATACCTGCTTCAACTTGATGGTTCTAGGGTCTGGGTCTAGACAGTGAGGGCACAGAAAATGTCACAGAAATGGAATGTAAAGTCTTCTAATGTGAAGTTTTCTGACTTCAGTTTTGTTGATCCCTGGGTTTGTTACACATTTCCATATGGGAAAGCACCAACAGACTTTGGAAATGGCTTTATAGCTGGACTTTGGTACTTTTGGTACTGAGCAACAACTATACAATTGTTTGATTTAGTCAAAGAATTATTTCAGCAAGCACAAAGTCCCCTTCCTACCCAGGCGCAGAGCAAAAATTTTCCAATCCTTGTCCTCAAGCACACATTACAGATTTATATCCTCCCAATACAAACACAGACATTCATACATACACTTAGCTCCACAGTTTTCTAACACATACAGATGCACACCACCCCAAAACCAAGATTTATATACCTCTAAAATGCATACATTTTCACCTCCACACAAACACATAGCAGCATACATTCATGCCTATGCATGCCCACATATTCATACTGTACACATATTGAAAAGATGACTCTACTGTCCCTGATCCTGAAGTGGAAATTATAAAGAAAGATGAGTAAGGCACATTTTAACCTTTAAGATATTCATATTCCAGTGAAATATGGAATATAGTGAGTATAAAGGTCAAAAGATAAATACACAAATAAAGGTAAAACAGAGGAAACTGTAAACATGCTCAGAGGTTGCTGGAGAGGAGGTGGGAAGGGGGATGGGTTAGGGGATGGATTTTTAAGGAGAGCTCTTGTGTATATTGCATGGAGCACTGGGTGTGGTACATAAACAATGAATCTTGGAACACTGAAAAAAAATACCCTCCCCCCAAAGAAAGGAGGGCACTTGTGATGAGCACTGGGTGTTGTATGTAAGTGATAAATCACTGAAGTCTACACCTGAAATGAATATTACACTGGATGTTAACTAACTATAATTTAAATAAAAATTTAGAGAAAGAATAAAAATAAGCATGCTGTTAGAGATGTATGACCAAATTTCCCACAGGGTTTCAATGAAACCAAAGATAATTCTTAGCAGTGGACATTGAAGAGATCTTGGTGGAGAATTCATTGGACAATTTCTCTAAAGAAAAGATGGATTTCAATAGTTTTTCTCATTTTCATCAAGTAACTCAGTCAATTTGGGATAAGTTTGAATTGAATAACATTCTTTATAAAGTCAAACACATGGCAGGTAGACTGTTTTTTAATCCCAGTTGTATTGTTTTTTGCTAAGCATCTTTGGTAAGCAAAAGCCTCTATCCTGAGACTCAGTTTTCTTGTCTACAAAATGGGAATGATATCTCTATGTCACAAGATTGAAATAAAGTTCATTTGAGAGAACGAATGTTCATTTGAGGTGACAGATATTATATTAGTCCAGGTAGATCAATTACTCTACTAAGAAACTACAAAAACCTTAAAAATTCTGTTGCTTTAAACAATACTTTTTTTTAAAAAGATTTTATTTATTTATTTGATGGACAGAGATCACAAGTAGGCAGAGAGGCAGGAAGAGAGAGAAAGGAGGAAGCAGGCTCCCTGCTGAGCAGAAAGCTCTATGAGGGACTCCAATCCAGGACCCTAAGATCATGACCTGAGCTGAAGGCAGAGGCTTAACCCAATGAGCCACCCAAGAGCCTTTTTTTTTTTTTAACCCACTAATTTTACAACCTAATGCAGTTTAGTGGGGACTTTGCTGTACATAGTCATTAAGGGGTCCAGACTCATTCCATCTTGTGGTTCTACACTCTTCTTGGTACTTGGATTACTCTTCATTCAGATGTTGGATAGGAAAATTGAGAGAGGATTGCACAGGGAAATTTGTTAGGGTTAAATTTCAGAATGATATACATTACTTCTCACATTATATTAACCAATTTCAGTCATATGGCTGCACCCAAGGACAAGGGAATTTGGGAAACTTATGCCCAGGAAAAAAGATTTTTTTTTAAATGGATAATAATGAGTATCGATAGGACCAATAATCTCTGATATTGATGTAAAAGATCATGGTTAATTGTGAAAACCTATTCATATTAGCAGACATTATGTATCATTTTAAACATGTAGCCTCCTCTGAGCCCCTATCTCAATCTTCACTGGGTTGGAGACAGGCAAAACTGAACTCAGTTAAGTAAAATTGAAGCTGGGGTTTCTTTAATTCAGTGTTTCCTCAACTCTTCTGATAATGAGAATTATCTGGTGAACTAGTAAAAATTCATATTCATTTTTTAAAGATTCTATTTATTTGACAGAGAGAGAGAGAGAAAGGCAGCAACAACAGAGGGAGAAACAGACTCCCCATTGGGCAGGAAGCATGATAGCATGATGCAGGGCTCAATATCATGACCCTGGGATTATGACCTGAGCCCAAGGCAGGCACTTGACTGAGCCACCTATGCACTCCTCAAAATTCACATTCAAAAATCCCAACCCAGAACTGTTAAATCAGAATTTTTGGAGAAGAGTTATGGTAACCTGTATATCTAGCTAGTGTTCCAAATAATTATCACAAGGGAAGCTTGAAAAACACTGTTCTAGAAGAAGTCAGTTACTGTGACATATAACCTGAGTTTCTATGCATTTATTTATCAATTTGCTTATTCATCTACTGCCTATTTTGTACCAGTCACATGCTAGGCTGAGAGAGTCAATACAAAAAAGTCAGGAAATGAGCCCTGGGTGTTATACTTAACTGATGAATTGTTGAACACTACATCAAAAACTAATTGTGTATTATACAGAGGCTAACTAAATGTAAAAAAAAAAAAAAAAAAAAAAAACCAGTCGGGAAATACGAGCAAGGGAGTAGAAATCAATTTCTAAGTAAATTTAAAATTAAGAGAACATGCACATCATTGATATTTCTACTTCATATGCCCCATTTTTTTAGGAAATTTTACTGTGATAGACACCCTGTCATAGTTGCCTTCTTAACTGTCAGCTCCTCAAGGTAAGTGGCTATATCTTACTTCTTCCCAGTCTATTGCAATCTAAGGTTAATTAAAGAGAATTCCTGAGTTTGTTGTAGATAAGTCACTTCACTTTCTCTGAACCTCATTCTGTTCCTTTGTTTCAACAGGGATGCTGCAGGACTAAATGAGTGGAAAAACTGGGAAAATATCTCCACCAACTGGCAGACACTGGTTCAAAATGATATTTTTCCCCCTAATTTTGCTTGTGGTTTATAGGAATGTGCTGTCTTATGGCCCCCTTTCCCCAGTTATAACACAAAAGTTCTGAGGCTTTTGGGCACTGAGCAAAAAAGATAGAATGCATACCCCTTGTCATCCCTTTACCAGAGACTATTAGATTTATCATTTATTTTATTCCCCTAGGGTTCATTATTGCCAGTTCCCAAAGCATGTATTTGAACTTTTGAGCTTCATGATTTCTGACTCCTGAAACAAACACAACATCTTTGAGGTTCAAAATCCATTTACTCTTGGCAAAGTCACAACATCTTGTTTCAAAGAAAAAGGGAGTGAAAGAATTCTAACCCACAAAATCTTAGGGAGTTTTATAACCAAAACTTATAAGACATTTTTGGAGCTGAGTCCACTCTTAAAACAGAATTTTTGGATGATTTAAGTATAAATGAATCAGGAGAGTCCAGATCAGATTTCCCTTGAAATATACAAAATTTAGAAATGGAAGGCATAGATCCTCAGCCAAGAGCATTCTCTGAGAAGAGCCCCCAGGGAGGTTGGGATCATACAGTATTTGAGATTTCCCACGAGGACAAAAGTGAGTCCTAGAGAACTGTAACATTAAGCAGCAGAGGACTCTAGGCACCTTTCTCAATCATTAAGCCTGTTCCCTGGCCACCCAAAGGCCATGGAGTCTCCTGGGTAAGGGACTGCCAACTTCCAGGAATGCTTCTACAAATGAGCATCTCAGGATATAAGAGAAAAAAAAAAGAGCAAAGTTGTCCTTCCAACTTAGAGCCCCTTAACTCAGTAGTACAGACAAACAGAGTACATAGGATGTTACACGGAAAAAGAAAGCTCCTATGGCCTGGAAGAGGTCTTAGTGAAAGCTAATGGCAGCAGCAAGGAAAAGTAAGTGGCTTAGATAAATGGTTAAGCATTGGAAGAGTTAAAAGACTTCCAGATCTGAATTCTTCCATTCTTCTTTCACACTCCTCCAACACAGTTTATGCCCAATCAATCAAAACCCAAGTTTTGTGGGGGCATCCATGTGGTGAAGTTGGTTAAGCATCTGGCTCTTGGTGTCACTCAGGTCATGATCTCAGGATCCTGATATCAAACTTTCTCTCCACCCATCCCCCATATTGAGAATCTGCTTGGGATTCTCTCTCCCACTTCCCCCTCAAATAAATAAATAAATATTTTTAAAAAATTGTGTTATGAGGGGCACCTGTGTGGCCCAGTGGGTTAAGCCTCTGCCTTTGGCTCAAGTCATGATCTCAGGGTCCTGGGATCGAGCCCTGCATCAAGCTCTCTGCTCAGAGGGAGCCTGCTCCCCCCCCCTTCTCTCTTTGCCTGCCTCTTTGCCTACTTGTGGTCTCTCTCTGTCAAATAAATAAATAAAATCTTTTTAAAAATTATGTTTTGTTAGTCACCATATATTACATCATTTTTTAGTGTAGTATTCCATGATTCATTGTTTGCATATAACACCTAGTTCTCCATGCAATACATGCTCTCCTTAATACCCACCACTGGGCTAATACATCCTCCACCATCCCCTCTAAAACCCTCAGTTTGTTTCCTGGAGTCCATAGTCTCTCACGGTTCATCACCCCCTCTGATTTCCTCCCCTTCATTTTTCCCTACCTTCTCCTAATGTCCTCCATGTTATTCCTTATGTTCCATAAGTAAGAGAAACCATGTAATTGACTTTCTCTGCTTGACTTATTTCACTTAGCATAATCTCCTCCTGTTGCATCCATGTTGATGCAAAAGTTGGGTGTTCATCCTTCTTGATGGCTGAGTAATATTTCATTGTATATATGGACCATATCTTCTCTATCCATTTGTCTGTTGAAGGGCATCTTGGCTCTTTGGCTATTGTGGACATTGCTGCTATGAAAACTGGGGTGCATGTACCCCCTCTTTTCACTAAATCTGTATATTTGGGGTAAATATTCAGTATTGCAATTGCTAGGTCATAGGGTATCTCTATTTTTAACTTTTTGAGGAACCTCCATACTGTTTTCAAATGTGGCTGTAACAACTTGCATTCCCACCAATAGTGTAAGAGGATTTACCTTTCTCCACATCCTCTCTAATATTTGTTGTTTCCTTTCTTGTTAATCTTTGCCAGTCTAACTGGTGTAAGGTGAAATCTCAATGTGTTTTTTTTTTTTTTTTTTTGGTGGCTAATAATGTTGAACATTTTTTTTTTTTTTTACCCCATGGATCTGCTAGCCATTTGTATGTCTTCTTTGGAGAAGTATCTGTTCATGTCCTCTGCCCATTTTTTGATTTTATTATCTGATTTTTGGGTGTTGAGTTTGAGAAGTTCTTTATAGATCTTGGATACCAGGCCTTTATCTGTACTGTCATTTGAAAATACATTCTCCCATTCCATGTGTTGTATCTTCATTTTGTTGACTCTTTCTTTTGCTGTGCAGAAACTTTTGATCTTGATGAAGTCCCAAAAGTTCATTTTTGCTTTTGTTTCCCTTGCTTTTATGCAATGGAATATTACTCAGCTGTCAGAGAGGATGAATACCTACCATTTGCACTGACACGGATGGAACTGGAGGAGATTATGCTAAGTGAAATAAATCAAGCAGAGAAAGACAATTTTCATATGGTTTCATTTATATGTGGAGCATAAGGAACAGCATAGAGGACATTAGGAGAAAGAAGGGAAAAATGAAGAGGGGGAATTGGAGGCGGAGATGAACCATGAGAGACTATGGATTCTGGGAAACAAACTGAGGGTTTCAGAGGGGAGCGGAGTGGGGGAATGGTGTAGCCCGGTGATGGGTGTTATGGAGGGAACATATTGCATGGAGCATTGCATGTTTTACGCAAACAATGAATCATGGAACACTACATCAAAAACTAATGATATACAGTGTGATGACTAGCATGACATAATGAAAATAAATCAATTAAATAAATAAATAAGTAAATTAATTAATTAATTAAAAAGTTATTCCATAATAAAAAGGAAGCAAACAAAAAACAAAGGTTATCTACAAAGTAATGTTTCCAAATGTAAAGTGTTCTTTAACTGAAAAAACTGTTGGCAAAGAAACCAGAGAAGTTATTTTTACCCTTGCTCCTCAACTTCTCTTACTAATCAGAGTTACAGAGGTAAATGAAGCTAGAGGAAAATGGCTTAAAATAGTTAAAGAAAATGAGACATGTATGTCTAAAGGCAGGCAATGTGGCACAGTAGAGAGACTCAGAATCTAGAAACCTGGGTCAAAGGCTGGGCTCTGGCACTGACTCCCTGTGGCACCTCAGGCTAGTTCCTTTTCTTCCCTGTGCCACATTTTCATGCTTCAAAAATGTAGGTTTCTAAATCCCATAATTCTCTCATAGGGTCCTTTGGATTCTCTCTTATTCCATGAGAGGTAGCTAAAAGGTGGGGAAAATACTTCTAGCCCCAAAGCAGGATACCTGGATTCTATACCCAGAACTAGTAATTATTTTCTGTGTTACTTTGGAAAAGTAGCTTTCCTTTTCTGAGAATATTTATCTTCATTAGTTGGATTAGATGATCTATTGATACTCTTCTAAATCTATCATTTTGAAGTTCCTCCAAAAGAGCTGATCCATAAACTCAGTCGTTTACAGGAATCAAAAAATATTACCTTACAGTTTTAGATTTCAGAAGTCAAACACAGATTTTATTGGACTAAAATCAAGTAGTCAACAGGGCTGACTTACTTTCTGGATGTTCTAGAGGATAAACTGTTTCCTTACTTTCACTGGAAAAGGCCAGTAAACAGGCTGCAAGGAAACAGGAAAGGCAAGGAAACAGGAAGGAGGGATATCTGCATTTCTTGACATTAGCTACTTTCTCCATCTTCAAGGCCAGAAACAGAATCATCAAATCTTTTCCTTACTCTGGCCCTCTTGCCTCTGTCTTGTGGTTACATTTAGTCACCCAGATAATCCAGGATATTCTTCCTATCTTAAGATCTTTTACTTAATCACATTCATAGAGTATTTTTTGCGAAGTAGGGTAACAGATTCACAGGTTCTGGGAATTAAAATGTGGACATCTTTGGGCGCCATTACTCAGCTCACCACAGCTTCTTTACATTAAAAGATGATACTCGTGTACCAATATGAAAAAGAAAAAAAAAGTGAAAGGAAATGGATAAATGTTTGAAAGCCCTTATGAGTGCAGAAGGTGATTGGCTGGTCCAAATAATAACAAAATTTTAGATTGTATTAATAGATACCAAATCTTCAAAATGTGGGAGAAGACAGTTGTCAGCAATGGTCAGATACATCTGAATTACTTTGTCCCATTAAAGATACCATATTCTAAGTGAGACCAAACTAAAAAGTAAAACATGTCCAGAGGGGAGTGAGAAGGATTTACAGGCTCAAAACACTGTCATATAAGAAGCAGTGAATGAACTAAGGATATTTGTCCCAAATAATGGGACAAAAAAAGGAAACAGGATAGTTCTCCTTAAAGAAAAAAAGGAGTATTTAATTAAAGATGTATTAAACATTAACTCTGACTTCTGATGGCAGAACCAGGACCAGTGATGAAAGCTATAAAAAGGGAGATTTTATGGGCGCCTGGGTGGCTCAGTGGGTTAAGCCGCTGCTTTCAGGTCATGATCTCAGGGTCCTGGGATCGAGTCCCACATCGGACTCTCTGCTCAGCGGGGAGCCTTCTTCCCTCTCTCTCTCTCTCTGCTTGCCTCTCTCTCTGTCTACTTGTGATCTCTCTCTGTCAAATAAATAAATAAAATCTTAAAAAAAGGGGGGAGATTTCAGGTCAACTTGGTGGAGGGAACTGTTAATAGAAAGGACATAAGGTTAATCAGATTTGCAGTGTTTTTGTAAGAATTTATGTGTATTGGTATGGGTAGGGAGTGATAAAGGCCAAAGCATATAAACAAGGTAAAATATATGTGGTAACAATATTTTAGAAGGAATAAAATGGAAACTGTTAAGGTAGAACAATTCCTAAACCTGGTCAATCATCAGAAAAGCCTGTTAAAAACACAGGTTGCAGATCCCCACCTACAAAGATTCTGATTCTGTAGACTTCAGGTGGTGTCCATGAATCAGTATTTTAACTTTTTTGCTGGTCATTCTAATAATTATCCTGGCTTGAAACTACTGTAATAAATTACTCCAATACTAAAAGGTCTATCATTCTCTGATTTTTTTAGTGGATCTGGCACTTCAGGGTGTCTAAAGAATTTATCCAGGAGCTTCTGGGAGTCTCTAAGATGTGTAGAATATCCGTGGGAATGGAAGTTGGTAGAGTAAAGCTGATGGAAACCTATAGAGCTTGATTAACTCTTCATGGAGGTCTGCCTTCAGAAGTGGGTTTCTAAAAGCAGAAAAGGATTAACATAATAAATAAAAGCACAGGCTTCAGAGCCTAGTTGCCTAGATTCAAATACCAGTTTTGCCATTTATAAGTCCTGTAACTATGGATAACTACTTCACTTCCCTGTCCCTCAGTTTCCTAAATAATAAAGTAAGAGTGATAAGAGCATGCATCTAATATGGCTACTTTAAGTTCTAATTCAGTTCTTTTTTTTTAAGTTTATAGTATGGCAGGTGATTTATTTATATATTTATTTTTATTTTCAGCATAACAGTATTCCTTGTTTTTGCATCACACACAGTGCTCCATGCAATCCGTGCCTTACAAATACTCACCACCTGATTGCCCCAATCTCCCAACCCCTGCCGCTTCAAACCCCTCAGATTGCTTTTCAGAGACCATAGTCTCTCATGGTTCACCTCCCCTTCCAATTTTTCCAAACTCCCTTCTCCTCTCTAACTCCCCTTGTCCTCCATGCTATTTGTTATGCTCCACAAATAAGTGAAACCATATGATAATTGACTCTCTCTGCTTGACTTATTTCACTCAGCATAATCTCTTCCAGTCCCGTCCATGTTGCTACAAAAGTTGGGTATTCATCCTTTCTGATGGAGGCATAATACTCCATAGTGTATATGGACCACATCTTCCTTATCCATTCGTCCGTTGAAGGGCATCTTGGTTCTTTCCACAGTTCGGTGACCATGGCCATTGCTGCTATAAACATTGGGGTACATATGGCCCTTCTTTTCACTACATCTGTATCTTTGGGGTAAATACCCAGGAGTGCAATTGCAGGGTCATAGGGAAGTTCTATTTTTAATTTCTTGAGGAATCTCCACACTGTTCTCCAAAGAGGCTGCACAAACTTGCATTCCCACCAACAGTATAAGGGGGTTCCCCTTTCTCCACATCGCCTCCAACACATGTTGTTTCCTGTCTTGCTAATTTTGGCCATTTTAACTGGAGGAGGTGATATGTCAATGTGGTTTTAATTTGAATCTCCCTGATGGCTAGTGATGATGAACATTTGTTCATGTGTCTGATAGCCATTTGTATGTCCTCATTGGAGAAGTGTCTTGTTATCGTCTGCCCATCTTTTGATATGATTATCTGTTTTGTGTGTGTTGAGGTTGAGGAGTTCTTTATAGATCCTGGATATCAACCTTTTATCCATACTGTCATTTTCAAATATCTCCTCCCATTTTGTGGATCACCTTCTTGTTTCGTTGACTGTTTCCTTTGCTGTGCAGAAGCTTTTGATTTTGATGAAGTCCCAAAAATTTATTTTCACTTTTGTTTCCTTTGCCTTTGGAGACATATCTTGAAAGAAGTTGCTGAGGCTGATGTCGAAGAGATTACTCCCTATGTGCTCCTCTAGTATTGTGATGGATTCCTGTCTCAAGTTGAGGTCTTTTTTCCATTTTGAGTTTATCTTTGTGTACGGTGTAAGAGAATGGTCGAGTTTCATTCTTCTACATACAACTGTCCAGTTTTCCCAGCACCATTTATTGAAGAGACTGTCTTTTTCCCACTGTATATTTTTTCCCGTTCTGTCGAAGATTATTTGCCCATAGAGTTGAGGGTCCATATCTGGGATCTACCCTGTTCCACTGCTCTATGTGTCTGTTTTTATGCCAGCACCCTACTGTCTTGGTGATCACAGCTTTGTAGTAAACCTTGAAATCAGGTAACGTGATGCTCCCCGTTTTATTTTTGATTTTCAACATTTCCTTAGCAATTTGGGGTCTATTCTGATCCCATACTAATCTTTGGATTATTTGATCTAGGACTTTGAAAAATACTGGTGGAATATTGATTGGAATGGCATTAAAAGTATAGATTGCTCTAGGCAGTATAGACATTTTAACAATATTTATTCTTCCGATCCAAGAGCATAGAATGGTCTTCCATCTTTTTGTGTCTTCTTCAATTTCTTGCATGAGTATTCTGTAGTTCCTTGAATACAGTTCCTTTACCTCTTTGGTTAGTCTTATTCCCAGGTATCTTATGGTTCTTGGTGCTCTAGTAAATGGAATCGATTCTCTAATTTCCATTTCTGTATTTTCATTGTTAGTGTATAAGAAAGCCACTGATTTATGTACACTGACTTTGTATTCTGTCACGTTACTGAATTGCTCTATGAGTTTTTGTAGTTTGGGGGTGGAGTCTTTTGGGTTTTCCTTATAAAGAATCATGTCATCTGTGAAAAGAGAGAGTTTGACATCTTCATTGCCAATTTGGATACATTTTATTTCTCTTTGTTGTCTGATTGCTGTTGCTAGGACTTCTAATATTATGTTGAACAAGAGTGGTGAGAGTGGGCATCCTTTTGATGTTTCTGAACTCAACGGGAAGGTTGCAAGCTTTTTCCCATTGAGGATGATACTTGCTGTGGGTCTTTCATAGATAGATTTGATGAAGTTCAGGAATGTTCCCTCTATCCCTATACTTTGAAGCATTATAATCAGGAATGGATGCTGGATTTTCTCAAATGCTTTTTCTGCATCAGTAGAGGACCATGAGGTTCTTCTCTCTTCTCGTACTTGTTCTATCACGTTGATTAATTTGTGAATGTTGAACGATCCTTGTAGCCCAGGGATGAATCCCACCTGAACATGGTGGATAATCTTTTAAATGTTGTGTGGATTCTATTAGCCAGGATCATGTTGAGAATCTTAACATCCATATTAATCAGTGATATTGGTGTGAAATTCTCCTTTTTGGTAAGGTGTTTGCCTGGTTTGGGGATCAGGGTAATGTTGGCTTTATAGAAAGAGTCTGGAAGTTTTCCTTCTGCTTTAATTTTTTGAAACAGCTTCAGGAGAATATGTGTTATTTATTCTTTGAAAGTTTGGTAGAATTTCCCAGGGAACCTGTCAGTTCTTGGGCTCTTGTTTCTTGGGAGGTGTTAATCACTGCTCCAATCTCGTTACTAGATATCAGCCTATTCAGGTTGTCAATTTCTTCCTGGTTCAATTTTGGGAGATTATAGTTTTCCAGAAATGAATCTGTTTCATCTAGTTTGCTTAGCCTATTGGCATATAACTGTTGATAATAACTTCTGATGATTTTTTCCACTTCCCTGCTGTTAGTGGTGATCTCTCCCTTTTCATTCATAATTTTATTGATTTGGGCTTTCTCTCTTTTATTTTGGATTAGTGTGGCCAGTGGTTTATCGATCTTATTGATTCTTTCAAAACACCAGCTTCTAGTTTCATTGATACGTTCTACTGTAACACTGGTTCCTACCTCATTGATCTCTGCTCTAACCTTGATTATTTCCCTTCTTATGTGTGGAGTTGGTTTGATTTGTTGTTAGTTCTTCAGTTCTTTAAGGTGTAGAGACAGCTGGTGTATTCTGGATTTTTCAATTTTTTTGAAGGAGGCTTGGATGGCTGTGTATTTCCCCTTAGGACAGCCTTTGCTGTATCCCATAGGTTTTGGACCAAAGTGTCTTCATTCTCGTTGGTTTCCATGAATTGTTTCAGTTCTTCTTTGATCTCCTGTTTGATCCAAGCATTCTTAAGCAAGGTGGTCTTTAGCTTCCAGGTTTTGAGTTCTTTCTGAACTTTTCCTTGTGATTGAGCTCCAGTTTCAAAGCATTGTGATCTGAGAATATGAAGGGAATAATCTCAGTCTTTTGGTATTGGTTGAATCCTGATTTGTGACCCAGTATGTGGTCTATTCTTGAAAAGGTTCCATGTGCACTTGAGAAGAATGAGTATTCTGTTGATTTAGGGAGGAATGTTCTGTATATATCTATGAGGTCCATCTGATCCAATGTGTCATTCAATGCTTTTGTTTCTTTATTGATTTTCTGCTTCGATCATCTATTTCTGAGAGAGGTGTGTTAAGATCTCCTACTATTAGTGTATTCATATCAATATGACTCTTTATCTTGGTTAACAGGTTTCTTATGTATTTGGCTGCTCCCATATTGGGGGCATAGATATTTACAATTGTTAGATCATCTTGGTGGATAGTCCCTTTAAGAATGATGTAGTGTCCTTCTTTATCTTTTACTACAGTGTTTAGTTTAAAATCTAATTAATCTGATATGAGAATCGCTATCCCAGCCTTCTTTTGAGGCCCATTGGCATGAAAGATGCTTCTCCATCCCTTCACTTTCAGTCTGGGTGTATCTTTAGGTTCAAAATGGGTCTCTTGTAGACAACATATGGATGGGTCCTGTCATTTTATCCAATCTGCAACCCTGTGCCGTTTTATGGGTGCATTTAGGCCATTCAATAGAGAGTTATTATTGATAGATACGTTTTTGTTGACATCGTGTTACCTTTGATGTCTTTCTTTCTGTATATTGTCTCTATATTTCTGTTCAATGCTATTCTTAGGATTTTTCCTCTTTTATAGAACCCCCCTTAATATTTCCTGCAATGTTGGCTTGGTGTTTGCATAGTTTTTTGAGCCTTGCCGGTCTTGGAAACTCTGTATCTCTTCATCCATTTTGAATGTCAGTCTTGCTGGATAAAGTATTCTTGGCTGCATGTTCTTCTCATTTAGTGCCATGAATATATCTTACCAGCCCTTTCTGGCTTGGCAGGTCCCTGTGGACAGGTATGATGTTATTCTGATGGGCTTTCCTCTGTAAGTAAGGAGCCTCTTTGTCCTAGCGGCATTCAAGAGATTATATCTACAATTATGATTCCTCAATTTGACTATCAGGTTCCTTGATGTTTTTCTAGAATCTATAATCTTGGGTGGAGACCGTTCAGCCTCTAGTACATGAAGGCTGGTTCCATTCGCCAGATTGGGAAAATTTTCATGAAGGACTTGTTCCACTATATCTTCTAGATTTCTTTCTTTCTCCTCCCCTTCAGGGATTCCAATAATTCTGATGTTGGAACTTTTCATGGCATCATTTATTTCCCTGATTTTGTTTTTGTGGCTTCTAAGCTGTTTGCTCCAGGCTTCCTCCTGATCTTTTCTCTCTATCTGTTTGTCCTCCAGATGACTAATTCTATCTTCTGTCTCAGTTACCCTAGCTTTGAGAAAATTTAGATTAGATTGGAACACATTGAGAGCATTGTGAAGCTCATCCCTTGTAACTTTCAGCTCTGCCCTAACATTGTGAACATCATCTCTGGTCGCTTTCAGTTCAGCCCTAATCAATTCCGTTTGGTCATGAATGGCTTTCTCCAACCTAGCTATTGCCTGCATAATTGTTAGCCTGAATTCTCTTTCCAATATATTGTCTATGTTGATAGCCATTAGCTCTGTTGCAGAATGTCCATCCTCTGTATTTTTATTCTGTTGGGCCTTCCTACTCCTAGCATTTTGGTGAGAGATGACTGAACAGACGTAGCTGGATGTATTGACCGTGGTGTAGTCAAAGTGCACCCTAGAACACTTGTGAGCAATCAGGTTTCCCCACCCAAACAAGAGAAAAAAGAAAAGAAAAAGAAGAAAAAGAGAGAGAGAGGAAAGAAAGGGAAGATAAAAGAGAAGTTTCAGCTCATATGGGTCCCAAGGTAAGATTTATGAAGTATACAAACAAAAACAAACAAAAGAACTGATAAAAGTTTATGACAAGAGAAAAAATATATATATAAGCAAATAAAGGAAGAACCTCATCAAAAAAAAAAAAACCCAAGTATAAGATTTATATACTATCAGGACAAACACAAAAACACAGGAACACTGGTGGAAGAAAAAGATGAGAGAGTGGTTATAAATTCTCAGTGTGGGCAAGGAAGTTTGTTTTGATTCTTCCTGGATGTATCTTGATATATTTGCTAAAGGACTCAACTTTCCTAAGATAAAGGGGGATTAAAAACTGGTTTACCTATAGCGTAGTATTGATTGGGGAAGGGGGATTACTTTGAAGTTTCACTCTATATGAATATTAGTAAATAAAAATAAAAAAGGAACAAACTGGACTAAACTAAACTAAAATTTAAAAAATTTAAAAAAAAAAGAAATGCAAAAGAAAAACACAGGTGTATGTATCAAAAAGTTCCAGTTAGAAGGTTATTATGGAATCTGACGTACTGGACAGCTCACTGTCATAGTAAATAGGTTAAAAATTATCTATATAAAAAAATCCAGAAGTCGGAACAAATTAAAAATAAAATTGTCTTATGAAGTAGTGGTGGTTGTTCTCTTGTTCTTTTTTTTTTTTTTTTTTCCTGGTTGGTTTTCTGGGGGAAGGGCCTGCCACGTGTGTTTTCAGTCAATGATATTCCCTGAGTTAAGTTCTCCTGCTCCGTCAAGGGGGTGGGCTCTGAAGAAACCGTTTTTTTTTTTCAGGCTTTCATTCTCTGGAGGTTTTTATGTTTGTTCACTTTTTTTGTTTTTGTTTTTTTTCTCTCACCTTGACTGCTTTTGATGGTGTTTGTAGGTTTAGAGGAAAGAAAACAGCACCCCGACCTCCTTCTCAGAGAGAAGCCTCAGTCTGGCTGCACAGCCCATATAAATTCCCCCTTGGCCACTGGCAGAGCAGGTTCTGAGTCGCGGTCCCTGGGGATGCAGGATCTTCTTCTTGTACCCAAAACCACAGCAGCAGCAGCTCCAGGCCACCAGAAAGTTTTCAAGCAGCGATCTCACACTGATATTTTCCCGCTGGCCTGGGCTAGGAGTGCATGGTCTTTCTGGGTCTGAGTGTGCCTGACTTGTGCGCACCTTTCACAGGGGAGGCTGTGGGTTAGGTGTGAGTGCTCCTCTCCGGCTCTGAAAGCGGGGCGCAGGTTCAAAAGCACCAGGCTGGGCCTTCAGGTACCTCTCTTAGTGGAGAGTTTGGGGTGCACGTCTCAGGCTCTGAAACAATGGCATGGGTCTAAGAGCGCCAGGTGGGCTTTTGTACACCTCTCTCAGGGGAGGGTGAGGGGCGCGTGTGTCTTAGGCTCTGTAACAAGGCTCAGCATTCTGCCGTCTGGCATGGCCCCTCACAGGAGCCAGACCCTATGCAATATCAGGCACGCGGGCAGCTCAGGGACCAAGACCTGGTTTCTTCACCACACTCTCTCTGACTCAGCGCCAGGGGAGGCTGTCCTGCTCCAGTGACTTAAGCACCTGTCCCTAGCTGCCCCAGTTCCCACAATTTCCCCCCCATGATCCTTTGCTCTTTTGGAGTGCTTTCAACCAGTCTCCAAGTTCATGCTGATCCCCAGATACAGGGCACTCTCATATTAGGGGTATTACTTTCCAATGAGTCGCCTCTGGTGGCTCTCTCCCCCTTTTGTTTATCTTCCGATATCAGTCCGTCATTCCCACACCACTTTACCTGCCCACTGGTGTCTTCTGCCCTTGTAGAGATCCAGACGTGTATAATTCTGATCTCAGACTGATTTAATGGGTGATCAGAGTTCTTTGGTACGTAATCAGCTCACTTTAGGGTACAGGTTGAAAAGGCGCCTCCTCCTACTTCCCCGCCATCGTATAAAACTTGGCTGAGCCTAAGAATCACCCAATGAGCTTGTTTACAATACAGCTTCCTGAGGTCCAGTTCAGGCCTACTTAATTGGAATCTGTGGTTTGGGGGTAGAGGGGAACGGGATGTTGTGGTTAATTTTACGTGTCAATTTGGACAGAGCCAAGGTCAAACAATATTCTAGATGTTTCTGTGAGAGAGTCTTCAGATAAAATTCACATTTAAATTGGTGGACTATGAGTAAAGTAGATGGGCTCGTAAAATGTTGGTGAGTCTCATTCAATCAGCTCAATGCCTAAAGAGGACAAAAAGCTGACCTTTCCCAAGCAAGAGGGAATTCTGTAGCAGACTGCCTTTGGACCTGGACAGCAACTCTCCTGATTGTTCAGCCTGCTCATCTCTCATTAGATTTTGGATATACCAAGTCTCCACAATTCTGTGAGTCAATTCCTTAAAATAAATATCTTTCTATATAAATACACATTCTATCTGTTCTGTTTCTCTGAAGAACATTGATCAACACACTATGGGACAAGAATATGTGTTCTTAACAAACATTCCAACCTAGTTAAGAAATATTTTCTTCTGTAACTAAATCTCTACATCCTCTTCAGTTGCTACTTAAATCCTGCCTGCATTTTTCAAGAGACAAAAAGCTAATTACCCCCAGGGACCAGAAGCAGTCCAGTTAATTAGTGCATAGCTTGACCTGTTAAAGCTATTGATCACTGTGAACCAAACTACTCATTACTTAGTCACCTAAAACAATGGTTTCATTATACCATATCATTTTTCTTGGCTTGGAATTTAAGCAGTGTTCCACTGGATAATTCTTCTAATCCTCCCGGTATTGATTGAGGTCATGTGGTGGGAAAAGGACTCATCTGGGAAATCCAAGATAACTTCATTAATATGTCTGTTTCCTGGGCTGGGAATGTTGGAAGACCAGGCTCAGCTGGGACTGTAGGCTAGACTGTCAATATGTGAACTTTTTAGCATAGTGTTGTTAGGCTACTCAGAATGCTTAGATAACCTTTCTGAGTTCCTACAGAGTTTTCAAGAGAAACAAATTAGAAAGGAACCTAGAGAGAGCTGAAAGGATAGGGATTGGAAACTACTAGTCCATTAGACAACTCTCGAAATTGGCAAAATATAATTTTCACAATATTCTATTGGTCAAAGCAGTTAGAGAGTCTACCAAGATTCAGGAAGGGGGGCATAAAATCCATTTTTCATTGGGAGATGGAGAATCCATATTTATTTTATTTTTTTTTAATTTCTTTTCAGCATAACAGAATTCATTGTTTTTTTCACCACACCCAGTGCTCCATGCAATACGTGCCCTCCATAATACCCACCTCATGGACCCTCCAACCTCCCACCACCCACCCCATAAAAACTCTCAGGTTGTTTTTCAGAGTCCATAGTCTCTCATGGTTCACCTCCCCTTTTAATTTCCTTCAACTCCCATCTCCTCGCCATCTCCTCTTATCCTCCATGTTATTTGCTTTGCTTCACAAATAAGTAAAACCATATGATAATTGACTCTCTCTGCTTGACTTATTTCACTCAGTATAATCTCTTTCAGTCCCGTCCATGTTGCTCAAAAGTTGGGTATTCATCCTTTCTGATGGAGGCATAATATTCCATAGTGTATATGGACCACATCTTCCTTATCCATTCATCCGTTGAAGGGCATCTTGGTTCTTTCCACATTTTGGCGACCGTGGTCATTGTTGCTATAAACATTGGGGTACAGATGGCCCTTCTTTTCACTACATCTGTATCTTCGAGGAAAATGTCCAGTAGTGCAATTGCAGGGTCGTAGGGAAGCTCTATTTTTAATTTCTTGAGGAATCTCCACTCTGTTCTCCAAAGTGGCTGCACCAACTTGCATTCCCACCAACAGTATAAGAGGGTTCCCCTTTCTCCACATGCTCTCCAACACACATTGTTTCCTGTCTTGCTAATTTTGGCCATTCTAACTAATGTAAAGTGGTATCTCACTGTGGTTTTAATTTGAATCTCCATGATGGCTAGTGATGATGAGTATTTTTTTCATGTGTCTGATAGCCATAAGTATGCCTTCATTA
Source organism: Mustela nivalis (assembly GCF_964662115.1). Classification (NCBI taxonomy): domain Eukaryota; kingdom Metazoa; phylum Chordata; class Mammalia; order Carnivora; family Mustelidae; genus Mustela; species Mustela nivalis. The sequence continues at coordinate 72,557,482 of NC_139040.1, forward strand.
GAGAAGTGTCTCTTCATATCTTCTGCCCATTTTATGATATGATTATCTGTTTTGTGTTGTGTTGAGTATGAGTAGTTCTTTATAGATCATGGATGTCAACCTTTTTGTCTGTACTGTCATTTGCAAGTATCTTCTCCCATTCCATGGGTTGCCTCTTTGTTTTGTTGACTGTTTCGTTTGCTGTGCAGAAGCTTTTAATCTTGATGAAGTCCCAAAAGTTCATTTTCACTTTTGTTTCCTTTGCCTTTGGAGACATATCTTGAAAGAAATTACTGTGGCTGATATTGAAGAGGTTACTGCCTATGTTCTCCTCTAGGATTCGGATGGATTCCTGTCTCATGTTGAGGAATTTTATCCATTTCGAGTTTATCTTTCTGTATGGTATAAGAGAATGGTTGCGTTTCATTCTTCTACCTATAGCTGTCCAATTTTCCCAGCACCATTTATCGAAGAGACTGCCTTTTTTCCACTGCATATTTTTTCCTGCTTTGTCGAAGATTATTTGACCATAGAGTTGAAGGTCCATATCTGTGATCTCTACGTTGTTCCACTGGTCTGTGTGCCTGTTTTTATGCCAGTACCATGCTTTCTTGGTGATCACAGCTTAGTAGAAAAGCTTGAAATCAGGTAACGTGATGACCCCAGTTTTGTTTTTGTTTTTCAACATTTCCTTAGCGATTTGGGGTCTCTTCTGATTCCATACAAATCTTTGGATTATTTACTCCAGCTTTTTGAAAAATACCAGTGGAATTTTGATCGGAATAGCATTAAATGTATAGATTGCTCTAGGCAGTATAGCCATTTAACAATATTTATTCTTCTGATCCAAGAGCATGGAATGGTCCTCCATGTTTTTGTGTCTTCTTCAATTTCTTTCATGAGTGTTCTGTAGTTCCATGAGTACAGTTCCTTTACCTCTTTGGTTTATTCCCAGGTATCTTATGGTTCTTGGTGCTCTAGTCAATGGAATCGATTCTCTAATTTCCTTTTCTATGTTTCATTGTTAGTGTCTAAGAAAGCCACTGATTTATGTACGTTGACTTTGTATCCGGCCACGTTACTGAATTGCTGTATGAATTTAGTAGTTTGGGGGTAGAGTCTTTTGGGTTTTCCATATAAAGATCATGTCATCTGTGAAAAGAGAGGGTTTGACTTCTTCATTGCCAATTTGGATACTTTTTATTTCTCTTTGTTGTCTGATTGCTGTTGCTAGGACTTCTAATACTATATTGAACAAGAATGGGGAGAGTGGGCATCCTTTACGTGTTCATGTTGAACAAGAGTGGTGAGAGTGGGCATCCTTTTGGTGTTCCTGATCTCCATGGGAAGGCTGTGAGCCTTTTCCCATTGAGGATGATATTTGTTGTGGGTCTTTCATAGATAGATTTTATGAAGTTCAGATATGTTCCCTTTATCCCTATACTTTGAAGCGTTTTAATCAGGAACCGATGCTGGATTTTGTCAAATGCTTTTTCTGCATCAATTGAGAGGACCATGTGGTTCTTCTCTCTTCTCATATTGGTTTGTTCTATCACATTGATTGATTTGTGAATGTTGAACCATCCTTGTAACCCAGGGATTGATCCCACCTGGGGATGGTGGATAATCTTTTTAATGTGCTGTTGGATCCTGTTTGCTAGGATCTTGTTGAGAATGTTAGTATCCATATTCCTCAGTGATACTGGTCTGAAATTCTCCTTTTTGGTAGGGTCTTTGCCTGATTTGGGAATCAGGGTAATGCTGGCTTCATAGAAAGTGTCTGGAAGTTTTCCTTCTGCTTCAATGTTTTGAAACAGCTTCAGGAGAATAGTTGTTATTTCTTCTTTGAAAGTTTGGTAGAATTCCCCAGGGAATCCATCAGGTCCTGGGCTCTGGTTTCTTGGGAGGTTTTTGATCACTGCTTCAATTTTGTTCTGAGATAACAGTCTTTTCAGGTTGCCAATTTCTTCCTGGTTCAATTTTGGTGGTTTATAGTTTTCCAGGAAGGCATCCATTTCACCTAGGTTGCTTAGCCTATTGGCATATAACTGTTGATAATAACTTCTGATGATTGTTTCTACTTCCTTGGTGTTAGTTGTGATCTCTCCATTTTCATTCATAATTTTATGAATTTGGGCTTTCTCTATTTTCTTTTGGATTAGTGTGGCCAATGGTTTATCGATCCTATTGATTCTTTCAAAAAACCAGCTTCTAATTTCATTGATACGTTCTACTGAATCTCTGGTTTCTACCTCATTGATCTCTGCTATAACCTTGATTATTTTCATTCTTATGTGTGGAGTTGATTTGATTTGTTGTTGATTCTCCATCTCTTTAAGGTGTAGAGACTGCTGGTGTATTCTGGGTTTTTCAAGTTTTTTTATGGAATCTTAGATGGCTATGTATTTACCTCTTAGCACTGCCTTTGATGTATCCCATAGGTTGGTCCGAAGTGTCTGCTTTCTTATTGCCTTCCATGAATTGGTTCAGTGTTTCTTTGAATTCATGGTTGATCCAAGCATTCTTAAGAAAAGTCTTTAGCTTCCAGGTGTTTGAGATCCTTACAAACTTTTCCTTGTGATTGAGCTCTAGTTTCAAAGCATTGTGATCTGAGAATATGCAGGGAATAATCTCAGTCTTTTGGTATCAGTTGAGTCCTGATTTGTGACCCATTATGTGGTCTATTCTTGAAAAGGTTCCATGTGCACTTGAGAAAAATGCGTATTCTGTTGTTTTAGGGTGGAATATTCTGTATATATCTATGAGGTCCATCTGGTCCAATGTGTCATTCAAAGCTCTTGTTTCTTTTCTTTTTTTAAATTTTTTATTTTTTATAAACATATACTTTTATCCCCAAGGGTACAGGTCTGTGAATCACCAGGTTTATGCAATTCACAGCACTCACCAAAGCACATACCCTCCCCAATGTCCATATCCAACCCCCTTTTCCCAAACCCCCTCCCCCAGCAACCCTCAGTTTGTTTTGTGAGATTAAGAGTCACTTATGGTTTGTCTCCCTCCCAATCCATTCTTGTTTCATTGATTCTTCTCCTACGCACTTAAGCCCCCATGTTGCATCACCACTTCCTCATATCAGGGAGATCATATGATAGTTGTCTTTCTCTGCTTGACTTATATCACTAAGCATGATACACTCTAGTTCCATCCATGTTGTCACAAATGGCAAGATTTCATTTCTTTTGATGGCTGCATAGTATTCCATTGTGTATATATACCACTTCTTCTTTATCCATTCATCTGTTGATGGACATCTAAGTACATTCCGTAGTTTGGCTATCGTGGACATTGCTGCTATAAACATTCGGGTGCACGTGCCCCTTTGGATCACTACGTTTGTATCTTTAGGGTAAATACCCAGTAGTGCAATTGCTGGGTCACAGTAGAGTTCTATTTTCAACATTTTGAGGAACCTCCATGCTGTTATCCAGAGTGGCTGCACCAGCTTGCATTCCCCCCAACAGTGTAGGAGGGTTCCCCTTTCTCCACATCCTCGCCAGCATCTGTCATTTCCGGAGTTGTGAATTTTTGCCATTCCGACTGGTGTGTGGTGATATCTCATTTTGGTTTTGATTTGTATTTCCCTGATGCCGAGTGATATGGAGCACTTTTTCATGTGTCTTTTGGCCATCTGGATGTCTTCTTTGCAGAAATGTCTGTTCATGGCCTCTGCCCATTTCTTGATTGGATTATTTGTTCTTTGGGTGTTGAGTTTGCTAAGTTCTTTATAGATTCTGGACACTAGTCCTTTATCTGATATGTCGTTTGCAAATATCTTCTCCCAGTCTGTCAGTTGTCTTTTGATTTTGTTAACTGTTTCCTTTGCTGTGCAAAAGCTTTTGATCTTGATGAAATCCCAATAGTTCATTTTTGCCCTTGCTTCCCTTGCCTTTGGCGTTGTTCCTAGGAAGATGTTGCTGTGGCTGAGGTTGAAGAGGTTGCTGCCTGTGTTCTCCTCAAGGATTTTGATGGATTCCTTTCGCACATTGAGGTCCTTCATCCATTTTGAGTCTATTTTTGTGTGTGGTGTAAGGAAATGGTCCAATTTCATTTTTCTGCATGTGGCTGGCAATTTTCCCAGCACCATTTATTGAAGAGGCTGTCTTTTTTCCATTGGACATTCTTTCCTGCTTTGTCGAAGATTAGATGACCATAGAGTTGAGGGTCTATTTCTGGGCTCTCTATTCTGTTCCATTGATCTATGTGTCTGTTTTTGTGCCAGTACCATGCTGTCTTGAAGATGACAGCTTTGTAATAGAGCTTGAAGTCTGGAATTCTGATGCCACCAACGTTGGCTTTCTTTTTCAATATCCCTTTGGCTATTCGAGGTCATTTCTGGTTCCATATATATTTTAGAATTATTTATTCTATTTCTTTGAAAAAGATGGATGGTACTTTGATAGGAATTGCATTAAATGTGTAGATTGCTTTAGGTAGCGTAGACATTTTCACAATATTTATTCTTCCAATCCAGGAGCATGGAACATTTTTCCATTTCTTTGTGTCTTCCTCAATTTCTTTCATGAGTACTTTATAGTTTTCTGAGTACAGATTTTGTGCCTCATTGTTGGGTTTATTCCTAGGTATCTCATGGTTTTGGATGCAATTGTAAATGGGATTGACTCCTTAATTTCTCTTTCTTCTGTCTTGCTGTTGGTGTAGAGAAATGCAACTGATTTCTGTGCATTGATTTTATATCCTGACACTTTACTGAATTCCTGTATAAGTTCTAGCAGTTTTGGAGTGGAGTCTTTTGGGTTTCCCCATATAGTATCATATCATCTGCGAAGAGTGATAATTTGACTTCTTCTTTGCCAATTTGGATGCCTTTAATTTCCTTTTGTTGTCTGATTGCTGAGGCTAGGACTTCTAGTACTATGTTGAATAGCAGTGGTGATAATGGACATCCCTGCCGTGTTCCTGACTTTAGCGGAAAAGCTTTCAGTTTTTCTCCATTGAGAATGATATTTGCGGTGGGTTTTTCATAGATGGCTTTGATGATATTGAGGTATGTGCCCTCTATCCCTACACTTTGAAGAGTTTTGATCAGGAAGGGATGCTGTACTTTGTCAAATGCTTTTTCAGCATCTATAGAGAGTATCATATGGTTCTTGTTCTTTCTTTTATTGATGTGTTGTATCACATTGACTGTTTTGTGGATGTTGAACCAACCTTGCAGCCTTGGAGTAAATCCAACTTGGTCGTGGTGAATAATCCTTTTAATGTACTGTTGAATCCTATTGGCTAGTATTTTGTTGAGTATTTTCGCATTTGTGTTCATCAAGGATATTGGTCTATAGCTCTCTTTTTTGATGGGATCCTTGTCTGGTTTTGGGATCAAGGTGTTGGTTGCCTCATAAAATGAGTTTGGATGTTTTCCTTCCATTTCTATTTTTTGGAACAGTTTCAGGAGAATAGGAAATAGTTCTTCTTTAAATGTTTGGTAGAATTCCCCCGGAAGCTGTCTGGCCCTGGGCTTTTTTTTGTTTTTGGAGATTTTTAACGACTATTTCAATCTCCTTACTGGTTATGGGTCTGTTCAGGCTTTCTATTTCTTCCTGGTTTAGTTGTAGTAGTTTGTATGTTTCTAGGAATGCATCCATTTCTTCCAGATTGTCAAATTTTTTGCCGAAGAGTTGCTCATAGTATGTTCTTATAATAGATTGTATTTCTTTGGTGTTAGTTGTGGTGTCTCCTCTTTCATTCAGAATTTATTTATTTGGGTCCTTTCTCGTTTCTATTTGATAAGTCTGGCCAGGGGTATATCAATTTTATAAATTCTTTCAAAGAACCAGCTCCTAGTTTCGTTGATTTGCACTATTGTTTTTTTGGTCTCTATTTCACTGATTTCTGCTCTGATCTTTATGATTTCTGTTCTCCTGCTTGGCTTAGGGTTTCTTTCTTGTTCTTTCTCCAGCTCCTTTAGGTGTAGGGTTAGGTTGTGTACCTGAGACCTTTCTTGTTTCTTGAGAAAGGGTTGTACCACTATATATTTTCCTCTCAGGACTGCCTTTGTTGTGTCCCACAGATTTTGAACCGTTGTTTTTTTATTATCTTTTGTTTCCAGGATTTTTTTCAATTCTTCTTTAATTTCCCGGTTGACCCATTCATTCTTTAGAAGGATGCTGTTTAGTCTCCATGTATTTGGGTTCTTTCCAAACTTCCTTTTGTGGTTGAGTTCTAGCTTTAGAGCATTGTGGTCTGAAAATATGCAGGGAATGATCCCAATCTTTTGATACCGGTTGAGTCCTGATTTAGGACCGAGGATGTGATCTATTCTGGAGAATGTTCCATGTGCACTAGAGAAGAATGTGTATTCTGTTGCTTTGGGATGAAATGTTCTGAATATATCTGTGATGTCCATCTGGTGCAGTGTGTCGTTTTAGGCCTTAATTTCCTTGCTGATCTTTTGCTTGGATAATCTGTCCATTTCAGTGAGGGGAGTGTTAAAGTCCCCTACTATTATTGTATTATTTTTTATGTGTTTCTTTGATTTTGTTATTAATTGGTTTATATAGTTGGCTGCTCCCACGTTGGGGGCATAGATATTTAAAATTGTTAGATCTTCTTGTTGGGCAGACCCTTTGAGTATGATATAGTGTCCTTCCTCATTTCTTATTATAGTCTTTGGCTTAAAATATAATGGATCTGATATAAGGATTGCCACTCCTGCTTTCTTCTGATGTCCATTAGCATGGTAAATTCTTTTCCACCCCCTCACTTTAAATCTGGAGGTGTCTTCGGGCTTAAAATGAGTTTCTTGGAGGCAACATATAGATGGGTTTTGTTTTTTTATCCTTTCTGACAGCCTGTGTCTTTTGACAGGGGCATTGAGCCAATTAACATTCAGGGTAACTATTGAGAGATATGAATTTAGGGCCATTGTATTGCCTGTAAGGTGACTGTTACTGTATATGGTCTCTGTTCCTTTCTGATCTGCCACTTGTAGGCTCTCTCTTTGCTTAGAGGACCCCTTTCAATATTTCCTGTAGAGCTGGTTTGGTGTTTGCAAATTCTTTCTTGTCCTGGAAGCTTTTAATCTCTCCTTCTATTTTCATTGATAGCCTAGCTGGATATTATATTCTTGGCTGCTGTTTTTCTCATTTAGTGCTCTGAAAATATCATGACAGCTCTTTCTGGCCTGCCAGGTCTCTGTGGATAGGTCAGCTGCCAATCTAATATTTTTACCATTGTATGTTACAGACTTCTTTTCCCGGGCTGCTTTCAGGATTTTCTCTTTGTCACTGAGACTTGTAAATTTTACTATTAGTTGACCGGGTGTTGGCCTATTCATATTGATTTTGAGAGTCATTCTCTGAACCTCCTGAATTTTAATGCTCGTTCCCTTTGCCATATTGGGGAAATTCTCCCCAATAATTCTCTCCAGTATACCTTCTGCTCCCCTCTCTCTTTCTTCTTCTTTTGGTATCCCAATTATTCTAATGTTGTTTCATCTTATGGTGTCACTTATCTCTCGAATTCTCCCCTCGTCGTCCAGTAGGTGTTTGTCCCTCTTTTGCTCAGCTTCTTGATTCTCTGTCATTTGGTCTTCTATATCACTAATTCTTTCTTCTGCCTCATTTATCCTAGCAGTGAGAGCCTCCATTTTTTATTGCACCTTATTAATAGCTTTTTTGATTTCAACTTGGTTAGATTTTAGTTCTTGTATTTCTCCAGAAAGGGCTTTTATATCTCTCGAGAGTTCTCTAATATCTTCCATGCCTTTTTTGAGCCCGTCTAGAACCTTGAGAATTGTCATTCTGAACTCTAGATCTGACATATTAACAATGTCTGTATTGATTAGGTCCGTAGCCTTCGGTACTGCCTCTTGTTCTTTTTTTTGGTTGAATTTTTCCGTCTTGTCATTTTGTCCAGATAAGAGTATATGAAGGACAAGTAAAATACTAAAAGGGTGGCAACAACCCCAGGAAAATATGCTTTAACCAAATTAGAAGAGATCCCAAATCGTGAGGGTGTAGAAAGTGGATAAAAAGAGGTTCAAAAAGGAAGAAAGATAAAAAAAGAAAAAAGAAAAAAAAAAAGAAAAGAAAAGAATTTAAAAAAAGAAAACAAATAAGAAAAATATAAGAATGAAAAAATATATATATTAGAAAACTAGTTAAAAAACGTTAAAAAAGAAAAAGGTAAAGTTAAAAAAAATTTTTACCAGAAGGCGAGAAAAAAAACAAAAAATGAAAAAGAAAAAAATTAAATTAACTGCAAGACTAAAAAAAATCACAGGGAAAAAGCCATGAGTTCCATGCTTTGCTTTCTCCTCCTCTGGAATTCTGCTGCTCTCCTTGGTATTGAAATCGCACTCCTTGGTAGGTGAACTTGGTCTTGGATGGATTTCTTGTTGATCTTCTGGGGGAGGTGCCTGTTGTAGTGATTCTCAAGTGTCTTTGCCCCAGGCTGAATTGCACTGCTCTTGACAGGGCCCGGGGTGAGTAATCCGCTCGGGTTTGCTTTCAGGAACTTTTGTTCGTTGAGCGCTTTCCGTAGAGTTCCGGAGGACGGGAATACAAATGGCGGCCTCCTGGTCTCCGGCCCGGAGGAGCCGAGAGCCCAGGGCTCCACTCCTCAGTGCGCCCTCAGAGAACAGCGCCCAGTTACTCCCTTTTGCCTGATATCGGCCACGCTCCGAGCTCACCGAGCCTGCGACCAGTTCAAGGTAACACCGAGCTGTGAGCTTACTGTCGGCTTTGTCTCTGTAGCCGGCCTTCATGTTCCAATACCTGCAAGCTCTGCGACACTCAGACACCCCCGATCCTTCTGTGACCCTGCGAGACCTGAGGCCACGCTGACCCCACGTAGGCTTCGCCCCGGTTTAGCCTCTGGAGCGATGTCCCTCAGCGGAACAGACTTTTAAAAGTCCTGATTTTGTGCACCATTGCTCTGCTGCTTGCCGGGAGCTGGCCCCTCCCCCCCGGGGTCTATCTTCCCGTAGCTTTGGATTCACTTCTCCGCCGGTCCTACCTTTCAGAAATTGGTTGTTTTTCTGTTTCCAGAATTGCTGTTCTTCTTCTCTTCGATCTGCCGACGGATTTTCAGGTGTTTGCAATCTTTAGATAAGCTATCTAGCTGATCTCCAGCTAGCTGAAGTAGTCTCAGCCTGCTACTTCTCCGCCATCTTGACTCCAATGCTCTTGGTTCTTTATTGATTTTCTGCTTCGATGATCTATTTCTGAGAGAGGTGTGTTAAGATCTCCTACTATTAATGTATTCATATCAATATGACTCTTTTTCTTGATTAATAGTTTTCTTTCGTAATTGGCTGCTCCCATATTGGGGGCATAGATATTTATAATTGTTAGATCATCTTGGTGGATAGTCCCTTTAAGAGTTATATAGTGTCTTTCTATATCTCTGACTATAATCTTAGTTAAAAATCTAATTTATCTGATGTGAGAATCGCTACCCTGGCCTTCTTTTGAGGCCCATTGGTATGAAAGGTGCTTCTCCATCCTTTCACTTTCAGTCTGGGTGTATCTTAGGTTCAAAATGGGTCTCCTGTAGACAACATATGGATGGGTCCTGTTGTTTTACCAATCTGCAACCCTGTGTCATTTTTCGGGTGCATTTAGGCCATTCACATTGTGAGTGAGTATTGATAGATACGTTTTTACTGACCTTGTTTTACCTTTGAAGTCTTTCTGTAGATTGTCTCTATATTTCTGTTCAATGCTATTCTTGGGATTTTTCCTCTTTTATAGAACCCACCTTAATACTTCCTGCAATGTCTGCTTGGTGGTTGCATAATCTTTTAAGCCTTGCTGGTCTTGGAAACTCTTTATCTCTCTATCCATTTTGAATATCAGTCTTGCTGGATAAAGTATTCTTGGCTTCATGTTATTTTCATTTTGTGCCCTGAATATATCATGCCAGGTCTCTGTGGACAGGTCTGACACTATTCTGATTGGCTTTCCTCTGTAGGTAAGGAGCCTCTTTGTCCTAGCAGCTTTCAAGAGATTGTATCTACAATTATGATTTCTTAATTTTAGTATCACATGCCTTGATTTTTTTTTAATCTATAATTTTGGGGGGAGACCATTCTGCCTCTAGTACATGAACACTGGTTCCATTCGCGAGATTGGGAAAATTTTCATGAAGATCTTGTTCTACTATATCTTCTAGACTTCTTTCTTTTTCCTCCCCTTCAGGGATTCCAAAACTTCTGATGTTGGAATGTTTCATGGCATCATTTATTTCCATGATTCTGTTTTCGTGGTTTCTAAGCTGTTTGTTCCAGGCTTCCTCCTGATCCTTTCTCTCTATGTGTTTGTCCTCCAGACCACTAATTCTATCTTCTGTCTCAGTTACCCTAGATTTTAAAGAATTGAGATTAAATTGGAATTCATTGAGAGCACTGTGAACATCATCCTTGTGGCTTTCAGTTCTCCCCTAATCAATTCCGTTTCTTCATCCATGGCTTTCTCCAACCTAGCTATTGCCTGGATAATTGTTAGCCTGAATTTTCTTTCTGACATATTGTCTATGTTGGTAGCCATTAGCTCTGTTTCAGAAGGTCCATCCTCTGTATTTTTCTTCTGTTGGGCATTCCTCCTCCTAGTCATTTTGGTAGAGATGACTGAATGGATGTAGCTGGATATATCCACCGTGATGTCGTCAAGGTGCAACCTGGAATGCTTCTGAGCAATCAGGATTCCCCACCCAACCAAGAGAAACAAGAAAAGAAAAAGAAAAAAGAGAGAGAGAGAGGGAGACAGGAAAAAAAGGGAAGATAAAAGAGAAGGTTCAGCCCAAATGGGCCCCAAGGTAAGATCTATAAAGTATACAAACAAAAAAGACAAACAAAAAGACTGATAAAAGTATATGACAAGAGAAAAAAACTATATATATATATATATATTTATATATATATATATATATAACAAAAGGAAGAACCTTGTCAAAAAGAACCCCAAGTATAAGATTTATATACTATCAAGACAAACACAAAAACACAGAAACACTGGCAGAAGATAAAGTTGGGAGAGTGGTTATAAATTTTCAGTGTGGGCAAAAGGTTATTTTTATTCTTCCTGGATGTATCTTGATATCTTTGTTAAAGGACTCAACTTTCCTAAGATAACAGGGGATTAAAAATTGGTTTACCTATAGGGGTAGCATTGATTGGGGAAAGCGGATTACCTTGAAGTTTAACTCTATATGAATATAAGAAATAAAAATAAAAAGGAACAAACTAGTCTAAACTAAACTAATTTTAAAAAAAAATTAAAAAAAATAGAAATGCAAAAGAAAAACACAGGTATATGTATCAAAAACTTCAGGGTAGAAGGTTATTATGGAATTTGATGTACTGGACATCTCACTGTGATGGTAAATAGGTTAAAAATCATGTATATTTAAAAAATGAGCCAGAATAGTGGGATAGAGTTAAAAATAAAAGTTGCACCTATGAAGTAGTGGTGGTTGTTCTCTTGTAGTCTTTTTTTTTTTTTCTTTCCTGGTTTTCTGGGGGAGGGGTCTGCCACGTGGGTTTTCAGTCAATGACATTCCCTGAGTTAAGTCTTCCTGCCCCCTTCAGAGGGGTGGGCTCTGAGGAAACTGGTTTTTTCAGGCTTTTGTTCTCTGGAGGTTTTTATGTTTGTTCACTTTTTTCTCTTGCCTTGACCACTTTTGATGGTTTTTGTAGGTTTAGAGGAAAGCAAACTGCACCCCGACCTCCCTCTCAGAGAGAAGCCTCAGTGTGCTCCCCTGTGGGTGCTTCAGAGCCCATATAAATACCCCCTTGGCCACTGGCAGAGCAGGTTCCAAGTCACGGTCCCTGGGGACACCGGATCTTCTGCTTGTACCCAAAACCACGGCGCGACGGCTGTCTGAGCAGCTCCAGACCACCAGGGTGTTTCCAAGCAGCGATCCCACACTGAGATTTTCCTGCGGGCCCGGGCTTTGAGTGCCTGGTGTTTCTGGGTCTAAGAGCGCTGGGCTTGTGTGCTCCTCTTAGGGGATGTTGTGGGGCGCACGTGTCTCAGGCTCTGATAGCAGGGTGCATGTCTGAGAGCACCAGGCTGGGCTTTCATGCACCGCTCTCAGGGGAGGATGAGGGGTACATGCATCTCAGGCTCTGATAGCAAGGCGCGGGTCTAAGAGCACCGGACTGGGCCTACGCGCACCTCTCTAAGGGCAGGGTGTGGGACGCGCATGTCTCAGGCTCTGTTAGCATGGCTTGGCATTCTGCTATCTGGCGAGGCTCACAGCCCCTCACAGGAGCCAGACCCCACACATTCTCGGTCACACTGGCAGCTCAGGGACCAAGACCTGGTTTCTCCACCGCACTCTGTCTGGCTCAGTGCCAGGGAAGGCTGTCCTGGGTCTGGGGACTTAAGCCCCTGTCAATAGCCACCCTGATTCCCACAATTTCTCCCACGATCCTTTGCCCTTTTTGAGTGCTTTCAACTAGACTCCAAGTTAATGCTGGTCCCCAGATGCAGGGCGCTCTCATATTGGGGTATTACTTTCCAATCATTAGCCTCTGGTGGCTCCCTACCCCTTTTATTTATCTTCTGATATCAGTCCAACGTTTCCACTCCACTTTACCTGTCCACTGGCAACTTCTGCCCCTATAGAGATCCAGACATGTATAATTCTGATCCAGGCTGATTTCATGGGTGATAGGAGTTCTTTGGTAGGTAATCAGCTCACTTTAGGGTACAGGTTGAAAAAGCGCCTCCTCTTATTTCCCTTCCATCTTGTGTCCCCCCAATAATTATTATATGTTGCTGAAACAAACCCCAGAGCCTATCACCATGCAGGACATATAGTAGATGTTCAATGAATACTGAGTGACTAAATTAATTTTCAAAATCTCATTAGCTTCCCCAATATTTCTTATATCCTGTCCTTCCTTCTCTTTTTTTCTTTTTTTAAATTTATTTTCAGCATAACAGTATTCATTGTTTTTGCACCACACCCAGTGCTCCATGCAATCTGTGCCCTCTCTATTACCCACCACCTTGTTCCCCCAACCTCCCACCCCCCGCCCGTTCAAACCCCTCAGATTGTTTTTCAGAGTCCATAGTCTCTCATGGTTCACCTCCCCTTCCAATTTCCCTCAACTCCCTTCTTCTCTCTAACTCCCCTTGTCCTCCATGCCATTTTTAATTGACTCTCTCTGCTTGACTTATAGCAGCAATGGCCATGGTCGCCAAACTGTGGAAAGAACTGAGATGCCCTTCAATGGACAAATGGATAAGGAAGATGTGGTCGATATACACTATGGAGTATTATGCCTCCATCAGAAAGGATGAGTACCCAACTTTTGTAGCAATGTGGATGGGACTGGAAGAGATTATGCTGAGTGAAATAAGTCCTTCCTTCTTTAGTTCCTCCTCAGGTAATAATCATTTCTCTCTGGGTTATTGGAAATTCTCCAACTAGTTTCCCAAACCTAGTCTTCCTCCAGTTAAGATAATTAAACACACACACACACACACACACACACACACACACACACACACACTTCTACAACACTATTTTTTGTTCCAAAATCTTCCAGGACTCCCTATTGCCTTTAGGATCAAGTCTAAATTCTCTCACCAAGCAATCAAGAACCTTCTTCAACCTATTGAACCAGGCAAACAGATTGTTTCTTTTTTCCTCAACTCAGGTCCTACTTGTCCCACTCCATACACAATAAGATCAGGCAAGAAATAATAAGGATCCAAATGAGGTCTGGGCAGTTGGGTTGAAGAAGAAGGGATGGATGTGAAGACATGCACACTTAAAATTCAGGTTTCCCTTTATTCTTCCTGTTTCCTTCCTTTCATATGTGCTGCCAATCTTCATGAAGCACATATTTCTCTCATTGTGGAAATAATACAAGCCAACATTCATTGGGAACGTCTTGTGTGTCAAACATTGTTGGAAGTGCTTTGTATGTGTTAGTGCATTTAATCATCCCAATAGTCTTTGTGGAAAGTATTTAAAATTTTTTTAAAAAAATATTTTATTTATTTATTTGAGAGAAATCAGAAGTAGGCAGAGAGGCAGGCAGAGAGAGAGAGGGGTAGCAGGCTCGCAACTGAGCAGGGAGACTGATGTGGGGCTTGATCCAAGAACCCTGGGATCATGACCTGAGCTGAAGGCAGAGGCTTTAACCCACTGAGCCACTCAGACACCCCTATTTGTGGAAAGTATTATTGGTGTTCTCTCTTTACATATAAAAACACTGAGGCAAATTTGGGATTACATAACCTGCTCAATGTTGTGTAACCATTAAAAATAGTACAAATGGGACTTATCACAGGTTAAGGGTTGTGGGGGTTATGATCTTAATTACCACATTACATTACCACATGCTTCTGTCGACTCTTGTGATACTGCCTATTTCTAATTCTTTTTATTTAATCTCAAATTCTTTATTTCTCTTTATAATAACATCACCCTCTTTCTTTTTTTTATATTTTATTTACTTATTTGACAGACAGAGATCATAAGCAGGCAGAGAGGCAGGCAGAGAGAGAGGAAGGGAAGCAGGCTCTGCTGAGTAGAGAGCCCAATGTGAGGCTTGATCCTAGGACCCTGGGGTCATGACCTGAACCATAGGCAGAGGCTTAAACCCACTGAGTCACCCAGGTGCCCCAACAACACCCTCTTTCTTTACTGGATCCCACCATTCCCAAATATATACATCTCACAAAGTTCTGTCTTTCCAAAATGCTTAAATAGGTAACATTTATTGAGTACATTGTGTAAAAGACAACCTTAGCATGCTTATACGCTTTTCTCACTGACTCTTTTCAGTAGCCCTCTGATTTATGATTTATTATTACTTCTGTTTCATAGAGGAGAAAACAAAAGCACGCACACACACACACACACACACAAGCTCGCAAATGTCAGAGCTTGAATTGGGACCCAGGCTATCTGATTCCTGAGGCCACATTTGTGTAGTTCATACATTTGTGCTATTCTGTTTTGTAGTTAAGAGCCAGACTCTAGGGCTAGACTGCTGTTTGCAAATCCTAACTTATTCTGCTTTCTAGCTGTGTGAAGTTGGGTAAGTGGCTTCACTTGGCTGAGCTTCAGTTTCCTCATCTTAAAACAGAATTATGAGGTTGATAGGAAGATAAAATGAGCTCATCTGTAAATTATTTTCTGTAAAAAATGCTTAGAATAAATTCTGATACCAGGTAAGCATTACATAAATATTATCTATATTTATTATTTTATTTTTATATCATCTGGATTTTTTAATTTGTATATTGCTTTTATCTTTTTCCTGCTTTATTGAGATGTTACTAACATATAAAATATGTAAGTATAAAGGGAAAAATGTGATGCTTTGATGAACCTATATGTTGTAAAATGATTACCACAATAAGATTAGTTAACATTTTGGGGCATCTGGGTGGCTCAGTGGATTAAGCCTCTGCCTTCAGCTCAGGTCATGATCCCAGGGTCCTGGGATCGAGCCCCACATCAGGCTCTCTTCTCATCAGGGAGCCCACTTTCTCCTCTCTCTCTGCCTGCCTCTCTGCCTACTTGTGATCTCTCTCTGTAAAACAAATAAATAAAATTAAAAAAGAAAGATTTAGTTAACGTTTGAATTCCCTCACATAACTACCATTCTTTTCATAGCACTAACATTAAGATCTACACGCAACACTTTTCAAGTATATAATACAGTAATGTTCATTATAGTTATAAAGACATGCATTTGAACCCTAGAACTTATTTATCTTATTGCAGGAAGTTTGTGCCTTTGACCAATATCTTTCCATTTCCTGCACACCACAGTGTCTGACAATCACTGTTTTACTCTTATTTCTATGAAATGCCAATAGTATTTTTTACAGAACTAAAACAAACAATCTTAAAATTTGTTTTTTAACAACAAAAACCATGAATAACCAAAGCAGCATTGAAGAAGAAAAACAAAGGTGGCAACATCATAACTTCACATTTCAAGATTTATTACAAAACTGTAGAGATCAAAATAATATGTAATGGCAAAAAATAGACATGTAAGTCAATGGAAAAGAATAGAAAACCCAGAAATGAGTCCAGAACTATATGGTCAATTAGTTGTGGACAAAGTAGGAAAGAATATCCAATGGGTAAAGATAGTCTTCAACAAATGGTTTTGCAAAAATTTGACAGATTCATGCAAAAGAATGGACTGGACTACTTTTTTAATATCATAAGCAACAATAAATGCAAATCTAATTAAAGGCCTAAATGTGAGACCTGAAACCATAAAAGTCCTATAAAAGAGAACAGGCAGTAATTTCTCTGACATCAGATGTAGCAACATTTTTCTAGATATGTCTCCTAAGGAAAGGTAAACAAAAGCAAAAATACACTATTGGGACTAACAAAGATAAAAAGCTTCCACACTGAGAAATAATTGATCAACACAACTAAAAGGCAACCTACTAAAAGGGAGAAGACACTTGCAAATGACATATCTGAAAAAAGGTAAGATCCAAAATATACAAAGAATTTTAAAACTCAACACAGAAAAACCCCCAAATAATACAGTTTAAAAATAGACAGACGTGGGACACCTGGGTGGCTCAGTTGGTTAAGTGTCCAACTCTTGATTTCACTTGAGGTCATGATCTCAAGTTTGTGAAATAGATCCCTGCATTGGGCTCTGTGCTGGGTATGGAGGCTGCTTTAGATTCTCTTTCTCCCTTTCCCTCTTCTCCTCCCCTGCCTTAAAAAAAAATGGATAAACATTTTTCAAAAAAGACATCTAGTTGACCAACAGATACATGAAAAGATGTTCAGCATCACTCCTCAGGGGAAATATAAATCAAAATTACAATGAAATATTACATCACAGCAGTCAGAATGGATAAAATAAAAAAACACAAGAGACAAAGAGTGTTGGTGAGGACATGGAGAATGAGGAAACTTCTTGTAGTCTTGGTATGAATGTAAACTGGTGCAGCAATGGTGGAAACCAGGATGGAAGTTCTTTAAAAAGTGAAAAATAGAATTATCTTACAAACTGGTAAGATAACTATTGGGTACTTACCCCCAAAATACAAAAACACTAATTCAAAGTGATAAATGAACCCCTATGTTTATAGCAGGATTATAAATAATATTCAACTTATGGAAAAAGCTCAAGTGTCCCTAAGTAGATAGATTGATAAAGAAGTTATGTGTGTATGTGTGTGTTTGTATATATATAATATAATATATTAAATATATATTATATATATAGTTATAATATAATTATATAATTATAAATAATAATTATACTATAATATATAATAATTATATTTTATATTATATATATATAATGGAAAATTATTCAACCATACAAAGAATGAAATCTTGCCATTTGCAACAACATGGATATAATTAGAGGGTATAATTAAATAGAAAATAATTCAACCTGAGAAAGGCAAATACTTTATGAATTCACTGGCATGTGGAATTCAAGAAACAAAACAAATGAGTAAAGGTAAAAAGTTGAGAGAGAGAGAGAGAAACCAAGAAATGGACTCTCTACTATAGAGAACAAATTGATGATTACCAGAGGGGAGGTGGGTGAGAGGATGGATGAAATAGGAGAGAGAGATTAAAGAATATATGTAATATGAAGAGCACTGATTTACATGTTGAATTGTCACATCACTACACTGTATATATGAAACTAGCATAACAGTGCATAAGAAATACATTAGAATTTTAAAATAAGAAACATATCGAAAGACTAGAGGAGGTCATACGGCAGAAGAGTAGGGGACCTAGTTTCATCTACACCTTTGAATTCAACTAGATATCTATCAAATCATTCAGAATACCTGTGAATTCAGCCTGAAAGGTAAGAAAATAATTGCTGGCATTTTACAAATAGAAAAGCGGCCACTCTTTGCAAGGTAAGGGGCTCAGAGACACGAATCTGAGGGAGTATGTCAGAAGGTAAATGGCAGGCATGGAAGGGGGAGAGACCCCATAAGCCAGCTAATGGAAAGTGATAGAACCATGGTGCACAAAATTGGAACTTCTAGAAATCTAGAATCTATGAGGGATGTCTCTGCCTGAAATGTGCTGAGGTGGCAAAGCAGGGAACAATCCTAGGTGAGGTAGTGTGGTCTCAGGATCCCCAGGGTCACAGAAAGAACAAGGGTGCCTGAGTGTGGCAGAGTTTCTGAGCACTGGAGTGGGGGAAGCCAGCTACAATTAGCAAGCCCTGGAGTGTCCTCTCAGCAAACCATGTTATAATCATGTGACCGCTCTCCAAGCAGTGTCCCAGCAGGTGACAAATGCTGTGAGACCCTGTTCCTTCCCCTGGGAGGAGTGCTATGGATACATGAATAGTCAAGCAACCACTCCCCAAGCAGGGTCCCAACAGACAGTCAGGACATGGTGAGACACCCTTCCCTCCACTGGCAGGATTGGTGCAGGTGTGCACCACAAGAGTCTGCAGAGTTTGGTACACACAAAGGGGATTGATTTCTTCTCCCTGAGCATGCACTAAAGAGTTGGGGCAGTAGTCATTCAGATCTAGGGCTGGAGATCAGGACACTGCCATCTTTACTTTTTTTTTTCATCATCTAAAGCAGCATGGAAAGTCTTCAGGGGAAAAAAAGGTCACATAGGGGTGCCTGGGTGGCTCAGTGGGTTAAGCCGCTGCCTTCGGCTCAGGTCATGATCTCAGGGTCCTGGGATCGTGTCCCACATTAGGCTCTCTGCTCAGCAGGGAGCCTGCTTCCCTCTCTTTCTCTCTCTGCTTGCCTCTCCATCTACTTGTGATTTCTCTCTGTCAAATAAATAAAATAAAACCTTAAAAAAAAGAAAAAACGTCACATAGAACATCCTTATGTAACTTACACTGAGCCTAGCCCCCAGGCAAGGTGTGAAGCAACTCTGCCCAAGCAAAGACACCTGAGAATCAGTACAACAGGCCCCTCCCACAGAAGACTAGCAAGAACGTCAGGTAAATACCAAGTTTATGGTTCACACAGAACTAAAATCACCTATGCTAGGGTAAATAGTATATGCATGGATTGCATGGAGCACTGGGTGTGGTGAAAAAATAATGAATACTGTTTTTTTGAAAATAAATAAATTGAAAAAATTAAAAAAAATAAAAATAGAGCTTCCCTATGACCCTGCAATTGCACCACTGGGTATTTACCTCAAAGATACAGATGTAGTGAAAAGAAAGGTCATCTTTACCCCAATGTTCATAGCAGCAATGGCTGCAGTTGCCCAGCTGTGGAAAGAACCAAGATGCTCTTCTACAGACAAATGGATTAAGAAGACATGGTCCATATATACAGTGGAGTATTACGCTTCTATCAGAAAGGAGGAATACCCAATTTTTGTATCAACATGGACAGGACTGGAGGAGATTGTGCTAAGTGAAATAAGTCAGGCATAAAGAGTCAATTATCATATGGTTTCACTTATTTGTGGCGCATAAGGAATAACATGGAGGACATGGGGAGATGGAGAGGAGAAAAGAGTTGGGGAAAATTGGAGGGGGAGACTAACCGTGAGAGACTGTGGACTCTGAGAAAAAAACAGGGTTTTGGAGG